>NC_090648.1:246738289-247338289 GCF_040937935.1 Hyperolius riggenbachi | reverse complement strand
CTTGACCATTCCTCTTTACAGAACTGTTTCAGTTCAGCAATATTATTGGGATATCTGATGTAAATCACTTTCTTGAGGTCATGCCACAGCATCTCAATTGGGCTGAGGTCAGGACTGACTGGGCCACTCCAGAAGGTAGATTTTATAAAGATTGTTATATCCAAATTAGTGGAGTCGGATTGGAGGAGCCAGAGGAATCCTAAACTGAGGAGTCGGAGTTGGATGGTTTTTGTACTAACTCCACAGCCCTGGTCTCACATCTCTGCAAGGTCTAAGTTAACCATTTCTAATGGTTATGGCATACATTTCCCAACATTAGGGTTATGCACCTTTTATTTATTTGAAATACAATGCTCAAACTGTAGATGTGTTCCTTCACTTTTTACCAGAGCCTTCTGGCTCTAGTATCCTTTAAAGTGCAGTTTGTAGGGTGGCATAATCAAATACTTACCGTGCCTCCTGTTCCCCTCCACGACTCCAAACCGGTCATACTGCGCTGAGCATGCGCAGCATGTCCGTTCTGCTCCCCTGTGGCCGCACAGTGATATCACAGGACAGGAGTGTGCTCACTCCTGCATCCTGGACTCAGTATTGATTGAAGACTCGGGGGAAGCAAGCGCACTCCTGTCCTGTGAAAGCACTCTATGCGGCCACAGGGGTGCAGAACAGACATGCTGCACCCACCCACTGCAACTTCACTTTTTACCAGAGCCTTTCGGCTCTGGTATACTTTAAGTGTATACATATACAATCATACACATGGCAACATCACGTCAGTATAATGTGGCTCTCCCCCACTATGCAAGAACCTTTATTACAAAATACATCAGAAATCTAGGCTCTTTCTGCACTTATCTAAAGTTGTTCATAATGTAGATAGCAGCTAAACGTATCTTAAACAATGGGGTCAATTTACTAAGGGCTGTTGGGGGTTCAGAGTGTGAATCAACCCTTAAAGAAAACCTGTAATGAAGAAAAACTCCCCTGGGGGGGTACTCCCCTCCGGTGGGGGAATCCTCCGGATCCTATAGAGGCTTCCCCGTTCTCCTCGGTCCTACGGCTGCGGCGCAAATCCTCCCGGAATGGCGCCGATGTAAATATTTACCTCCACGGCTCCAGCGCAGGCACAGTATCGGCTCTCAGCACGGAGATAGGCGAAAATAGCCGATCTCCATCGGGCCGTTCTACTGCGCAGGCGCAGATCTCCTCTGCCTGCACAGTAGAGCAGACCCGATTGAGGCTATTTTCGCATATCTCAGTGCGGAGAACCGCAACAGAGCCCCTGCTGGAGCCAGAAAAGGTAAACAAATCGGCGCTTATCAGGCTTGTCGAGGGAGGATTCGGGACACTTCGGGGGAGCCACCGCTGGACTGCCTGCAGCTACAGGGGAGGGGGAAGCCTCATTGGGACACTGAGGCTTCCCCCTCCCGAGGGTGAGTACCCCCAGGGGAACTTTTTTTTTTTATACAGAGCCTCTTTAAAGCAGACCCAAACCCAGAACATCCTCTGTACTCTAGAAGCGATGCAACAGCATAATAACCTTTAACCACCCTGGCGTTCTATTAAGATCGCCAGGGCGGCTGCGGGAGGGTTTTTTTTTAATAAAAAAAAACTATTACATGCAGCCAACTGAAAGTTGGCTGCATGAAAGCCCACTAGAGGGCGCTCCTGAAGCGTAATTCCGATCGCCTCCGGCGATCAGAATTAACAAGGAATGCTGCAATGAGAAGCCTTCCTTGTTTTGCTTGCCTCGTCGCCATGGCGACGAGCGGAGTGACATGGACGTCAGCCGACGTCAGCCGCCTCCGATCCAGCCCTTAGCGCTGGCCGGAACTATTTGTTCCGGCTGCGCTGGGCTCCGGCGGCTGGGGGGACCCTCTTTCGCCGCGGCGCATCGCCGCGGCAGCGATCAGGTAGCACACGCGGCTGGCAAAGTTCCGGCTGCGTGTGCTTTTTATTTGAAGAAAATTGCCCAGCAGGGCCTGAGCGGCAGCCTCCGGCGGTAATGGACGAGCTGAGCTCGTCCATAACGCCAGGATGGTTAAACAAAAAAAACATTTCTTTGTTACGCCTGATACAATTCTAAAATAAATCTTCACCTTTTCTACTTCCTAATTCATGGAAAAAGACATATTGTTAAGACCATTTGAAAGCACAGGATGTTATCTGCCATAGGCAGTCATGTGACAAGGGGGAGATCAGATTACAATTTGTGATTAGACACAAATAAAAGTGAATTAAACAGGCTAAACTCTAAATACATACAGGGTGCATTTCTCTATGTATTTAGAGAGTTTAGAGCATGTCTCTATGTCTATTCAGTCCTGTGCAAGAGTTCAGGTCTACTTTAAAGTTTGATAATTTACCGAAAAATGTTGTTTTAATTCACTAAGCCCTACTCTGTATGTCTCACCAGCTGTAAAGTAGGCTGACAAGTGTGAACAGCTCCTATATATAAAATAGGATCTGTTAACCGTCAATTTTGCAACAAGTGGAAAATGGACAAAAAAAAAGTCAGTTCTCAGCTCAAGTGGGAACATGTCCTGATTTTTTTCTCTGCATGTGCCATTCCCGTGTCAGTATTGTGAAGTATAAGGCTTCCAGCATCCCTTTAGATGTGTATGCTAGCCACTTTAGGTCTCTCTTCTGTGTATCATTATATAGATCTTCACATCTGAAGAGATACAGAAAAGCCTTTTTCAATGTGTCCCTTCTGCACTAGGTTTTTTTTTTTTTGTTGTTTTTTTGCGATATCCAACTGGCCAGGACATCAGATCAAATGGGGTGAGTAGCAGGACCAGGGAGCTTTTCCTATTGGCTGTCTGCCTCGTCTCTCAATGTTATCACATGCTGACATTAGTAAGGGTCCTTTTACACTTAATCAGCTGCTGTCAGTTGTAACTGAAAGGACAACTTATGCGTGGTCCACTGCCCATGTTTCCCTATGGCCTTTTTCACACTGTATGCTGAAAAACTGAAGCTTTATCACAATGCATTGCTATGGAGAAAAAAAAATGCAATGCATACTAATATAAGTGTGAAAGGGCCTTTACCGGCAAGTCCAGATAGGTCTTGAGAGTCTGAAGCAATTTAAATTGCTTCTTTTTCATGCCCAGTTATCCTAAGTATTAAGATCAAAGCTGATTCGCCACATCCCCACGTCAGAACGAGGTTTTTTATCTCCCCCCTGAAGAAGCCGGAAGCCATCGAAACTGTCGGTAACGGCGCACCACCCCGCAATACCCTCGGAGATCTGAGGCCAATACCATCGGTCTGGCGTGACTGCCTGTTGCGCACCGGGCCGTCAGAGCCGATCTCAGGGATGCCACACCGCCTATGTGTGATCACCGCCATACACATCTGACTGGAGGTGGATCGTTGCGGAACTTTACACTGCCCAGCACGAAGACTGCTGATACTGAGGAGGGCATTCAGGATCCTACACTGAAGAAGTGGCGAGATCTATCCATTGTGTCTGTTGCTAACTATGGACTCTGTCCGCTTTGCCTAACTAACACGCTGATGCTGCGTTTGCTGTTTATGCTGCTGTGAGCCCGGCAGGATCTGTGGTCCTCCTTCTTAATGTACAATTCCTCCAAGACGATCCAGCACAGCTCTTTTAATCAGAAGATTATTTTATTGGATCATAAAAATACAAACATTAAAGCTGCATAGTGGCTACGGTCCACCGTTTCGGACCATCACAGTCCTTGTTCACGCCACACAGCCAAATGAACAACTGCAGACATGCTCTTTATATAATCAAAGCTCAGGGCAACCAATCAGAGGAACCTATGCAAATGACTGGACCTGATGGGGAACTACAGGGTTTGTCCACAGAGGGTACCGCCCTCCCACCCCATTGGTCAAACATTTTGAAATGTATGATGTCACAGCAGGAACATAAACATATAAATAGAAACATTTCTAACTCTGATCTATAGCACCTGTTGAACATCTAAAAAGATCCTGGGAGGAATCCAGGGCATCCTGATGCAGAGGGCATGGGTTTGGATGTGTCATATACAGTGTAAAACTGTAAACGAACAAACACCGAGCGCTGCCCGCCGTCACCATGGCAACCACCGTCACATGACAACCAATGCGGAAGGACGTACGCAATGACGCCTCTACTGGCGTCCTATTGCCACCGCGATGCGGAAAAACAGACGCATAGTACGCGTATAAAAATACGGAACAGACACAGACAAAAATACGCATGCCCAATGCTATCAATAGATGACCTGGACTCAACCCATAAAATAACACCCCTAGTTCAATAATGCATAGTAAAAATGTGCAAAAGAACCTATGATACATAAGTGACAAATGAGAAGGGGACCCAAAGGACACCCCCCACCCCCAAACAACAGACCCAGAGCCATAGAACATCTACCACACAAAATTTAAATCGTATTCCTTATATAGTCCCCCACGACCAATAGTCCCCAATTCCTTAATCCAGCGCGCCTCTCTTTTTAACAATTCTCTACCCCTATCACCCCTAAACCCACGGGGCACCCCATCAATAACTTGGGCTCTAAGCTGACTAACATCATGTCTAAATTGAACAAAATGCTCTGAGACTGCATGATCCAAGCTTCTACCTCTAATATTGGATTTGTGTTTGGAAACACGATCTTTGAGCTCCTGTGTGGTTTTTCCCACGTAACAGCTGCCACATGGACATTTAAGCATATAAACAACAAAGCGTGAACAACAAGAAAAGCGACCTCTAATCGCATATCTCTTACCAGAGGAAGGGTGAGAAAAAACATCACCTCTAATAATGCTATGGCACATGTGGCAGCTGAGACAAGGGAAGGTACCACACACGCGGGGCACCTGTATATTAGATCCACGGTTAGGGTCAGAGTGAACAAGCCTGGATCTTAAAGAGGGGGCCCTTCTGTAGGAAAATAAAGGAGGCTGCTGGAATTCAGGAACATGTGGGAGGGAATCTTTAAGGGTGCGCCAATGTTTCGTAACAATACGTTGTACCTCATCACTGATAGTATTAAAGGTAGAGACGAATGCTATTCGTCCCTCATCCCTAGCCCTATTTCTCAACTTGTTCTTTCTCTTTTGGTATCTCATTAATGTATCAGGGGGATAGCCTCTAGACTGAAATTTTCTGCCCATCTCAACTAGTCTTCTTTCCCTCAATTGGGTGTCACCCACAATTTTCGTTACCCGATCGTACTGGCTATTAGGAATGCTGACCACCTGATGACGTGGATGGAAGCTATCAAAATGAAGCACCGAATTCCTGTCCGTACTCTTGACGAACAGGTCCGTGCTAAGCTTCCCATCCTTCTTAACCACTTAAGGACCTAGGGCTTTCTACCCCTTAAGGACCGGCCACTTTTTTTCCATTCAGACCACTGCAGCTTTCACGGTTTATTGCTCGCTCATACAACCTACCACCTAAATGAATTTTGGCTCCTTTTCTTGTCACTAATAAAGCTTTCTTTTGGTGCTATTTGATTGCTCCTGCGATTTTTACTTTTTATTATATTCAGCAAAAAAGACATGAATTTTGGCAAAAAAAAGATTTTTTTAACTTTCTGTGCTGACAGTTTTCAAATAAAGTAAAATTTCTGTATACATGCAGCGCGAAAAATGTGGACAAACATGTTTTGGATAAAAAAAAACCATTTAGTGTATATTTATTGGTTTGGGTAAAAGTTATAGCGTTTACAAACTATGGTGCAAAAAGTGAATTTTCCCATTTTCAAGCATCTATGACTTTTCTGACCCCCTGTCATGTTTCATGAGGGGCTAGAATTCCAGGATAGTATAAATACCCCCCAAATGACCCCATTTTGGAAAGAAGACATCCCAAAGTATTCACTGAGAGGCATAGTGAGTTCATAGAAGATATTATTTTTTGTCACAAGTAAGCGGAAAATGACACTTTGTGACAAAACAAAAAAAAAAGTTTCCATTTCTTCTAACTTGCGACAAAAAAAAATGAAATCTGCCACGGACTCACCATGCCCCTCTCTGAATACCTTGAAGGGTCTACTTTCCAAAATGGGGTCATTTGTGGGGTGTGTTTACTGTCCTGACATTTTGGGGGGTGCTAAATTGTAAGCACCCCTGTAAAGCCTAAAGGTGCTCATTGGACTTTGGGCCCCTTAGCGCAGTTAGGCTGCAAAAAAGTGCCACACATGTGGTATTGCCATACTCAGGAGAAGTAGTATAATGTGTTTTGGGGTGTATTTTTACACATACCCATGCTGGGTGGGAGAAATATCTCTGTAAATGACAATTTGTTATTTTTTTTTACACACAATTGTCCATTTACAGAGATCTTCCTCCCACTCAGCATGGGTATGTGTAAAAATACACCCCAAAACACATTATACTACTTCTCCTGAGTACTGCGATACCACATGTGTGGCACTTTTTTGCACCCTAACTGCGCTAAAGGGCCCAAAGTCCAATGAGTACCTTTAGGATTTCACAGGTCATTTTGAGAAATTTCGTTTCAAGACTACTCCTCACGGTTTAGGGCCCCTAAAATGCCAGGGCAGTATAGGAACCCCACAAAAGACCCCATTTTAGAAAGAAGACACCCCAAGGTATTCCGTTAGGAGTATGGTGAGTTCATAGAAGATTTTATTTTTTGTCACAAGTTAGCAGAAATTGATTTTAATTGTTTTTTTTCACAAAGTGTCATTTTCCGCTAACTTGTGACAAAAAATAAAATCTTCTATGAACTCACCATACTCCTAACGGAATACCTTGGGGTGTCTTCTTTCTAGAATGGGGTCATTTGTGGGGTTCCTATACTGCCCTGGCATTTTAGGGGCCCTAAGCCGCGAGGAGTAGTCTTGAAACCAAATGTCGCAAAATGACCTGTGAAATCCTAAAGGTACTCATTGGACTTTGGGCCCCTTAGCGTACTTAGGGTGTAAAAAAGTGCCACACATGTGGTACCGCCGTACTCAGGAGAAGTAGTATAATGTGTTTTGGGGTGTATTTTTAGACATACCCATGCTAAGTGGGAGAAATATCTCTGTAAATGACAATTGTTTGATTTTTTTTTACACACAATTGTCCATTTACATAGAAATTTCTCCCACCCAGCATGGGTATGTGTAAAAATACACCCCAAAACACATTATACTACTTTTCCTGAGTACGGCGGTACCACATGTGTGACACTTTTTTGCAGCCTAGGTGCGCTAAGGGGCCCAACGTCCTATTCACAGGTCATTTTGAGGCATTTGTTTTCTAGACTACTCCTCACGGTTTAGGGCCCCTAAAATGCCAGGGCAGTATAGGAACCCCACAAGTGACCCCATTTTAAAAAAGAAGACACCCCAAGGTATTCCGTTAGGTGTATGGCGAGTTCATAGAAGATTTTATTTTTTGTCACAAGTTAGTGGAAAATGACACTTTGTGAAAAAAAACCAATAAAAATCAATTTCCGCTAACATTGGACAAAAAATAAAATCTTCTATGAACTCGTTATACACCGAACAGAATACCTTTGGGTGTCTTTTTTTCTAAAATGGGGTCACTTGTGGGGTTCCTATACCGCCCTGGCATTTTACGGGCCCAAAACCGTGAGTAGTCTGGAAACCAAATGTCTCAAAATGACTGTTCAGTGGTATAAGCATCTGCAAATTTTGATGACAGGTGGTCTATGAGGGGGCGAATTTTGTGGAACCGGTCATAAGCAGGGTGGCCTTTTAGATGACAGGTTGTATTGGGCCTGATCTGATGGATAAGAGTGCTTGGGGGGGGGTGACAGGAGGTGATTGATGGGTGTCTCAGGGGGTGGTTAGAGGGGAAAATAGATGCAATCAATGCACTGGGGAGGTGATCGGAAGGGGGTCTGAGGGGGATCTGAGGGTTTGGCCGAGTGATCAGGAGCCCACACGGGGCAAATTAGGGCCTGATCTGATGGGTAGGTGTGCTAGGGGGTGACAGGAGGTGATTGATGGGTGTCTCAAGGTGTGATTAGAGGGGGGAATAGATGCAAGCAATGCACTGGCGAGGTGATCAGGGCTAGGGTCTGAGGGCATTCTGAGGGTGTGGGCGGGTGATTGAGTGCCCTAGGGGCAGATAGGGGGTCTAATCTGATAGGTAGCAGTGACAGGGGGTGATTGATGGGTAATTAGTGGGTGTTTAGGGTAGAGAACAGATGTAAACACTGCACTTGGGAGGTGATCGGACGTCGGATCTGCGGGCGATCTATTGGTGTGGGTGGGTGATCAGATTGCCCGCAAGGGGCAGGTTAGGGGCTGATTGATGGGTGGCAGTGACAGCGGGTGATTGATGGGTGGCAGTGACAGGGGGTGATTGATGGGTGGCAGTGACAGGGGGTGATTAATGGGTGATTGATAGGTGATTGACAGGTAATCAGTGGGTTATTACAGGGGAGAACAGATGTAAATATTGCCCTGGCGAATTGATAAGGGGGGGTCTGAGGGCAATCTGAGCGTGTAGGCGGGTGATTGGGTGCCCGCAAGGGGCAGATTAGGGTCTGATCTGATGGGTAACAGTGACAGGTGGTGATAGGGGGTGATTGATGGGTGATTGATGGGTAATTAGTGGGTGTTTAGAGGAGAGAATAGATGGAAACACTGCGCTTGGGTTGTGATCTGATGTCGGATCTGCGGGCGATCTATTGGTGTGGGTGGGTGATCAGTTTGCCCGCAAGGGGCAGGTTAGGGGCTGATTGATGGGTGGCAGTGACAGGGGGTGATTGATGGGTGGCAGTGACAGGGGGTGATTGACAGGTGATTGACAGGTAATCAGTGGGTTATTACAGGGAAGGACAGATGTAAATAATGCCCTGGCGAATTGATAAGGGTGGGTCTGATGTCTTGGGTGGTGATCTGATGTCGGATCTGCGGGCGATCTATTGGTGTGGGTGGGTGATCAGATTGCCCGCAAGGGGCAGGTTAGGGGCTGATTGATGGGTGGCAGTGATTGATGGGTGATTGACAGGTGATTGACAGGTGATTGAAAAGGGGATCAGTGGGTTATTACAGGGAAGGACAGATGTAATTAATGCACTGGCGAATTGATAAGGGGGGGGGGGGTCTGAGGGCAATCTGAGCGTGTGGGCGGGTGATTGGGTGCCCGCAAGGGGCAGATTAGGGTCTGATCTGATAGGTAACAGTGACAGGTGGTGATAGGGGGTGATTGATGGGTAATTAGTGGGTGTTTAGAGAAGATAACAGATGTAAACAATACATTTGGGAGGTAATCTGACAGCGGGTTTGCGGGCAATCTAATGGTGTGGGTGGGTGATCAGATTGCCCGCAAGGGGCAGGTTAGGGGCTGATTGATGGGTGGCGGTGACAGGGGGTGATTGATGGGTGATAGGTGATAAGCAGGTGATTGACAGGTGATCAGTGGGTTATTACTGGGAAGAACAGATGTAATTAATGCACTGGTGAATTGATAAGGGGGGGTCAGAGGGCAATCTGAGCGTGTGGGCGGGTGATTGGGTGCCCGCAAGGGGCAGATTAGGGTCTGATCTGATAGGTAAAAGTGACAGGTGGTGATAGGGGGTGATTGATGGGTGATTGATGGGTAATTAGTGGGTGTTTAGAGGAGAGAATAGATGTAAACAATGGATTTGGGAGGTGATCTGATGTCGGATCTGCGGGCGATCTATTGGTGTGGGGGGGTGATCAGATTGCCCGCAAGGGGCAGGTTAGGGGCTGATTGATGGGTGGCAGTGACAGGGGGTGATTGATGGGTGATTGACAGGTGATCAGGGGGGATAGATGCATACAGTACATAGGGGGGGGGGTCTGGGGGTGATTGGGTGCAAACAGGGGTCTGGGGGGTGGGCAGGGAGGGGGTCTGATGGGTGCTGTGGGCGATCTGGGGCAGGGGGGGGGGGGAAATCAGTGTGCTTGGTGCAGACTAGGGTGGCTGCAGCCTGCTCTGGTGGTCCCTCGGATATTTGGACCACCAGGGCAGGAGGCAGCCTGTATAATACACTTTGTAAACATTACAAAGTGTATTATACACTTTGTATGCGGCGATCGTCGGGTTAACATCCCGCCGGCGCTTCCGTATGGCCGGCGGGATGTTGTGGCGGGTGAGCGGCGCCAGGCGGAGGATCGCGTCACGGATGACACGATCGCTCCGCCCATGCCCCTACAAGGACCGCCGCCATTTGTCAATACGGCGGTTTCTTGCGGGGTGCACTTCCCGGCCGCCAATTGTACATACGGCGGTCGGGAAGTGGTTAAAGACACACGTGTCCAAAAAGGACACCTTCTCCCAGTCCGCGTTGACCACCAAACGAATGTATCTGCACTTGCTATGTAGATTTTCAACGAACGCTGTAAGGGTCGAACGTGGCCCCGCCCACAAACAAAAAATGTCATCGATGTACCGCCACCATCCTTTGGCGTACATCGTGAACAGTGGGTCATGATAAACAAAAGCCTCCTCCCAGAGACCCATAAAAAGATTAGCGTAAGAAGGGGCCACGTTCGACCCCATGGCAGTACCGCGTCGCTGCAGAAAAAAAATCGACCTTCAAAAGAAAAATAATTCTCCCGCAAAATCAGATTCAAAAGCGCTATCAAAAAACCACGCTGTTGGTGATCGTAGTCGGACCGGGTGAACAAATAGTGGTCTACAGCCTCTACACCGCCATCATGTGGGATGGCGGTGTAGAGGCTCTCGACATCAATGGTGACCAGCAACAGCTCTCCCTCTACCTGCTCAATGGAGGCAAGTTTGTTCAAAAAAATCTCCTGTGTCCTTAATATAGGAATCTAGCTGTGTGACATATGGTTGTAGCACGTCATCTAAAAATTGTGCCGCAGGAGTGAACACAGAGTCCACGGCGGCCACAATGGGTCGTCCGGGGGGGCGGTGGAGGTCCTTATGTATTTTTGGCAATGTATAGAAAAGAGGAACTACAGGGTGTTCGTTAATCAAAAACTGTTTTAAGTCCTCTTCCACAATGCCCTGGCCGGCAGCATTATCCACAAGTCCCTTAAGTTTCTGTTGTACTCGATATGTGGGATCACAGGGCAGTTCTTCATATACATCACCATTAGCTAACTGTGCATATATCTCCTCCACATAATATGCCGTATTAAGGACCACCACCGCCCCTCCTTTGTCAGCTGGACGAATCGTAATGTCCTTCCGTTCCTGAAGACTACTAATTGCTAGACGTTCTTCACTAGTTAAATTGGGCACAGTTCTCCATTGGCCATTTTTGCACTCTGCCTCAATAGTGGCCAATTCTCTTTTAACATTAGAGATAAAAAGATCAATGGCAGGATTGGAGGGTGGCCTGAACGCACTCTTATTCCTAAGGCCAGTGTTCTTAAGAGAAAGACCATGTTCTTCTAATTCCTGAGCAACTGGATGTTCTGGGAGATTACTAAAAAAAAATTTACGTTTCACTGATCTGAAAAAACTGTGCAATTCGATATCCAAGAGAAAGAAATTGGGAAAATTGGTAGGACAAAAAGAAAGTCCAAAATTAAGCACCCTCTCCTCGATCACACTGAGGGGTGAATCTGAGATATTCACAACAAGGGAGACTACGTTTTCATCTGGCGTAGTTGCATTGGATCCCTCCTGTTGTTTTTCCCTTTTGGACCGGTGTTTCCTGCCGCCCCTGCAGCTCCTTTTCCTGTACTGGCAGGTGAGGAGTCCCCCGATGGTATCGAGGTCTCAGAAGTATTACTCTCCTCTGCGGAGCTGCCTATTGCTTCACCTTTTGGGCGGGGAGGGTTGCGGGGTCTGGGTCGGCCGCGTCCTCTTCCCCTGCCTGCTGCAGGGTTGGGAACCTTTTGCCACGTGTATACGTAACCACTGGTGTAATCCAAGATATCTCGTTTGAACTTCGCTCGTTTTGTATCTTCTTGGGAGTGTAGGAAAGTTTCCATCTTGTCATCAAGGCTTTCCACATATTGATCATACTCCTCCCCTGTTAATGCATGGCGAAGTTCCGTTTTTAAAGCTTTAATTTTATCATCAATTACTTGTAGTTCCCGGTGTATCCTCACAATCGTGAATAACATGGAATCAAAAGCGGCTTTATTCCAGAACCCTTCCCATCCTTTGCAAAACTCCTTATCACCAGGAAACATCATAGGTGGTACATTCCCTCTTACAGATCTTGGGATTCTTCCAGCTTTGTGATATTCTGCTAAAGTTTTAGCATGCAGATCATATGAGATTCTACTTTTGCGGAGGGTCTCAATTTCGCGCTTGATGAGTTTAGCATCTGATTGATTAAGAAAAGTGGCGCCCCCTTCAGCCAACGCCAAGATGCTCTGGGTCTGTGTCAGGGAGTAAGAGCTGCCCTCCGGGGCCAAATCTCCGTCCGTATCCATCACGGTGCAGGTCTCCGGGTACAGAGTCAACAGCCACAAAGATGTGTAAGACCGCACACTAGCGATGTCGGGGAATAGGCGTGCAGCGGATCCACCCCTGTACCCACAGGGTATAGCGTACAATTCCTCCAAGACGATCCAGCACAGCTCTTTTAATCAGAAGATTATTTTATTGGATCATAAAAATACAAACATTAAAGCTGCATAGTGGCTACGGTCCACCGTTTCGGACCATCACAGTCCTTGTTCACGCCACACAACCAAATGAACAACTGCAGACATGCTCTTTATATAATCAAAGCTCCAACAGGGCAACCAATCAGAGGAACCTATGCAAATGACTGGACCTGATGGGGAACTACAGGGCTTGTCCACAGAGGGTACCGCCCTCCCACTCCATTGGTCAAACATTTTGAAATGTATGATGTCACAGCAGGAACATAAACATATAAATAGAAACATTTCTAACTCTGATCTATAGCACCTGTTGAACATCTAAAAAGATCCTGGGAGGAATCCAGGGCATCCTGATGCAGAGGGCATGGGTTTGGATGTGTCATATACAGTGTAAAACTGTAAACGAACAAACACCGAGCGCTGCCCGCCGTCACCATGGCAACCACCGTCACATGACAACCAATGCGGAAGGACGTACGCAATGACGCCTCTACTGGCGTCCTATTGCCACCGCGATGCGGAAAAACAGACGCATAGTACGCGTATAAAAATACGGAACAGACAGACAAAAAAACGGAACTTCGCCATGCATTAACAGGGGAGGAGTATGATCAATATATGGAAAGCCTTGATGACAAGATGGAAACTTTCCTACACTCCCAAGAAGATACAAAACGAGCGAAGTTCAAACGAGATATCTCGGATTACACCAGTGGTTACGTATACACGTGGCAAAAGGTTCCCAACCCTGCAGCAGGCAGGGGAAGAGGACGCGGCCGACCCAGACCCCGCAACCCTCCCCGCCCAAAAGGTGAAGCAGTAGGCAGCTCCGCAGAGGAGAGTAATACTTTTGAGACCTCGATACCATCGGGGGACTCCTCACCTGCCAGTACAGGAAAAGGAGCCGCAGGGGCGGCAGGAAACACCGGTCCAAAAGGGAAAAACAACAGGAGGGATCCAATGCAACTACGCCAGAGGAAAGCGTAGTCTCCCTTGTTGTGAATATCTCAGATTCACCCCTCAGTGTGATCGCGGAGAGGGTGCTCAATTTTGGACTTTCTTTTTGTCCTACCAATTTTCCCAATTTTCCCAATGTCTCTGAGGAAGCAAGTGTCTGTGTACTTGTGAAACGGCTGTTAGACCAGCCCTGTGCACCCTTTTCTGTCGGATTGTGGGGATGAAATAAAAGGTGGATTCGGCAGCTTTTTGGTGCCCGGACTCTTTCTGCTTTTGGTGTTGCTTATAATTGCTATTGTCTGGGGGCACATTGAGCATTTCCACTGACCCCCACTAAGTCTGCCAGCAGCGACTAGTGCCGCCTCCTTTTTTCTCTTTTTACTGACGGATATCGAATTGCACAGTTTTTTCAGATCAGTGAAACTTAAATTTTTTTTTAGTAATCTCCCAGAACATCCAGTTGCTCAGAAATTAGAAGAACATGGTCTTTCTCTTAAGAACACTGGCCTTAGGAATAAGAGTGCGTTCAGGCCACCCTCCAATCCTGCCATTGATCTTTTTATCTCTAATGTTAAAAGAGAATTGGCCACTATTGAGGCAGAGTGCAAAAATGGCCAACGGAGAACTGTGCCCAATTTAACTAGTGAAGAACGTCTAGCAATTAGTAGTCTTCAGGAACGGAAGGACATTACGATTCGTCCAGCTGACAAAGGAGGGGCGGTGGTGGTCCTTAATACGGCATATTATGTGGAGGAGATCTATGCACAGTTAGCTAATGGTGATGTATATGAAGAACTGCCCTGTGCTCCCACATATCGAGTACAACAGAAACTTAAGGGACTTGTGGATAATGCTGCCGGCCAGGGCATTGTGGAAGAGGACTTAACCACTTGCCGACCGCCCCCAGCCGATGGGCGGCGGCAAAGACTGGGCCCAAACGACCGCAATACGCCCATCGGCGGGGGCGGCTGCGGGAGTGGCTATGCGGCGATCGCGTCATTCGTGACGCGATCAGCCGCCGGAGACTGGCTCCACCCACCGCTCGTAGTAACCCGCCGGCCGTTCGGAAGCGCCGGCGGGTTACTAGCACCCGGATCGCCGCATGTACATAGTATAATAGGCTTTGTAATGTATACAAAGCCTATTATACTGGCTGCCTCCTGCCCTGGTGGTCCCAGTATCCGAGGGACCACCAGGGCAGGCTGCAGCCACCCTAGTCTGCACCAAAGCACACTGATTTCCCCCCCCTGCCCCCTGATCACCCACAGCACCCCTCAGACCCCCCCTGCCCACCCCCCAGACCACTGTTTGCACCCAGTCACCCCCCTAATCACCCATCAATCACTCCCTGTCACTATCTGTCAACGCTATTTTTTTTTTATCCCCCCCCCCCTGCCCACTGCCCCCTCCTGATCACCCCCCACCCCTCAGATTCTCCCCAGACCCCCCCCCCGTGTACTGTATGCCTCTATCCCCCCTGATCACCTGTCAATCACCCGTCAATCACCCGTCAATCACCCGTTAATCACCCGTCAATCACCCGTCAATCACCCGTCAATCACCCCCTGTCACTGCTACCCATCAATCAGCCCCTAACCTGCCCCTTGCGGGCAATCTGATCACCCACCCACACCAATAGATCGCCCGCAGATCCGACATCAGATCACCTCCTAAGTGCAGTGTTTACATCTCTTCTCTCCTCTAAACACCCACTAATTACCCATCAATCACCCATCAATCACCCCCTATCACCACCTGTCACTGTTACCCATCAGATTAGACCCTAATCTACCCCTTGCGGGCACCCAATCACCCGCCCACATGCTCAGATTGCCCTCAGACCCCCCTTTATCAATTCGCCAGTGCAATATTTACATCTGTTATTCCCTGTAATAACCCACTGATCACCTGTCAATCACCTATCAATCACCCCCTGTCACTGCCACCCATCAATCACCCCCTGTCACTGCCACCCATCAATCAGCCCCTAACCTGCCCCTTGCGGGCAATCTGATCACCCACCCACACCAATAGATCGCCCGCAGATCCGACATCAGATCACCTCCCAAATCCATCGTTTACATCTATTCTCTCCTCTAAACACCCACTAATTACCCATCAATCACCCCCTATCACCACCTGTCACTGTTACCCATCAGATTAGACCCTAATCTGCCCCTTGCGGGCACCCAATCACCCGCCCACACGCTCAGATTGCCCTCAGACCCCCCCTTTATCAATTCGCCAGTGCAATATTTACATCTGTTATTCCCTGTAATAACCCACTGATCACCTGTCAATCACCTGTCAATCACCCCCTGTCACTGCCACCCATCAATCACCCCCTGTCACTGCCACCCATCAATCAGCCCCTAACCTGCCCCTTGCGGGCAATCTGATCACCCACACCAATAGATCGCCCGCAGATCCGACATCAGATCACCTCCCAAGTGCAGTGTTTACATCTCTTCTCTCCTCTAAACACCCACTAATTACCCATCAATCACCCCCTATCACCACCTGTCACTGTTACCCATCAGATTAGACCCTAATCTGCCCCTTGCGGGCACCCAATCACCCGCCCACACCTCAGAACGTCCTCAGACCCCAGCCCTGATCACCTCGCTAGTGCATTGCTTGCATCTATTTCCCCCCTCTAATCACACCTTGAGACACCCATCAATCACCTCCTGTCACCCCCTAGCACACCTACCCATCAGATCAGGCCCTAATTTGCCCCGTGTGGGCTCCTGATCACTCGGCCAAACCCTCAGATCCCTCTCAGACCCCCTTCCGATCACCTCCCCAGTGCATTGATTGCATCTATTTTCCCCTCTAACCGCCCCCTGAGACACCCATCAATCACCTCCTGTCACCCCCCTAGCACTCCTATCCATCAGATCAGGCCCAAAACATCCTGTCATCTAAGAGGCCACCCTGCTTATGACCGGTTCCACAAAATTTGCCCCCTCATAGACCACCTGTCATCAAAATTTGCAGATGCTTATACCCCTGATCAGTCATTTTGAGAAATTTGGTTTCCAGACTACTCACAGTTTTGGGCCCGTAAAATGCCAGGGCAGTATAGGAACCCCACAAGTGACCCCATTTTAGAAAGAAGACACCCCAAGGTATTCTGTTAGGTGTATGATGAGTTCATAGAAAATTTTATTTTTTGTCACAAGTTAGCGGAAATTGATATGTATTTTTTTTTTCACAAAGTGTCATTTTCCGCTAACTTGTGACAAAAAAAAAAATCTTCTATGAACTCACCATACTCCTAACAGAATACCTTGGGGTGTCTTCCTAAAATGGGGTCACTTGTGGGGTTCCTATACTGCCCTGGCATTTTAGGGGCCCTAAACCGTGAGCAGTAGTCTAGAATCCAAATGCCTCAAAATGACCTGTGAATAGGACGTTAGGCCCCTTAGCGCACTTAGGTTGCAAAAAAGTGTCACACATGTGGTATCGCCGTACTCAGAAGAAGTAGTATATTGTGTTTTGTGGTGTATTTTTACACATACCCATGCTGGGTGGGAGAAATATCTCTGTAAAAGGACAATTGTGTGTAAAAAAAAAAATCAAACAATTGTCATTTACAGAGATATTTCTCCCACCCAGCATGGGAATGTGTAAAAATACACCCCAAAACACATTATACTACTTCTCCTGAGTACGGCGGTACCACATGTGTGGCACTTTTTTGCACCCTAAGTGCGCTAAGAGGCCCAAAGTCCAATGAGTACCTTTAGGATTTCACAGGTCATTTTGCGACATTTGGTTTCAAGACTACTCCTCACGGTTTAGGGCCCCTAAAATGCCAGGGCAGTATAGGAACCCCACAAATGACCCCATTTTAGAAAGAAGACATCCCAAGGTATTCAGTTAGGAGTATGGTGAGTTCATAGAAGATTTTATTTTTTGTCACAAGTTAGCGGAAAATGACACTTTGTGAAAAAAAACAATTAAAATCAATTTCCGCTAACTTGTGAAAAAAAAAAAAAAAAATCTTCTATGAACTCACCATCCTCCTAACGGAATACCTTGGGGTGTCTTCTTTCTAAAATGGGGTAATTTGTGGGGTTCCTATACTGTCCTGGCATTTTAGGGGCCCTAAAGCGTGAGGAGTAGTCTTGAAACGAAATTTCTCAAAATGACCTGTGAAATCCTAAAGGTACTCATTGAACTTTGGGCCCCTTAGCGCAGTTAGGGTGCAAAAAAGTGCCACACATGTGGTATCGTCGTACTCAGGAGAAGTAGTATAATGTGTTTTGGGGTGTATTTTTCCACATACCCATGCTGAGTGGGAGAAATATCTCTATAAATAGACAACTGTGTGTAAAAAAAATAAAACAATTGTCATTTACGGAGATATTTCTCCCACCCAGCATGGGTATGTGTAAAAATACACCCCAAAACACATTATACTACTTCTCCTGAGTACGGCAATACCACATGTGTGGCACTTTTTTGCAGCCTAACTGCGCTAAGGGGCCAAAAGTCCAATGAGCATCTTTAGGCTTTACAGGGGTGCTTACAATCAGGCACCCTCCAAAATGCCAGGACAGTGAACACACCCCACAAATGACCCCATTTTGGAAAGTAGACACTTCAAGGTATTCAGAGAGGAGCATAGTGAGTCCGTGGCAGATTTCATTTATTTTGTCGCAAGTTAGAAGAAATGGAAACTTTTTTTTTTCTTTTTTTTGTCAGAAAGTGTCATTTTCCGCTAACTTGTGACAAAAAATAAAATCTTCTATGAACTCACCATGCCTCTCACTGAATACTTTGGGATGTCTTCTTTCCAAAATGGGGTCATTTGGGGGGTATTTGTACTATCCTGGAATTTTAGCCCCTCATGAAACCTGACAGGTGCGCAGAAAAGTCAGAGATGCTTGAAAATGGGAAAATTCACGTTTGGCACCATAGTTTGTAAACGCTATAACTTTTACCCAATCCAATAAATATACACTGAATGGTTGTTTTTTTTATCAAAGACATGTAGCAGAATAACTTTCGCGCTCAAATGTATAGGAAATTTTACTTTATTTGAAAAATGTCAGCACAGCAAGTTAAAAAAGTCATTTTTTTTGCCAAAATTCATGTCTTTTTTGATGAATATAATAAAAACTAAAACTCGCAGCAGCAATCAAATAGCAGCAAAAGAAAGCTGTATTAGTGAACAAGAAAAGGAGGTAAAATTCATTTAGGTGGTAGGTTGTATGACCGAGCAATAAACCGTGAAAGCTGCAGTGGTCTGAATGGAGAAAAAGGCTCTGGTCCTTAAGGGGCGAAAAGACTGTGGTCCTCAAGTGGTTAAAACAGTTTTTGATTAACGAACACCCTGTAGTTCCTCTTTTCTATACATTGCCAAAAATACATAAGGACCTCCACCGCCCCCCCGGACGACCCATTGTGACCGCCGTGGACTCTGTGTTCACTCCTGCGGCTCAATTTTTAGATAAAGTGCTACAACCATATGTCACACAGCTAGATTCCTATATTAAGGACACAGGAGATTTTTTGAACAAACTTGCCTCCATTGAGCAGGTAGAGGGAGAGCTGTTGCTGGTCACCATTGATGTAGAGAGCCTCTACACCGCCATCCCACATGATGGCGGTGTAGAGGCTGTAGACCACTATTTGTTCACCCGGTCCGACTACGATCACCAACAGCGTGGTTTTTTGATAGCGCTTTTGAATCTGATTTTGCAGGAGAATTATTTTTCTTTTGAAGGTCGATTTTTTTCTGCAGCGACGCGGTACTGCCATGGGGTCGAACGTGGCCCCTTCTTACGCTAATCTTTTTATGGGTCTCTGGGAGGAGGCTTTTGTTTATCATGACCCACTGTTCACGATGTACGCCAAAGGATGGTGGCGGTACATCGAAGACATTTTTTGTTTGTGGGCGGGGCCACGTTCGACCCTTACAGCGTTCGTTGAAAATCTACATAGCAAGTGCAGATACATTCGTTTGGTAGTCAACGCGGACCGGGAGAAGGTGTCCTTTTTGGACACGTGTGTCTTTAAGAAGGATAGGAAGCTTAGCACGGACCTGTTCGTCAAGAGTACTGACAGGAATTCGGTGCTTCATTTTGATAGCTTCCATCCACGTCATCAGGTGGTCAGCATTCCTAATAGCCAGTACAATCGGGTAACGAAAATTGTGGGCGACACCCAATTGAGGGAAAGAAGACTAGTTGAGATGGGCAGAAAATTTCAGTCTAGAGGCTATCCCCCTGATACATTAATGAGATACCAAAAGAAAAAGAACAAGTTGAGAAATAGGGCTAGGGATGAGGGACGAATAGCATTCGTCTCTACCTTTAATACTATCAGTGATGAGGTACAACGTATTGTTACGAAACATTGGCGCACCCTTAAAGATTCCCTCCCACATGTTCCTGAATTCCAGCAGCCTCCTTTATTTTCCTACAGAAGGGCCCCCTCTTTAAGATCCAGGCTTGTTCACTCTGACCCTAACCGTGGATCTAATATACAGGTGCCCCGCGTGTGTGGTACCTTCCCTTGTCTCAGCTGCCACATGTGCCATAGCATTATTAGAGGTGATGTTTTTTCTCACCCTTCCTCTGGTAAGAGATATGCGATTAGAGGTCGCTTTTCTTGTTGTTCACGCTTTGTTGTTTATATGCTTAAATGTCCATGTGGCAGCTGTTACGTGGGAAAAACCACACAGGAGCTCAAAGATCGTGTTTCCAAACACCAATCCAATATTAGAGGTAGAAGCTTAGATCATGCAGTCTCAGAGCATTTTGTTCAATTTAGACATGATGTTAGTCAGCTTAGAGTACAAGTTATTGATGGGGTGCCCCGTGGGTTTACGGGTGATAGGGGTAGAGAATTGTTAAAAAGAGAGGCGCGCTGGATTAGGGAATTGGGGACTATTGGTCGTGGGGGACTAAATAAGGAATACGACTTAAATTTTGTGTGGTAGATGTTCTATGGCTCTGGGTCTGTTTGGGGGTGGGGGGTGTCCTTTGGGTCCCCTTCTCATTTGTCACTTATGTATCATAGGTTCTTTTGCACATTTTTACTATGCATTATTGAACTAGGGGTGTTATTTTATGGGTTGAGTCCAGGTCATCTATTGATAGCATTGGGCATGCGTATTTTTGTCTGTGTCTGTTCCGTATTTTTATACGCGTACTATGCGTCTGTTTTTCCGCATCGCGGTGGCAATAGGACGCCAGTAGAGGAGTCATTGCGTACGTCCTTCCGCATTGGTTGTCATGTGACGGTGGTTGCCATGGTGACGGCGGGCAGCGCTCGGTGTTTGTTCGTTTACAGTTTTACACTGTATATGACACATCCAAACCCATGCCCTCTGCATCAGGATGCCCTGGATTCCTCCCAGGATCTTTTTAGATGTTCAACAGGTGCTATAGATCAGAGTTAGAAATGTTTCTATTTATATGTTTATGTTCCTGCTGTGACATCATACATTTCAAAATGTTTGACCAATGGAGTGGGAGGGCGGTACCCTCTGTGGACAAGCCCTGTAGTTCCCCATCAGGTCCAGTCATTTGCATAGGTTCCTCTGATTGGTTGCCCTGTTGGAGCTTTGAATATATAAAGAGCATGTCTGCAGTTGTTCATTTGGCTGTGTGGCGTGAACAAGGACTGTGATGGTCCGAAACGGTGGACCGTAGCCACTATGCAGCTTTAATGTTTGTATTTTTATGATCCAATAAAATAATCTTCTGATTAAAAGAGCTGTGCTGGATCGTCTTGGAGGAATTGTACGCTATACCCTGTGGGTACAGGGGTGGATCCGCTGCACGCCTATTCCCCGACATCGCTAGTGTGCGGTCTTACACATCTTTGTGGCTGTCTCCTTCTTAATGTGGCAGTGCTTTTGTTTTCCAGCTTCTTATTTTTCATCAAGCTTTGCATGTATCAATTCAGAACTTTGATTTTGGATCCATATTTTTTGGCCCTATCACATGACTTCAGTCAGTGGCTTGTATGAGTGGTGCACCTGGTGTGTGTGGATCTAGAGGCTTGCGTGGTGGGGTGGCCATCCCATGTGTTTTTAATGAATTTTTCTACGTGATATTTGTATTAATAAACATTTTCTATTTTTGAACTTAACGTCTGTATAGTCTCTATATCGCACTAGTCAATATTAACACACCACTTCCTGTCTTGTTTGGGTACGAGGTTTTTATCTCCCCAAAATCCCGGGGGAAAATTCCACTAATTTCCAGGTCGTAGATTTTGCTGCCTGGGGGAGGCAGAGCTTTGCGCTGTAGCTCTGCCTCCAGGCCAGGCAATCTCCACCTCTCCCAACCCTCTCAGTGAAAGAAGACTGGGAGGGGCAGGGAGAGGCGGAGATTAACTAGTGCAGAGGCAGAGCTACAGTGCAAAGCTCTGCCTCTTCCAGAAGGATCACAGAATTTGACCCCAGGGATTTCGGGGGGATAAATACCTCGTTCTGCCGCAGGAATGCAGTGAATCAGCTTTGATCTTATTGCTTAAAATAACTGGGCAATTAAAAAAAAAAATGTACTTTTTATGGCTTCAGACTCTCTAAAGCAGTGTTTCTCAACATTTCATGGGTATGTACCCTTTTTGAAAGCCTGTGCTGGCCAAGTACCCCCTGATATGGTAAGAACTATCTACAGTACCCCTTGATACAGATACACTGAATTGTAGTACTAGATAATTGTTTCTAAACCGTTTCCAAGCATTTGCTATTGTTTTTAATTAGCTGAAATACTAGTTTGGCTGTTTAAATAGGATTTGTTATTTTCTGAAACCATACATTTATTAAACTTAAAGAGTAACTGTCAGGCTGCAGAAGCTAATTTAAACCTCTATTCTCCTGTGTTAAACAGTTTAGAAGGAAGCCCAAAAGCCATTAGTGAAGATAAAAATCTCAGTTACCTTTGATGTGTGCTTATCAGCAAGTCTGTTATAGACCCATAAGGACGCAAGCCGCATACTAAACTGCAAAGCATTCTGGGGCCCTCCCCTCGGCTGCTAATGAGACGTTACAGAAGCTTGTAATCAGTCCAGCGTGTAGCACTGATAAATCTCGGGGCAGAGTACTCTGCAGGAGTCAGCTATTGTTCCTAGCCACATGGCTCATTAATATTCACTGCACACTGTGTTGTTCAAGTAGGAGCTTATCTGTGATCAGGAAGCAGGCAGGACATGACGACACATTTGACAGAAAAACATGGAGCATCTATCTCTGCATATACTATATACAAATTCTGTGAAGTACAAACGTGGACAGTAAAATGCATATGTAATGTAAGTACAGCCAATCTTTAGCTACTGATATATGTGTTTATTTTCTCTGAGACCTTATACCTAACAGCTCCTCTTTAATTAAATACATCAAGCCCAAGTACCCCCTGGACCCGTCAGAAGTACCCCCTGGGGTACGCGTACCGCATGTTGAGAACCTAGGCTCTAAAGCACTGAACATTTTACTTGCTTTACTGACTGCACTAATCTTTGTGAATTGACATTTAAGGTATTTACCGCATAAGTCGGTAATTTACCTCACTAGTTGGCAGTTTTCATTTTCAGTGCGGTAAAGGTTTAGTGAATTGGGGCTTGAGAAGAGGTTTAGTATAATCAATCTCCCGTTTTGCTGCATTACCAAATGCAGAATGCTAATGCTTAATGAATTAACACCAATGTCTATATTTTAGCAGCTCGTTGTCGTTATACTTCACCTCTTGGTGTAAGATGAGGCCCTTCACTGCCTTCTGATGATTGCGATGCATGACGTCTCTGAAGCTGTTCTATGGAGTGCCTGCCATAAATATCATACAGTTAGAGAAAGGAGGACACAGATAAACTCAGTTCTTGGACTTAACATTACACGGTACATAGTACTGTATATTTTAGATTCTAATCATCATCGATAAAAAACTGCGATCATCAATCTTTACCTTCCATGAATTTCATCCTTCAGTTTTTCATTTTCCTGCAAAAAGTATGCCAGTTGTGTTGCCAATTCCTCTTTCTCATGATGAACATTTTGCCTGGCTTCTCTCTCCGCATGAAAATCAGAACAGTAGACATCAATCTGAGCAAGGCAAAAGTAAGGTATAGATCATTTTGTTGTGTTAAGTAGTAATAAAGTTATTGGCGAATATAAAAGGAAGGAGCACTGACAGGTGAAAATTCCTCTTGTCCGTTAGGGTAAAAAGCCTTATGGCTTATAGTGGTTAATGTCCTCTTCAGGGCTAGTTCACAGTGCTCAGGTGAATTGCAGAATAATTCTGCATTTCAACTCACTGGCCGTACAATTCTTCTATGGGCCTGTTCACAATAACGGATTGCGTTATTCTAACTTGCAGCAGACAGGCTTTGTATTAAAGTCAATGGGCAGTCTCCATTGCGGTTCACACTCATTGTAACATGTGTTATGCAACAGACCACTGTGAATCAAGCCTCAAGGTAACTTAGATAGAATTAAATAGAGGAACATTTTAGTCCCCTATGCGGTCATGAATTTATTTTAATTTTTTTTTGCCACTAATTAGGCTTTCTGTGGGTAGTACATTCTGCTAAGAATTTTTTTCATTCTAAATGCATTTTAATGGGAAATATAAGAAAAAACTGAAACAATTATTTCTCAGTTTTCCGAACCATTATAGTTTTAAAATAAAACGTTCTCCTGAGGATAAAACACACACACACAGTGGTCCAGATTATTAAACCGTTTAAATTATGTCCCTATAACAATGTGTGTTATTTTTATGTTTGTTTGGTTTTTTTTGTTTTTTTTTTAACCCTCCTGGCGGTCTATTAAAAACCGCCAGGGGACAGCGCAGCCGTTTTTTTGATTTATTTTTTTTTTAAATCATGTAGCGAGCTACATGATAGCCGCTGCTCAGCGGCATCCCCCCAGCCCCGCCGATCGCCTCCGGCGATAGGCGATCAGGAAATCCCGTTCAAAGAACGGGATTTCCTGGAGGGCTTCCCCCGTCGCCATGGCGACGGAGCGGGATGACGTCACCGACGTCGTGACGTCTAAGGGAGTCCCGATCCACCCCTTGCCGCTGCCTGGCGCTGATAGGCCAGGCAGCGCAGGGGTCTAGGGGGGGGGGGGGGCTGTGTTGCGACGTGGATAGCGGCGATCGAGCGCGGGGCGGCGGAAGTGCTGACGCAGCTAGCAAAGTGCTAGCTGCGTTCAGCAAAAAAAAAAAAAAAATTACTCAAATCGGCCCAGCAGGGCCTGAGAAAACCTCCTGCTCGGCTTACCCCGAACTACGTTCGGGGTTACCGCCAGGAAGGTTTAGTGCGGTCCAGAGCTGCGGCGGGAGCAAGCAACTTATTAAAACGTCCTGGAACCGTTAGACTCAAACAGGACGTTTTAATAAGGCAACTTGTCATAAAGTGGTTTACTTGCATAAAGTGGTTTACTTGCATTACGATTTCTTTTTTAAGGCCTTCTTGATAGCCAGCTGCATAAATTATTCACGTGCAGCCATCAACATAAAAGAATCTTATATATATATATATATATATATATATATATATATATATATATATATATATATATATATATAATCGTGTGTGTGTGTGTGTGTGTGTGTGTGTGTGTGTGTGTGTGTGTGTGTGTGTGTGTGTGTGTGTGTGTGTGTGTGTGTGTGTGTGTGTGTGTGTGTGTGTGTGTGTGTGTGTGTGTGTGTGTGTGTGTGTGTGTGTGTGTGTGTGTGTGTGTGTGTGTGTGTGTGTGTGTGTGTGTGTGTGTGTGTGTGTGTGTGTGTGTGTGTGTGGCGATCACGCGAAAACGGCTTGACCGATTTCAACGAAACTTGGTATGCAGATACCTTACTACCTGGGATGATATGTTCTGGGGGTCTCGCGGCCCCCCTGCACACCTGGGCGGAGCTACAAACAGCAAATCAGATTCCACCCATTCAAGTCAATGGAAAAAATGTAAAAGGCTGTCATTCTCACAGTAATCGAGCCACAGTCCCCACACTTTGCACAGTTGGTCACTTGGTGACCGAGGTTACAAATCCAGGAAAAGTGGGCAGAGCATAAAACAGCCAATCAAATTTCAGCCGTTCATTTTAAATGGGAAAATGTAAACTGCAGCCATTCTTAGACTGTTAATCGCAGGGTTCTCAAACTTGCCACAGTTGGTCACTGGGTGAATGAGATTAAGATTCAAGAAAGTGGGTGGAGCCTACAACAGCCAATCAAAATTCACCTATTGATTTTCAAGGGGAATATTTAAACTGCTGCTATTCTTACACTTTTAATGGCAGAGGCATCAAACTTGCTACAGTCGGTCATTGGGTGACTGGGGTCAAAGTTCACTAAAGGGGCAGGGCCACATGCAGCCAATCAGATTTCCTTAGTGGATAAACTGCTTCCATTCACACATTTTTGATGCCTAGAACCTGATAGCTCACAAACTTGGTCATTGAGTGACTGTGTGTCAAGGTTACAAAAAGTGGGCAGAGCCAAAACAACTTTTACTGGGAAAATATAAACGGCAGGCATTCTTACACCGTTAATGGCAGGGTTCTCAAACTTTGCACAGTTGGTCATTGGGTCACAGATTAAGATTTTGGAAGGTGGGTGGAGCCTACAACAGCCAATAAAAATTCCACTTTTGATTTTCAAAGGGAATATTTCATCTGCTACTATTCTCTTATACTGGTAAAAGCAGATGCCTCAAACCTGGTACAGTTGGTCACTGGGTGACTAGGGTCCAAATTCAGGAAGGGGGCGGAGCCACAAACAGCCAGATTTGTTTATTTTTCAATGGGAATATACAAAGTATTGATACCAAGGATCCCAAAGCTGATAAACTTGATAATTGAGTGACTGTATGTCAAGGTTAGAAAAACTTCATTTTACACATTGCAGGGTTCCCAAACTTTACACAATTGGCCACTGGGTGACTGGGATGAATATTCAGAAATGTGGGTAGAGCCTACAACAGCCAATCAAAATGTACCTATTAATTTTCAAGGGGAATATTCACATTGCTACCATTCTTACACTGTTAGTGGCAGAGGCCTCAAACCTGATACAGTCAGTCATTGGGTGACTGGAATCCAAATTCACTAAAGGGTTGGAGCCACAAACAGCCAATCAGATTTGTTAGATTGATTTCAGCCATTCTGTTATTGCCAGGGTTCTCAAACATGACACAGTTGGCCACTGGGTGACTGTGGCTAATATTCAGAAAAGTGGGTGGAGCCTACAGCAGCCAATCAAAATTCACCTTTTGAATTTCAAGGGGAATATTTACTTTGCTGCCATTCATGCACTCTTAATGGCAGAGGCCTAACATCTGCTACAGTCAGTCACTGGGAGACTGAAATTTAAATTCTGAAGGGAGCGGGCCAAAAACAGCCAATCAGATTTGTTTAATTTCAATTGTAAAATGCAACTTATTGATGCCAAAGACCCCAAAGCTCATAAACTTGGTCATTAAGTGACTGTATGTCAAAATTAGAAATAGTGGGCAGAGCCAAAAACAACTAACTTTTTACATGGGGAAATGTAAACTGCAGCTTTTCTTACACTGTTAATTGCAGGGTTCTCAAACTTCACACAGTTGGTCACTGGGTGACTAGGATTAATATTCGGAAAAGTAGGTGGAGCCTACAAGAGCCAATCAAAATTCACCTATTGATTTTCAAGGGGAATATTGAAACTGCAGCCATTCTCACACTGTTAATAGCAGAGGCCTCAAACCTGCTACAGTCAGTCGTTAAGTGTTTGGGGTTCAAATTCAGTAAAGGGGCGGAGCCAAAAACAGCCAGATTTCTTTGCTGGATAAACTGCTTCCATTAGCACAATTTTGATGCCAGGAACCCAAAAGCTCACAAACTTGGTCATTGAGTAGTGACTGTGTGTCAAGGTTACAAAAAGTGGGTGGAGTTAAAAACAGATTTTTCTGGGAAATTGTAAACTGCAGCCCATCTTCACTGTTAATGGCAGGGTTCTCAAACTTAGCATAGCTGATTACTGGGTGACTGGGATTAATAATCAGAAAAGTGGGTGGAGCCTAAAATGCCAATCAAAAATCACATGTCGCTTTTCAAGGAGAATATTAAAATTGCTGCCATTCTTGCACTGTTAATGGCACAAGCCTCAAACCTGGTACAGTTGGTCATTGGGTCACTGAGGTTCAAATTCAGAAAGGGGGACAGAGCCACAAACAGTTAATCAGATTTGTTTCATTTCATGGGAAAATACAAATTATTGATGCCAAGGACCCCAAAAAACTCACAAACTTGGGCATTGAGTAGTGACTTTGTGTCAAGGTTACAAAAAGTGGGCGGAGCCAAAAACACATTTCACTGGGAAAGTGTAAACTGCAGCCCTTCTTACACTATTTATTTCAGGGTTCCCAATCTTTGCCCAGATGGTCACTGAGTGACAGATATTCAGGGAAGTGGGTGGAGCCTATAATAGCCAATCAAAATTCACCTGTTGATTTTCAAGTGGAATATTTAAATTGCTGCCATTTTTACACTGTTAGTAGCAGATGCCTCAAACCTGCTACAGTTGGTCATTGGGTGTCTGGGGTTCAAATGCTGGAGAGGGGTGGAGCCACAAACAGCCTATCTGATTTGTTTAAATTCTATGGGAATATACAAATTATTGATGCCAAGGACTCCAAAGCTCACAAACTTGGTCATTGAGTGTTTGTGTGTTAGTGTTAGAAAGTGGGCGGAGCCAACACCAGTCAAATACATACCCGGGCAACGCCGGGTCATCACTGGGTGGAGACAAAGACAAATACAAATTTCACTGGGAAAATGTACACTGCAGCCATTCTGTTAATGGCAGGGTTTTTAAACTTTGCACAGTTGGTCACTGGGTGACTGGGATTAATATTCAGAAAAGTGGGTGGAGCCTACAAAAGTAAATCAAACTTCACCTGTTGCTTTTCAAGGGGAATATTTCATTGCTACCATTCTTGAACTGTTAATGGCACAGGCCTCAAACCTGGTACAGTTGGTTATTGGGTGACTGGGGTTCAAATTCAGAAAAGAGTGGAGCCACACACACTCAATCAGATTTGTTTCATTTCAATGCAGATTATTGATACCAAAGACCGCAAAGCTCACAAACTTGGTCAGTGAGTAATTGTGTGTTAGGGTTAGAAAAAATAGGCGGAGCCAACAACAGCAAAATACATACCCGGGCAACGCCGGGCAATTAGCTTGTATGCCTATATAATCAAAGTATTCCTTTGTCCTGAATAGTTCAGCACTGCATAAATACACAATAAAATGTATTCAGAACTATATATTTGTATCCCACCTACCGACCCATGCCACATCTCCTGACTCTCACCTAGTCACCCAACCCACGGCCACCTTGAGCTGGATATTGCTCATGTCCCACCATCATATTACCAACCAAGAGCCCCCCCTTCCCCCCCCCCATCCCACCCAGTTCACCTGATAAGCTCTCCAACTCTCATCATCCCGCACTGCGTTTTCTTCTTCTCTAATCACATCTCTTGCCTACCTATTCTATGGCTCCTCACCTCTTCTATACTCCTCAGTAATGCACCACCCCACAGCCATCACTCCCATTCCTTGTCCACTTGCCTCTCCTACAATCCCTACTGCCTGGCTTGCCCAACCAGTACCCACTTCATTGTGCACATATTTGCCCTTAAAAGCAAGAGTTTTATGGCTGTAATTCCTTATTAGTGAGGATTAAGATATAGGACTGGGTCCAACCTAGAGAGAAATGGTCATTGGCATACCTGAATGTTAACTCTTTCATGCAGTAAAAAAAAAAATCTTAGTTAATGCACATACATTATCTATATTATTGTGTGACCTCAGGTACACTTTAAAACCACACACAACATGTAGTTACACACCTGAGCTTTAAGGACAGCAATTGTGTCCTCATCCTCCTGATGTTTGCTGATCAGATCCTTCAGTCCATCAATCTCTTGTTGTTTTTTAGCCAATGCTTGTTCACACACTTCCAGCTTTTGTGATAGGTGGGTTAGCTGCACTTTGGGCACTTTTTCAGCCTGCATTTGAAGGAAAGGTATTTTCATTGATGCTCCATGATAATATTCTGCTACCATATAGTATACTGTCAGTTTCATGGTGACTAATTATAAAGCAGGGCTCAGAGTTTTTTTTTTTGGGGGGGGGGGGGGGGGGGGGGGGGGGGGAGACAGTAGTGAGAAATTATACCTATCTTTTTACTTGCTGGTCCCTCGCCCTGCTCTCTTTCATAGGTGCCTACTCCATCACTACCCCTTTGCAGCCCCTTCTAGTAACAAGTACTATGGCAAGGCTAATACCCATGCACCATTCTGGTGATTGGAAGCATCAGACCAGCAGCAGAGGGCAGGGACACTTGCTGGAAGAGACACTTATTGAGCACAGGAATACAAAAGGTCCAGCAAGAGTCTTCCTAGAGAGCAATGGATCTGGTTTTCTACCAAAAAGTTGATTTTTATTTTATTGTATCCCTGGAGATACACTAACACTGTTTACAGATTTTTTTTTTCTAATCTTTTCTTAAAGAGGAACTTCAGCCTAAACATACTATTATTAAATTACATTAGTTATGTTAATTAAAATAGACAGGTAATATAATCTCTTACCCACCCTGTTTTAAAAGAACAGGCAAATGTTTGTGATTTCATGAGGGCAACCATGGTTTTGGTTGAAAGGAGGTGACAGGGAGCATGAGACACAGTTCCAACTGCCCTGTGCTCTGATCACCCCTCCCAGTTGCTAGGCAATGAGACCAGCATCATCAGAATTCCCATCATGCATTGCACAGCATCAGGGGAAAAATGCCCAGGCAGTTTTCTTTGATCGGGCAGAGCTTAGCTTCTGTGCAGCTAAAAACGAGGCTTTGGTAAGAAAAACAAAGTTCTGATGCTGTGAAACTTAAAGAAACACCAAGCCTTTTCAGTGCTGCCGAGTAGATTTTTGGTCTGGAGGTTCACTTTAAGTTTAAAAATGAAATGACAGATATTGGTGTGTTTGCGTGTCACGTTTACCTCTGCTTTTCTTAACAGCTCAAAGTCACATTTCTGTTTGTCGAGTGCTTCTTGCAGTGTCGTTATCAACTTCCTGTATGACAGGAACACAGGTCATTTGTGAATTAAATAGAGGAAAACACATAAGTCAGGAAGTAAAATACAGAAATCTTGCTTCTTCCACTTTCACACAGGGTTTCCACATAACAGTACAATTTAAAATCAAAGAATGTCACAAACATGATTTTGATATTATGAAGCAAAATAATAAAATACATTTTGTGGTCTGCATCGGCCACTGCTTGCTATATGTGAAAGATGAGGGGCACACTTCTTACTTTTGTTCTTCATTTTTTTTCTGCTCCAATTTAATTTCAGATTTTAAGCTCTCCACCTGAAGCTCCAAAGTCTGTACAGAATACAGCAGCGTCTGTCTATCATCCACATTAACCTGGCTATCTGCAAGTTTCTTATCCAGAGATGAGCATCTGCAATAAGGGAAGAAAAATGAAGCCAGCTTCACTGCATTCCACACAAAAACATAACAGTCTGCTAATGCTAGTACACACACCTATCCTATGCTAGGGCCCGGTTCACATTAGCGTTTTTTTCCAGAACTGTACAAACGGAACAGATGTGAAAGGATCCAATGTTAACCTATGGAGCCATTTACATGCGTCCGTTGGTACGGATACGTTCCGGTCCCCGGATCTAAAAATTGCTGCAGGCCCTAATTTTTCGGACCGCTCTGCCCAGCGAAACGGATCCGGACAAACAATGCTGCAGCATTGGGGCAATGGAAAACGGAACGTTTCTTCACAGTAGTGAAGAAACTGACCATTCCATGGGGAATTGGAGGCATGGGCCGACGCAAACCTGAGCGACGGGAGGGTGCAGCAGCCGGGTGGGTGAGGAAGGGTTTATACATACCTAAACTTCTGTAGCAGCCAGCGGTAGCTTCAGTCTTCTTCCGCGTCTTCTGTGTAGTCACAGCGGAAGAAGAGGAAGCCTCTACCGCCGGCTGCTACTGAAGATTAGGTACAGTATGTATTTGCTGAGTGAAAACTGATCCGATCAATCATTGATCAGATCCATTTTCACTATGTGAACCGGGCCGCGGACAGAGCCATCCGGATCCGGTGAAGTGGAGACTGGATTCGCTCACCGAATACTTTTGGCTCCAAACGCAGATGTGAATCGGGCCTAAGAGATTCAGGTATAGGCTGAAATTCACAAAACCATAATGCCCAAGGAGAGGAGGAAAACTATAGGGCAAGGCACAGCACTGAAGGTCTTCAGACTTCAAGTAGTCAGGATAAGTTAAGTAGAAGTGTGGCCGGAAAAGTAGTAGATAACAAAACCAGGTAAGAAAACCATTGATTTAGAACATGTGAGAACTGTCTTGACTGTCAAAATGGTATCATTGTTGCAGTAAAACTGGGGAAAGTTGTATTTTTCTCTGAAAGTCGATGTACACAAATTATCTATAGGGTAATGAAGATTTGACATCACCTGTCTTCCAGTTTATTCTTAATCTGTTGAGCCTGACTTAACTTCTCGTTTGTTTCATATAGTTCTTTATTCAATACCTCTGCTTTCTCTTTTAGCGCTTCCACTTCAACAGACAGCTGAAAAGTAAAATGTTTCACTCCATTGGAAAATGATATCCTCCCAAAATACACAACCATCACAGCACATTACATGCAATACGAATTTATGCTGAATTATAACATTTGGAAAATGTTCAGTAAAAAAATTGCCGTCCCAAACTAGTGCTCGGCACTGCCCTTCACAATGTGATGTTATCTTATAATACTGTTAATGATCAATACTACCCGACAATAGCCTTGATTTTATGTCACCCAATATTGTCCAAAGACCACTTCAAGCTACCAGTTAGTGCTAGACCACTGCAAGCTACCGCCAGTTACTAGTCTCTCACTACCGGTTAAAGGAATACTATCGATACCCAAGTGTTCTAAAATGACAGTGTGCAAATAATGTCTAAGTAGCTGTGTAAACATTTTCCTACTTTTCATGGTAAATATCAGTGGCAAAAACTGTAATTTATGTAGGATTTAGCTATATTGGGACAAATCAATTGCAGAAGGGGTGTCTGCTTCAATGCACAGCCAGAGTTGCATATCAGACTACAGAAAGCAAATATCAAACATCAAACTCTGAAAGCAAAAACAGTTAAATTTCCTCTGCTCTCTTCAGACACTTCAGTCAGAAACAGAGCTCCCAACAGCTGCAGCTCCTGTGTCCTGTCTCTCTCTGTCACACACAGAGTAAGGGCTGGTTCAGACGGACGCTTGTGGAGCATTTACTGCCAGCGTTCGGGGCTTGGCGTTAAACGCTCCCATTCAAGTGAATGGGAGCATTTGTACCAAGCTTTCACGCGCGTTTACACGAACGCAGCATTCTGGTCCCGATTTTCACTGGCGTTCAAGGAGCCCCTGGAAGCTACATGTTGCTTCCAGGGGCGGTTAACCGCGACGGGTAATGTCCCCCTAGGGGAAGAAAAAACGTGACCGCATCCGAACGCAACGCGAACGCTGCTGAAAGTCCGAACGCATTGCCACCGCGACGCCAATGAACGTGACGCCTCCAAACGTCCGTCTGAACCAGCCCTAACACAGAGTTAACTGATCAAGTGTGAGGGGAATTTCCCCTCTCCTCATGGCTCAGTCAGCCATCAGTTTTGGCGTCAGTAAACTTTGAATATATTTTGCTAACAGTAAACAAAGAAGTTGCTATTAAAATGTATACACCAGTACTTAGAGGCACTTCCCAAACAATTCCTGTGTCAATTGAAAAAAATATGTGAATCGATAGTATTCCTTTACTGCTTGATTTGCCCGATACTGATTGACACTACGGTTTGATACTAATACTGTCTTAATGGAGACTGACACCTCTTGCCTCTACTGGATTCACTTGATACTGCCCAACACTGCTTGGTAACACCTGTTACTCGATATCGCTGATACAATTCAGAATTACTTATCGGCTATTGCTACTGCTGTGGAAATCCAGCTCTGTACTGTAATGCTTTAATACTATTGCTGTGTTGCCTGGTGTTGACTAGCACTCCAGCAATTACAGGCAGCTCTTAAATCATAGCAGGCCTGGCAATCAGCAATCTCTTGCTCGCTAGGATCATCCTTAGACAACCCCCACCTCCCAAAAGGTAACATAAAACAAATACCATCAGCTCCCCTGAAGAGCAAAACATTTAAATTAAAGAAAAAAAAAAAAAAAGAAAAAAAAAAAAAAAAAACTTTGGGTTTCTAGAATGAGGATTGTGCTAAATATAAGTGAATGAAAGCCTTCACTGTGTTATCCCACAGGAACCACGTGGTCCACGTTGAAAATGGTAATATTGCCGATATAAAGCCAGCGCAAGGCAATATTACCTTTACTTCCACCAGTAAGAACTGCGAGTAACGCTATTAACGTGGCCTGCGGTACTCTAGTAGCGTGACCATTACTATAGTAACAAGCGTTACTAACAGTAACTTATGTTACTAACAGTACTTACTGGTGGAAGCAAGAGTAATATTGCCATCCGCTGCCTGTATGGCAATATACCACTGTTACGTGCATCAGGCCTTATATCTGATATTGTAGAAACAAAACAGAAATGAATTTTCTGCTTGGAGCAATGCAGACATTTCCTTACATCAAACCTACAATTTCCTATGGGGACTTACAAGCTCTGCAGTCTGTCTTTCTCCGTCATTTTCCTGAACTGGGAGATCAGTTTCAGTTTCTTTATGTACATAATAAGATGACTTCTGTTCCAGATCTGACAATCTAACACACAAAACACAAATATAAAAACATCACTCAGTAGAGGCATAAAAAATTATTCATTTTTAAATAATTTGCCATGTAGCCTTTGCTCTAAGTCATACATAAAATTACACTAAAAGATGTGAATATTATGACGATTTTCTTCTGTAAAGTGACCTTGCAGTGAGAATAAACTTACTTGTCCAAGCCCATCCCCATGTAACACTAGCACTGTACTTTAAGAGTAGCTTCACACTTGTTCAAAAAACGTATCCGTGGCTCCTGTTTTTAGCCTGGATCAAACCGGAGCCAAGGATACCAATGTTAAAAATAACAGCAGCCTTCACTTAAAAAAAAGAAACATATCCGTCTGCGTTCAGGGAGATCCGTTTTGAAAACCTGAACGGACAGTCCGGATTTGCAACATTTTCACGGACCCCAGGTACATGGAGGGGTAGTGAAAAGTATATTTTGACACCGAAACGTATCCATTTTTTGTGTCCCAGGGTAGGGGGGGCTGCCATGCTGGAGGGGGTAGCAGGCAGGAAGGGAAGCAGCGGGGGCAGTGGCGGGGAGGGTGGGTTGCACCCCCCTCCCTCACCTGGGTCCTCCCTTCCCTGCTCCCCCCTCCAGCCAGTTTCATTGATAAAATCATTAACCTCCCTGGCGGTAAGCCCGTGCTGAGCACGGGCTATGCCGCCGGGAGGCACCGCTCAGGCCCCGCTGGGCCGATTTGCATAATTTTTTTTTTGCTACACGCAGCTAGCACTTTGCTAGCTGCGTGTAGCATCTGATCGCCGCCGCTACCCGCCGATCCGCCGCAATTCCTCTCGCCGCGGCCGCCCCCCCCCCCAGACCCCGTGCGCTGCCTGGCCAATCAGTGCCAGGCAGCGCTATGGGGCAGATCGGAGTCCCCTCTGACGTCACGACGTCGATGACGTCGGTGACGTCATCCCGCCCGTCGCCATGGCGACGGGGGAAGCCCTCCAGGAGATCCCGTTCTTTGAACGGGATCTCCTGATCTCCGATCGCCGGAGGCGATCAGAGGGGCTGGGGGGATGCCGCTGAGCAGCGGCTATCATGTAGCGAGACTTTGTCTCGCTACATGAAAAAAAAAAAAAAAAAAAAAAAAATTAAAAAAAAAGATTTGCTGCCCCCTGGCGGATTTTTTGCAAACCGCCAGGGGGGTTAAAGTATTCAAAATGTAAGCCAAGCGGGGAACTTACTTCCTTGTGTTCCACCACTCGCCGTCACTTCCTGCCATGCCACCCAATTAACTACAGAGGGCAGCATTGCAGGAAGTGACGGCGAGCGGTGTAACACAAGGAAGTAAGTTCCTCGCTCGGCTTACATTTTGAATACGTTAATGATTTCATCAATGAAACTGGCTGGAGGGGGGGGGAAGCAGGGAGGGGGGGGACCCAGGTAAGGGAGGGGGCGACCCCCCTCCCCGCTGCTGCCCCCGCCTCCTGCCTGCTACCCCCTCCAGCATGGTGCTCCACCCATGGCCAGGGACGTTTCCTTGGACTGGTAGCGTCCCTGCAAAAAAAAAAAAAAAAGCCATTTCTCTCAAAGCAGAAAGAAAAGCAAATGGTTTACAAAAACTGATCCGTTTTAAACGGATCTGATCTGCAGCGGTCAAGTGTGGACCTAGCATTAGTCTGAGCCATTACCTGATCTGTGTTCAGTGCACCCAAAACAATCATTTCACTTACAGATCTTAATCTGTGCATGTAGACTCGTGCACAAAACAATTCAAACAGATCTTTGATCTAAAATGAATATATCTGCAGAAGATATGAAAAACATTTTGCTCCCTACAGATAAAAAACAATTTTAGTGGTTGTAAAAGCTCCATCGAGTTGGAAACTTACTACTTGTGATTTTGCAAGAATTGTTTATATTCATTTATATACATTTATATTAGGATTAGTGATTGCAAGGAAAAGATGTTCTTTGTCAGAATATTGGTGGGGAAGGGGAATGCACTTACTTCTTGCTCACAACGGCCAGCTCCCTTTGCAACTGTTCCACTTTTTCCGTTTCCTCACGCAAGCTATGAAGAAGTTTTCGGACTGCCAGCTCCTCTGATTCCAAGCCACAGTGGTCTTCTAAGGACTTTGTTCTATTATTGTAAACATTACAATTCAGACATCTCAACACAAGTATGACTAATGTGTTACTCCAGTCTGACCACTGATCTAGGGTGCGTAGTTCTCATACAGGCTGATCTGCAGCCATCCGTACTTTTTAGGACCGTCAAATTTAAAATGTGCCCTTTTTTTGCACCACCGCAACTAAATGCAGGCTAAACACATTTATTACATTTAAATGCATTCTTTAAGTGTACCCGAGGTGGATGTTACATTACAAATGGGACACAGACAGGTTCCCTGCTCAGTGACATCCTCACGGCGCATGCTGTGCCCCCACCGACAAGCAGCTTGTTGGTAGCCTTATGGGGAAGGGGCGTCCTTAGCAGTAAAGCAATTGCTGCAGAACGCCTCTTTCCAGCCTCTCTGTGCCCCTGAAATCTCTCTCCCCCACCTCTCTGTTCTCTCAGAGAAGCACAGAGTTCTGTCTGCCGCGCCATGATCCCACAACATTTTTGTTCTTCATGAAAATGAAATTAAAGGATTCAATGAAGCAGAAGCAGTGGGGAGCAGCAGTAAGGGGCACTACCTGATCTAGCTAGCTCCCTGGATCAGGTACAGTAAACTCCAAGGGACCAGCAAAAGTGGTTTACTATATCAGAAGTTTATTATATCAGAAACTACATACACACACACACACACACACACACACACGTCACTACCCTTGAGCCTACCAATGTATCTGTACAGCACCGGGAGAGTACTCATGTGTATGCACCTTTCTGTCTAGCAGTATTTATCAGATCAAAAAATGAAAAATACTAAAGACTATTTAGGTAATAAACTGATATGTTTAGAATTTTGATAATGAACTGTGAAAGTATCTGCAGTCTCACAAATGTGCAAGTTATACAAATACCTGCATGAAATAATCTCTTGGTTTGACATTCCATGATCTGCATTACTGTCGTTTGACTCTGCCCCAGCCTCTCTCCCCTATAATCATGAGAAAAAAAACAAAACATGGAATTAAGAGAGAATGTTATTCCAATGTGCCATAAAAGCTTTGGCATCTGCTTGTACCAAATAAAGCAAAGCTGAAGCGAAAAAAATAAAATAAAAAAAACTATTAGGCCCAGTGCACACCGAGTGGTTTTGGATGCGATCCGCCGGCCGCATCCGCCTGTAAAACCGCTTGGCTAATGCATTTACCAGGACACTCTGCTGTCCGCCTCTATCATGATTCCCCTCAGTTTCCTCTCTACTTTTCGTGGACAATCGGAGCACCTGTCTTGTTGGGAGCGTGTCGCTGTGTAGCGTCCAGTGCCGAAAATGGCAGCGCTCAGATCAGCTCTCAGGCTGCTCCTCCAGTCCCACTCTTTTCTGTTCCTGCTATCAGTGTATGTTTTTGCTCTGTTTGTATTACGTTAACTGTACGTGTATGCTGTAATGTTCTCTGTTTGTGCTTTTTATTTTGCTTTTATGGTTTATACGTATGTAACATGCTTAACTGTATATGACGCTCTGCTCAGTTGTACGCACAAGCTGTAATGTTGTCCTATGTATGTTTGTCCCATGTCTATGTATGTACCATGCTTAATCGTCCCATGTCTATGTATGTACCATGCTTAATCGTGCTCTTTTCTTGTTTTCATCAACGACCCTGTATGCGCCAAAACCAATTCCGGGTACAATCCACCGTTGTACTTGGCGAAATAAATTCTGATTCTGATTCATTTCAATGGGGTGGTGCACACCAGCGGTTTGTAGCAAACCACAAACGTGCCTCCTGCTGCACGTTTGCGGTTTGCAGAAGCATTTCTGCCTCAATGTAAAGAATAGGGAAACCGCAAACCGCTCTGAAAAACGCTACATCAGAGCGGTTTGCCAGGTGTTTGTTACAGAAGCTGTTCAGTAACAGCTTTTACTGTAATTCTATGTAATCTGCTACACTAAAACGCTCCAAAACCGTTAGGCATGTTTAGAAAACGACTCTAAACATGCCTAGAATCACTCTGAAATCCGCTCCAAAAACCGCTAGCGTTTTGTGGATCTGCTAGCCGTTTTGGTGTGCACTGGGCCTGACAAACAAATGCATCTATAGGACTTCCCTAAAATCCCATAGTCTTATTTTAATTTAAAAGGTTTGTTGTCATTATTAAAGGTAACTCCTCTGGAACAGCTGCATCAAATATTAAGACTGTGCGAGAAAATGTATATTCCTCTATTCAGCTGCAATGTGACAGTCCCGAAGTCACCTCTTTATGTTGTTCTGTGACAACGTATTACAGGTAATTCAAGTGTCTCATTAGGACAGTATGTAGAGTTCTTTCAGACTGAACTTATTGTTGAGTGTTGTCTGTATGTAGGGTGCAACACAAGATACAGAACATTTATCCACTTTCCCACTGCTGTACAGAATATCTACGCTCCTCTGTGCACTGTCTCACCACTAGGTGCCAGGTCCCTGTATCTCTTTATTTACATGCTGGGAGCGGGCGCGGGCATGAGAACGCACACTCTAGCCAGCCCGCACAACAGTTAACTAATTGGACATTAGGGACAAGTGTCCTAAATCCAATTAGAGTCCCCGATTGATAACAAACCGCAGGCACCTTGGTATTGCAGCCGTGTGCGTGTGATCGCGCGTGCCCACGTGCACACACGCACCTGCACAGCCCTTGCAGTCCAATGATTGGTTTTGGGGACCCCAGTCCCCAATAACCAATCATACCACATGATAAATAAATGAATGAATGGAGACTGCCTCTGCTTGAGGCAGCCTTCATTCATAACAAGTATTGTAAATAGCGCAATTGCGAGCCCCCGGCGCACGCGTGCACACCAGCTCCACAGTCCAATGATTGGTTTTGGGGACCCCAGTCCCCAATAACCAATCATACTGCCTGATAAATAAATGAATGAAGACTGCCTCTGCTTGAGGCAGCCTTCATTCATAAATATGTATGCCCCCTATTGATGTGCGGCGATCGTGCACGAGCAGCCATGTGACCCTCTAGAGCACCTTGATTGGTTTTGGGGACCCCAGTCCCCATTGTCCAATCACAGTGCTCTGTGAATGATTGACAGCTGCCATAGCCACCTTTCATTGTACTGTTAACATACACATCCCCCTAAGTTACAGATCACTGATTGGAGACTGGGAAAAGATTTTCCCAAATCCAATCAGAGTTTCTGATGAATGATTCTGCTCCTGTGATCTGAGATATATGTTACTTTTTTCACATTGCTGAGGGAAAAACTATTTTGTTAGATTTGCTGTTTTTACCAGCTTTTCAGTACCAGCTTTTCAATAGCTGATTAACCCTTCCCTTGCCACACCACTTAACCTCTCCTTTTCTCCATTTTTTGTTAGGCACTTCAGGCCCATACATTCCTTTTTTCATACACTACTATACTTCTGGCGTATATTCTACGCCTTTTTTTCCCTACTCCCTACTAGCTAACTTCCCTTTAAAAAATAAAAAAAAATATATACCTACCTGTCTGCCTAACTTAGGGCCTGTTTCCACTTGTGCGGTATCGCCACCGATTCCCCGCTGACGAAATTGCATGCGGTTGCGATTCCGCATGCGTATTTTACCGTGATTTCGCATAGGTTAGTAGTGATGCGATTTTAACCAAGTCACTGCCCGTGGGATTTAACATTCCTTTCAATGCGAAATTGCGGTAAAATACGCATGACAAAACTGCATGCGATTTCCCTATTAAATACAGTAGTGGCGTTTCGCATAGCGGTGTGCGAATTCTGACGGCTCTTCCGTGCAGATTTATCCCGCACAGAAAAAGGATTACTGACAAGTGGAAACAGGGCCATCCGCTAGTATTGGCTATGCGAATCCGCATGTGGACAACGCATGCAGATTCACGATAGTGGAAACGGGCCCTAAGTCATTAAGATGGCAAAGAGGCTATTTACGGCAGAAGAGGCCTGCGCCATTCTGCAGTATAGTGACAGCAGTGAGGAAGACCTATCTGATTCAGATGAAGAGTGGTATTCTCAAGAAGATTCGAATTCGCTGACAGAAAGCGACACAGATTCTGACTCCGCTGGGCCACCACCAGCTCAGCCAGCTAGGACAGAGGTGCAGGCGAGGGGCACTGATCCTGATCCAATGAACAGTGACACAAATTCTGCAACTGAAGGAGGATCACCTCACCCAGATGAGGACAGCACCCAGTGCAGCCACTACCAGCAATGCCAGTCAGAGAGGTCAGAGGGCTGCCGGGCCAAGTCAGAGCATGTGATCGAGAGTTGCACAGAGGCAAGAGCTACCTTATGAACTTCGCCACCCACAGTGGGTACCCTCTAATTTGGAGGCCCCTAGCATCCATTCCTTCACAGCCAGTAGTGGTACACAAGTGGCCACTGAGAACATGCAGCCACTAGATTTTTTTCAACTGTTCATTACAGACTCATTTCTGCAGTTTGTGAACAGACAAACCTTTATGCCCAGCAAAAAATAGCGGATAATCACACCTCACCATTTGTGGCAAAGTGGAACCTGTCACAGGAGCCCTGGTGGCTGGAACGCTAAGCGCCTTCCAAACAGTTCCAGTGCACAGATCGTGCAAACTGTGGTCGCAGTCAATGCACAGAAACCGTTGGGAATTGGCCGCAAACAAACCAGAAGGGAGCCTGTGGGTTACGGAAATACACTTTACACACTATTTCAGGGTATATCTGCCACCACCACCACTGGTATGGGCCAGTGGTCCCTACCGACTGACTGAATGATCCTGCAAATAAAACGGTTAAAACACGCGGTATTCTGTCTAGATATCAATAATAGTAGCGACTCCTCAGAGACCGGAGTTCAGTTTCTGTGTATGGCTGTATAGCGGAACAGTAAACGACTTTGATAAAGTCTTTATTTACGTGCAATATAAATAATTAATATATACAGAAAATCAAAATCAACAATTATAGAGACAATATGATAACACAGTATAAAAGAAATTAAAAGGAATAAAAAATACTTAGATTTATGGAAAGATGCCCTTTTGTGGGAAAAACTTGTAGAGTTCGTTTTGCTTCAGTTCAAAGTTCAGAGTTCAGACCAGGTGGATGCCAGCATATCCTCAAGCTGGCACAGATGTGATCAAGATGGTGTTTCAAGGTGGAGGACACTTGCGTTTCAGACTGTCAATAGTTTTATCACCCATCGTTGCGGGGAGTGGCTATGACAGGCACAAGTCCAGCCTCGGGAGGATGGAACAGGGGCTGTCCCATCCTTGCAGACCCTCAGACTGGCAGAATTCTAGTTCGGCCCGTCTTGGGGTGCACGTGGGGGCAGTTAAAACCTATACCGCATATTCACACTCAGCATGATTTTACAAATCCTAGGACATGAAATATGACCGGTCTATCATGAGAATTTAGTAAGAAAAGAGAAAAAAAGAGAAGTCTCTTCAAACCCATATTGCTATTAGAGTTTAGGGGACAGAGTTCTGGGAATTTCACAGAACCAGCACCGGGACTCATGCTACACTTTCCCCACACTTGGCGAAGCTGCCATCTCAGGAACCCCAGAAATATGACAGATCTAGGAAGTTATGGATTATGCTAGGAGCCTCAGGTCATCCAGGGTGTGTGCTGGCAGCTGGCTACCCTTTGATCATTCCCAGGGAGCAAGGTGTCAAGACCTCCCGGGGATTCGTAGCCTGACTGGCTGAATCTAGGCCCCCTTATCAGAGTGAAACAGCTGGCATATCCTCTGAGAGGGGTCATTAGCTCTCCAGGGGGCTGGGGAACCAGCTTGTTACAGCTATGTGCTAAACGCAATTAACTACCTTTCCCAGAACTGTCTATCTTAAAAATAAAAAGTTTGTCATTCTGAGCCCTGCAATAGATGTGCGATCGATTGCGGTGATCATAAACGAATGCTGGATCTGCAATTTTTGTGCGTTTTGGACGACTGGGCGTCGCCTGGCGTCACAGATCCCCACAAATATTCCTGAACTGAATTTTTTTTAGGTTTGACCTTAAATATGGGCATTACAAAAAAACCAGAGCAATACAAGTACTAGAGCAAGGATTTGATTCACTACATGCCCAGACACCGTTACAAATTGCTTATGAGTTGCTTGCATTTTAATGACAATGCCAATAATCTTTCCCGTGACGACCCTGGCCGTGACCGCCTTTTCAAAATACGGCCCCTCATTCACCACCTGAATCAAAAATTTGGAGAGCTTTACATCCCAGAGCAAAAAAAATAAAAATCGCAATTGACGAGCCCCTTGTACCTTTCCATGGAGGACTAGGTATAAAGTATTATATCCCCTCCAAACGATCCAGATACGGGGTCAAATTATATATATTATGCAAAAGCGGGACCGGCTTTACCTATACTTTCAAGATATACGAAGTAAAGGACAGTGTGATCGAACCTCCTGGATGCCCTCCTTACATGGGTGCTAGTGAGCGAATTGTCCTGGATCTCAATCCATTACTCCACCAAGGGTATCAGCTGTATGTGGACAACTTTTATTCTAGTGTCCCACTGTTCAAATTTTTGCATACAGCTCAGACTGGGGCCTGCGGAACTGTTAGAGCTAACAGAAAGGGTCTGCCACCACAGGTCTTGAATAAAAAACTGAAAAGAGGGGACAGCAACCGAAACGAACTGCTAGCCCTAAAATACAGGGATAAAAAGGGATGTTTTGCTTCTGACGCGACTACATCAGTGCTGTCCCGAAGACAAGAAGTGACAAAACCTGTGGCCATTGCTGAGTACAATAAGCACATGGGGGCTGTGGACTTGGCAGATCAGAGGATTGCTCCTTACCGCATCGATAGAAAACGCAAGGCCTGGTACAAAAAAGTAGCAATTTATCTAATGCAGGTGGCACTTCACAACTCTTTTGTCATCTATAAGAGATCAGGCAAAATGGCCAGGTTTTTAAAATTTCAGGAGCAAGTCATCACAGCACTCATAAGCCGAGCTGTACAACCTGAAAAGAACACAGTGCAACTTGTTTCGGAGGATGTCATCAGACTCCATGAAAGGCATTTTCCTGCAGTACTCCCCCCTACTTCATCGAAGCTATATCCCCAAAAGAGATGCAAGGTTTGCCGCAAAAATGCAATTTGAAAGGACACCCGTTATTACTGTGCAAAATGCCCTTCAAAACCAGCACTATGCGTTATCGGGTGTTTCGAAAGCTACCACACAGACCTGCAGTATTAGAGGATTTTTTTTTTACTCTATTAGGCCTGGAACCCACTGCAAACCGCAAACGCTAAACGCAACCGCTAGCAATTTGTAACAGCGGTTTGCAAGCGGATTCATGCGCGTTTGCGGTCGCGTTTTGCAACATTGTATTTTTTTGCCCAGCGGGTGCGTAGCGTTTTGCGGTTTGCGGTTTTATCCTGATTGGTCGTGTGAATAATTTTTCATTTTGTTACATTGCGCTGCACCGCAAAACGCTAGCAGAACCGCTCAGTTTAGGTTTTGCTGAGCGTTTCCACTAGCGTTTCAATACTTTACATTGAAGCGCTAACGCTCCCAAAATGCTGCAGGTCCTGCGTTTGCGTTTCTGAGAAACGCAAACGCTCCTGTGGAAGTTGCCCCATCCATTAACATTAGCACAGCGTTTTGGCAAACTGCTAGCGTATCGCAGTGCTGCCAAAACGCTGCTAAAAGCGCTCCTGTGGGTTCCAGCCCTGAGGCTGGTTCTCACTGCAAGAGCTTTTTTTAACCCTAGTGATTTTAAAAGCACTTGCTAATGTGTTGCTATGGGTGATTTTTTTTTAAAAAATCACATTGCTCATGTGAGAACACACACAGCATTGCATTAGCTAGAGCTCTTAAAATCACAAGCAGTTTGAAAAAGCTCTTGCAGTGTGAACTAGCCTTAGGGCTGGTTTTCACTGTAAGAGCTTTTTCTAAGCACTTGCGATTTTAAAAGCTCTTACTAATGTAATGCTAGGAGTGTGTGTTCTCACTTGAGCAACGTGATTTTATAAAAAATCCCCCATAGCAACGCATTAGCAAGTGCTTTTCAAATCACTAGTGTTAAACTCTTGCAGTGTGAACCAGCCTTTAGGGATTTTCTTTTTTACTTTTTCAGTTCACATTTTTTTTACTTTAACTTTGGCCTTTACTTGAACTTCTGGATGGCAGACAACCACACTCTGGAATCTCAGCAAGGCTTGGTGTACAGAGGCGCCAGAGTAGAATAAAAACATTTAAAAAACGTCTAAAAGAGGGGGATGTTCAGGTGGATTTACCTCCCTCAAAAATATAAAACTAAATTGAGTCACAATATATCAATACAAAAATGTTTGTTGAACTCCTCTTAGTGCAACGCATTTCGCAGGGGTGGTCCTGCTTCATCAGGCAAACAGGAGTATAACTCAATGGGTCTAGATGCAGAAGAGAGCGCCACTCTGGAATCTGACCACTGGCATGGCTATCAACCACCCTCTGACGTGGCTGCCAAAGACCCTCTGACATGACTGCCAAACTCTGACCTTTGACATATTTGCCGAACACCCTCTGACTTCTACCATGGATGCTGTACACCCTCTGACCTCTGGTATGGATTCTAAACACCCTTTGGCTTCCACAGCTTCTACAATGGTGAGTTTTTATTTTTACAGTCTTTGCTGTACTCCCATGTACACAATCTGTTCATAGTATTCACAATTTGTTAGCCCTCATACTATATGGATGTGGTAAAATTGGCCAATCAAAATTCAATGTGTGTACCTGGTTTTATTCTCTTGTCTTCTACACACACAAAAAAAATAAAAAAAATAAAAAAAATGTATAAGCCCTCAATATGCTTTGCTAAAGCCTGGTACACACTTTCAATTATGATTGGCCAATCACTGACCAATTTTACCACCTCTATGTAGTATGAGGCTTTACCCACACAATCTGCTCATAATATTGAATATGGCCTGGTGCACACCAAAAACCGCTAGCAGATCCGCAAAATGCTAGCAGATTTTGAAACGCTTTTTCTTCTTTTTCTGTAGCGTTTCAGCTAGCATTTTGCGGTTTTGTGAAGCATTTTTGGTGTAGTAGATTTCATGTATTGTTACAGTAAAGCTGTTACTGAACAGCTACTATAACAAAAAACGCCTGGCAAACCGCTCTGAAGTGCCGTTTTTCAGAGTGGTTTGCGTTTTTCCTATACTTAACATTGAGGCAGAAACGCCTCCGCAATCCAAAATCTGCAGCAGCCCGGGAGTATGCATTTCTGCAAAACGCCTCCCGCTCTGGTGTGCACCAGCCCATTGAAATACATTATCCAAGCGTATCCGCAGCCGCAAGCGGATCGCAAAACGCAGCCGAACCGCTCTGGTGTGCACTAGGCCTATGTGTTGACTCTCATACTACATGGAGGTGGAAAAATTTGTCAGTGATTGGTCAATAATACATTAAAAATGTGTGTACCAGGATTAAAAAAAAAATAAAAATAAAATAAATTAATGACACTTTGGTGAGAAAAATAGCCCTTGCAAAAGCTGTTGGTGCTACTTGTGATTAACAGTCTGCTGTGTGCCTAAAACATTATCTGATTTGGTATGTAGCGTGTAATGGTAACTGTGACAAGCGAGAGAATAGAATTTGGAGTGTTTGAGGGCTGAGGCCTATGTCATGGGATATTTTTTTTTTTCAAAGTGAAAAAAAAAATAAAAATAAATAAATAAATAAACTTAAAAAAAAATACCATTTTCAAAGTTGTTGTGCAATTTCAGCAAAACCGTATAAATCCAAATGTTACACAATAGGTAGATCTGAGTAGGCCCCTCTCTAGTTTTCAGAATGGTGACATTTATGACCTGTATCAAATGTTCTGAGACTCCAGGGGCTTTGCTAAGAATGAATGACTATTACTTTTGCTGCAAAAAAATGGCCATGAAAAATCCATTGGCGCTGCTCATGGTTAACAGTGTTTTGCGAGGCCAAAAAGCTATGTGATTATGTATATAGGGTATCATTTTAACTGTGACAAGCGAGAGAATAGAATTTGGGATGTCTAAGAGCTAAGGCCTATGTCATGTGACTTTCCTTAGCCCCAAACTGAATGAAAAGCAATACAAATTGTTATTTTACTATACTCTGTACCAAAATAAAACATATGTAAAAAGTAGAAAAAAAAAACAGAATTGAAAAAAAAAGAATACAAAAACAGTTACCTTAGAGACTCTGCTTTATAAATAGGTACGCCATGAGGGTGTATTACTGTTAAGTTTGCAAGTAAGGACTTGTAACTACCAATAGAGTACAATGAGAAAACAAATAACACAGAATTGAAAAACTACACCTTTATTTTAAAATAATATATTGTCGCCATACATTGTACTAGGAACACAATTTAAATGTTGGGATAACCAGGACAAAATAGCAAATAAAATGTGCGGGTTTTACCTATGGTAGCATTGTTTATTTTAAAACTATAGTGGTTTAAAAATAGAGAAATCGTGTATTTTTCATTTTTTTTCTTTTTTTACTTTAAAATGCATAGAGAACAACATAATTACTAAAATAAAGTATTACCCCTGAAAAGCCTAATTTGTGGCAAAAAATAAATAAATACAAGATATAGATAATTTACTTGTGAGAAGTAGGGATATAGTTATTGGCAAATGAATGGGAGGAGTGCAAAATGTGAAAAATGCTCTGTTTTTTGAAGGGGAAAACTCTGTGGTTGGGAAGTGGTTACATCACGCTTTTCTTCTGGCAGAATTAAAGCACCAGAGAGGCAGTAGTAGTGTTAGGGAGTCTTGCCCAAGGTCTCCTTACTAAATAGGTGCTGGCTTAATGAACAGGAAGAGCCAAGATTTGAACCCTGTGTCAGTACACTATCCAGCCACTGTGCTACTGCTATGGATTGTTATTCAAATCCCAAGAGACTTTGCAAAATGAACAACATGAATATAACCTGTATTAAAATGAAGTAGTAAAACCTATATTTAACACAGATAGTTAATATTTTCTAAGCTTGTAATCATGAAAAAGTGAATGAAAAACAGTATGGTTTACTCTTAAAGTGGACCCAAATTAAAAATGCAAGATTTCAGAAATAAAATCTATTTTCTAAATTATAATAATAAATAGCAGCCTTTTTTCAGCTGCATGATGACAAATATAAAATATTTTACATTTATTGGAGGAACCCCTCCCTTCCTTTCATATTGCCGGGACAGAATCCGGCAAAATGCTGGAGTAGATAGTGTCCAGCAAAGGAGGAATTGCTAATGGCTGCCACCTGTATAACCCTAGTTGTGCAAAGAGAAGGGTGAAAAGCATGCAGTGAAATGCTCACAGGCTTGAAGGAGTGTTTATTTATCTTTGTATGTGTCAGAGTGGTGCAACTAAATATTTTGAATTAAAAACCATTTTTGGTTTGGGTCCGCTTTAAGAGAAGAAAAAAAAAAATCTACTTACTGCAATATTGATTTCAACAAATGAGTCTTCAGATGCACAACTGCTAAGTTTTACTTGTAGCTCAGATATTATTCCAAGAAGATCAGCCTTCTCTGCCTGAAGACGAACAATCTGTGCCTTCATCTGTTTCAGCATCTCATCTTCACCCTAAGACAAAGAAAATGTCCATGACTAAATATGTAAGGATGCAGACAGATAAGGGCTTGTGCACATGATGCAATATTTAGGAGTAATAAGAAAATCCATATGTCGTATATACGTGAATATAAACAGATGTCCTGCTCCTAAAATGCCCTCCCCACTCAAAAAAAAAAAAAAAAAGTCTGTTTATACTTGGGTCAGTGCAGGGAATACCCCTGAGATATAACCAGATGCAGTAGCCCCTGGCTACCGGGGTTGACAGCAGAGGAACGGACAAGACTGAACACACACTAAGGGAGCCTACGTACTACAGGAGGCTGGAGGAAGCCCCAGGTAAGTATAAATGTTTGTATACCATTTGTCTCATGGATCGAATGCCTTGTGTATATTTAGCACTGGGTGAGGGTTTTTGCTAGGATTGTGAATTGGTTTGTCTGTCTCACGTCTTGGGGAAATAGGTAGTACAATTTTTTTTGAGTAGAAAGAGCCCCGGCTGAGGGGGCGAGACACAGAGCCCCGGCTGAGGGGTGAGCGCATTGCGCTGTTACCATGATACAGGATGCCTAGAAGAAGGAAGGACACGTGGCACGTGGATCCCAGGAGGTGTGTGACAACTTTCATGCGCTCAACCTCCCCCACTGCACCTCCCCCTCCCTCAACCTCAGCCACTGTGCCCCTGGCAATGCCCTGCTCCTTCCACCCCTAGAAACAGGCATGCTCCCAAATATGATAAACTCTGTGGGGTTGCCTCATGCTACATATTTCATTCATATAAAAATATATACTGGTTTATATGTTTTTATTAACCAGATTACACCAAGCCTTTACTGCAGTGCTTTCTGGGACATACCAGGACATACCATTTCAGTGTAACCATTTTTCAAGCATTAAACAATAGTGGTCCACTTATGCTGCTTGATTAACATGCAGTGTACGTGATGCATGTATAAAGCGCATTACGCAGTTTGTCATAAGTCGCAACGTAAATTGCATAAATGTTTGGAATCTTAACCACTTCGCATCCAGACCTTCTTTTCTCCTTATGGACCAGAGCAGTTTTGAGGCTTTAGCCATGTCCCTATTTAAACAGCCATAACTTTATCCCTACTCACGACACCTAAATGATCTAGGTATCGTTTTTTTCAGGACATACTGGACTTTCATAGGGAGGATATTTTGACCCAAGAAAAAAAAAATTCTACGCATTTTAATGGGAAAAAGAGGGGAGAAAAAGAAAAATTGCATTAATCCTTAGGTTTTACCAATTCTAGTAAAAAATAAAAAAATGCTACAGTAGATAAACATGCCACCAGTATTACGTCCCCCAAGAATACATCGCCAGGCGCATCCCCAGTATCATCCCCCCCAGTATAGCCAGATGTGCCCCCAATATTAGCCCCCCAGTATAGCCAGATCTGTCCCCCGTATTTGCTAGCCCTTCAGATAGACCGATGCGCCCCCCGGAATAGGGCCCACCATTATAGCAATATGTGTCCTCAGGATCAATGTTCCCCATTGTAGCCAGATGTGCCCCCAGGATTAGCGCCCCCTCCCCATTATAGCCAAATGTGCCCCCAGTGTTAGGTTATGGCCCCCAGGAACATCAGATGTGCCCCCCATTATTAATTCCCAAGCCCCTGTTACCCTGATGGTCCCCAAAATACGTTTCAACCCCCCCCCCTTTCGGAACACTACCCCCACCCTCCGTTATGGGTAGCCAGATATGCCCCCCCCCCCACTACTCTGCCCCCTCAGTGGCCAGAGCGATAAAAAAAAAAAAAAAAAAAAAAAAAAAAAAAGCCCCTGCAAGCAGAATCTCTCACCTTACCTGGTTCCTGCAATCATCCTTCAGCCCCAGCTTCCATTCACTGCGCTGCACTCAGCCCTGTGATAGATGTTCGGCATCACAGGGCTGCGTGCACCACGGTGAATGGAAGCTGGGGCTGAAGGATGATCGCAGGAACCAGGTAAGGTGAGATATTATCCTTGCAGGGGCATTTTTCTTTATCGATCTGGCGCGGAGGGGGAGAGATAAAGGATCAACGCTGTTTGCTACATCGGTAATCGTTCATCCGCGGAGTGTCACTAATTTGTTACAAGGGAACATTTTCCCTTTCACCAATTAGTAAGGCAGCTGACAGTGCCGGGGGGTGCGCTCTGAAGCGCACCCGATCGTACACAGCAGGGCTGCTAGCAAGTCAGTATATCTACGTCATGGTGGCTTGGAGGGTGCCACAGATGACGTAGATATACTGTAGCAGTGGTCAAAGTGGTTAATGTGTGCTATGTTCACTTGTTAAGATTAACCACTTAAAGAGAACCAGAGACAAAAACACCCTCATGCATTTTATTACATTTATCAGTAGGAACATGACAGTAAACACCTACCCTGCTTTTAGTTTCATTCTTATCTGCTTAGTCTATTAGCAGCTGTGATAAGAATCCCCGACTGGCTCAGTCTAGATTTGACCTGGAATCATTATAGCCGAGTCACTCTTCTGTGGAGTCTTTTCAAGCCCAAGCCTGCCACCTCCTGGCTTAAATTTCCTGCTTTGCATACTGAGAGCTGTGATGACATGGGAGGGGCTGCTGCTGCTGAGAGAGAATCTCTGAAACAGACAAGTGTGGCTGCAAGCCTGCAATATGATCTGTGTGCTCTGTGTGCTCTCAGCATAGATACTAATGATGACTGCAGTTTCATTCCTATGAGAGACACTTCCTACAGGCAGCTGCACATCATACCAAAATGAAAGCACATAGATGAAAGGCTGCATTTAGCCTAAATAGCAGCCTAGTCTCATATAGCCTAGACCAGGGGCGCCTATACCAATAGGCAGTACAGGCAGCTGCTTGGGGCGGATGTTAGCCAGAAGGTGCCGCCCACCACTACTGTAACTTATTTTTCCCTCTGGAATATTGATTTTTACAGCTATGGAATGAAGGCTCTAGCACGAGTGAGGGGGGAGGAGCATGACATCACAGGAAGTGCAGAGCCGAGGCAAGGTGGGGAAGTGATTATGAGTTGGAGACTGAATGGCCTGTGGGGAGAAGCAGCTAGAAGCGTGCAGCTGGCGGAGGCTCTGACATGCTGAATGAATCTAAACAGAGACAGTGGTAAGACCAGTAAGCAGTAAGTGATACAGCGTTTCATTCTGGCGATTCATCACCACTGTATTGTCACTGCACCCTGTCCTGTTGATGCAGAGCAAACTTAAAAGGAAAACTTCCTTATGGCAAAGTGTGAACATAAACAAAGAAAAGGAATGCCCAGAGGTCTGCTTCGGGGTCCTGTGACTGATGAATGCTTTACGATCCTGTGAAGAGCAGTGCACATTATGTACCAGATAAGGCTGATATAACTTGAGCAAACAATACCCTCTATGCTAAGATAAACTTGTGATGCTAAATAGAGTTCCCTGGAATATTCTGTTTGAAAATACAGTAGTTGGACTGCTTGTAGTGCAGACAAGCACACATACCTTTGATTTTGTTTTTAATACTTTATTTTGCATATTTTACAGCTATTTTCTAAACTTTTCTGGGTCTTGTGGTACATAGGGTTACCAGATTATTTACCACAAGTACAAGTCCCAGTGTGAAGTACTGGTGGGGTATGTGAGACATATAGTGCCTGGTACACACCATGCAATTTCCCGTCAGATAGACTGGTCGAAATCGATATTTTCCGACAGATGTATTCAGATTTTTAATCATTTTTCTGATCAAGTTTCCAATCGCTTCTATAGAAAATTGATCAAAAAAATCGATTGGAAATCAGATCAAACCTGTCGGAAATAATCAAATCAACCTGTCTTATCTGATGGGAAATTGCATGGTGTGTACCAGGCATTATATGTAGCCTTTTTAACCACTTGATGACCACAGTGTTAGACACCCCCCCCCCCCCCCCTCCCCAAAGACCAGGCCACTTTTCAGCCTCCAGCTCAGCCCAGCTAAGGAGCCCAGTGATCGGACTCACCTCCTTTTTTTGCCCCTATGGGGACATGCCACCGGAGATGTCCGATCGCCGCTGCTGCAGTTTGTTTATTTTTTTTTTCCCCAGCCTCTATGAGTCTCTCTCTCCCTCCCCTTCCCTCCACCATCAGAACTGGAACAGGACGGTGATCCGTCCTGCTCTCCGCCTCTCATAGGCATCAGCCTATGAGAGGACGGCGTTCCCCGGCCAATCAGAGGCCGGTGAACCCCAATCTCGTACAGTGCTGCCGAGGACCGCAGCGATCTACACTTGTAAACAAAGGGGATTTCTTCCCCCATACGTTTACAAGCAGGGTTCTGACCCTGCCTCTAACTTCACCCCATCAGACAAAAAAAGGGGGGTGCTGCGCCAGTCTTTTCCTGCCACTTGCCTGTACCCTCCAACTGATCAGGGCCATGCTCCTCTTCAAGCATGAATGCAGCCGCAAAGCGCCTGCGCAAGTGCAGCCATTCCTGTGCAATAAGCCGTATCCGCCTGTGCATGAGCGGCTCTGAGACACTACACAAGCGTGGCCATGCTCACGTGGGTACAGCAAGGCTCTGCTCATGCTTGAAGAGGAGCGCACCGATCAGCTAGAGGGGGGGGGGGGGGCGCCACAGGTTTTCTTGCCTGGAGTGACAAAGTCTAGAGGCGCCCCTGGCCTAGACAGCACATCCAGAACAACTCATAACCCGGAAGCAGATGGAATATGAGCCGGCGGCCATATTTGATTTTTCCTGGAGCAATAATAAATAAATTAAACAAAAAAAAACAAAACACTAAAAAAAGGCACACCAGAGCGGCGAAATGATCAGGTAGAGCATTTATTCTTTACAAGCTATTGACTGATATGTTTATTTTGTGTGAACCGTTCATCTCTGGTTCCCTTTAACGACCGCCTAACGCCGATAGGCGTCGGCGGGTCGTTAGTGGTTTTGCATGGAAACGACCGCTCGTTCGAGCGGCCTTTCCATGCCAGTTCACGGAGGGTGTCTCTGTGAACAGTGTGCGAGCCGCCGATCGCGGCTCGCACACGTAATGTAAACACGCGGGGGAACAAATCCCCGCTGTTTACATCATACAGCGCCGTAAGGCAGATCGGCGATCCCCGGCCTCTGATTGGCCGGGGATCGCCGGCATACGATAGGCTAAAGCCTATCCTATCCGGCGCAGGACTGATATCCGTCCTGCGCCGCTCAGATGGTAAGGGAGAGGGAGGGAAAGTCGGGGAGGGCGGAAAGCGCTGCGGAGGGGGGCTTTGAAGAGCCCCCCCCCCCCGGAAAGCGTGGGTAGCCGGCGGCGATCAGACCCCCCCAGCAGGACATCCCCCTAGTGGGGAAAAAAACGGTGGGGGGGGGGGGGGGGCAGGGATGTCTGATCGCCCTGGCTATTTCCTGATCGGTGCTGCGGGCTGGAGAGTCCACGCAGCACCGATCAGAAGAAAATCCCCTGGTCCTTAAGTGGTTAATGTTCTTTAGTGAATCCACCACAAGGAGGCATAGATCATGAGTTAAGTTAGATAAGGACAGATAAAGCATGAGTTAATAAAATAAGGTGGTATAATTAACCACTTCTTTCCAAACGGATGTTTTAAAACAACCTGTTTTGCAGGAGACATGATCGAAAAAAAATACACCTGCGGATACTGCGCATGGCCACTTTCCAACGCCTATGGGCGGTCGGGAAGTGGTTAAGATAAGTTTAGTGAAATAACCCCATTGTTTCCTTACCAAGAAAAAAAACTTGCATTATTAGGGCACCCCCATCTTTTTTCACTTAAAACAATTAATGACAGCACTAATGCCAAGTACCTGTGTATTACTGCCCTCTTTTAAATACTGGATTTCTCTTCTCAGCATTTCATTTTCTTTGCCCAGCTGAAATAGACGCTCTTTCGCTTCTGTAAGTCCAGACTCAACTAGTCCTTGTTCCTCCCTCTGTCTCTCCCTCTTTAAGAGTTCTTCAAGACGTTCCTTCATTTCCTGATTTTTTTGCTTCATGGTCTCTAAACAGAGCATTTATGTTATGTGTTATTCATGCAGCCAAAAACAAAAACAAATTGAGCACACAAAACATTCCACTTTTCCAGTTTCCCAGTGTAAAAAGGTCAGTTTGTTTACCTTGAAATAAGAAAAAAAAAAAAAAAAAAAAAAAAAGGAGCGATGACAAGCAGACAGAAATAAGTGTTATCCTACAGAAATACAACTCCAATCTCAGTATGTGCTACCAAAAAAAAAAAAAAAAATTAGGTTGGCCATACACTTAGATCTCCATCCAGATATTCCAAAACAATTTCTTTCTAAAGGTGGCCATACACTGGTCGATTTGCCATCAGATTCGACCAACAGATAGATCGCTCTCTGATCGAATCTGATCAGAGAGGGATCGTATGGCTGCCTTACTGCAAACAGATAGTGAACCGATTTCAGCCTGAAACCGTTCACAATCTGTGGTGCTGGTGCTGCTGCCGCCGCTCCCTCCCCCTCCATACATTACCTGCTCCGCCGGCGCGACTCCCCAGGTCTCTGCTGTCTTCTTCTCCGCTCTGGTCTGGTCTCCGGCATGTTTCACTTCTTCCTGCCCGGCAGGTGACTCGCGCTGGCCCGAACAGGTAATGTATACCAGCTGTATTGCGTCAGTCGTCGGGCATTCGAACACCGCTATCGACGCTCTCCCGACCCGCCGGCGATCGAGAAAGATCTTCCGCACGGACGGATCGACAGGAATGATCAATTTCGGATGGAAATCGATCGTTCTGTCAGCGGTGTGCTCGGCGATTTCACAGCCAATTCGATCACTGTGATCGAATCGGCCGTATATCGGCGGGAAAATCGTTAGGTGTATGGGCCCCTTAAAAAAAATTCAGAAGGATTCAATACCTACCATACACTGCACGTCAATTTCCAATAGGTTCCAGCAGGGAATCGATTGAAAATCAATTGAACTACAGTGTGGCACTGTTTGATGCAGTGCAAAGCTATATAGGCCATCCATCTGTCAATGCTCTTGCCCTGCACCCGATTTGATACTTTCAATTGTTTAGAAAAAGTTAGTTTGAGTCCTATGGGAGAAAAGCGCTTTACAAATGTTATTGTATTGTATAAAAAAGGGGGATCAATCTGATATTTTGGGGAATATCGATTCTCATACCTCTCAACCTCCACATGGTCCTTTGCAGACACTCCTGTTGCCACAGTTATGCCCTTGTTCCAAGGCACACGTTTGTTTGCGGCCTCATTCCAGTGTACTCATGCGCAAATTCAGGCACCAAAATACTCATTTTTGCATATAAGAAGCTTTCATGCAGCAGGACCCAGTGCAAAATTGTCTATGAGCTTTGGTGTGTTATGCTGGGAATATATGGGTCGTTTCTGAGCTGATTAGATACATAATTTCCGACATGTCCGATCACCTTTTGATCATTTTACAGCTCGATTTGTCATTGAAGTGAATTGAAAAAAAAAGATAAGATAAACGGAGCGGAAGATGAGAGAGTGGGGATCGAGCGGAAATACGATCGGGCGCAGAATCGACCACCAGAAACAACCCGTGTATTCCCAGCATAAGTCTTGCTACCAGTTACTGTTTGCTTTTCCCATTGTGACATTGGCCTGTTTGCTTTCTCTTGATCAGTCTACCCTGCCTACCCTCTAACCTACACCTACCCCTAGTGACAGAGTCAAACAGCACCTGCAAAGCCTTACAGTTACATTTGTACTTTGTAACATTTTAAAAAGGTTTGCTAGCTGCACAAATATAGACCCCAAAATGTCTCTATTTAGCTACCTCCCTAAACCTCCTCCCTTACAGGGGAAATCAAACCTTCTGAAATGCAGTCAAATGAAGGACACTTGAAACCTTTTGCACTCAGCCCGCCATGGCTACCTGTTGAGTACTGGTACTAGTGAAGTCCATTCTCTGAGTGCAGGGTGCATTGTATTTTTCTGCTGTTTCTGTTTGTGCGGATTTGGATTTGTCCCCAGCAGCTTCCTAGCAGCGCTGTGATTTTTCCATTGTATTGCTTCTGAAATGTATGCTTGACAAATTCAGATACAGGAAAATTGCCAGATGCAGCCTCAGACAACAGAACAGCTTTAAAGAAGATGCACACCATTTCTGGTAAAATGTGATCATATAGGCAAGCCCAACAAAACATAAGGCACCTACTCAATGAGAAAATTATAACTGTAATATATAGAGGAAGGACATGGGGCAGCAGGCTGAAGATATGTACCCTTGCACTAGATGGACAGGGTGCTTTCACACTGCATCAGTTACATTCTGTCATAATGGACAATGCAATTTTGTTTTGATGGTACATTCACATCGGGGGCGGTGGGTTCCATCATAGTAACATCCAGCATGCTGTGCATTCACCAGACCATCAATATACGGTATGTGTTGCACCATACATCTAATTCGCAGAGCGACTTTTCACCACCATTGCCATTTTATTGCAACATGTATAGTGTGAAAGGACCCTAAAAATGTACTGGGGAGCAACTCAGACATGGAAGGGTCTTTTGCAATGTGTTATGCCTGCTTATCCGTACAGGCTTGTTTTACTATAGGGCAGGCTTTCTCAACCAGGGTTCCCTGGAACCCCAGGGTTCCTTGAGGACTCTGCAGGAGTTCCTTGGATTTTCCCCCGATTGTGGAGGAAGTATATTAGAGCTCATTACAATAGGGGGTACTGTAAAAAGAAGCACTAAATTGGGGGTCAGGATAAGAATGAACACAGTATAATGAGTGGCAGTGTAATAGGAGTTAGTGAAATTAACAGCCTCACCTACTTTTAAAGACCATGCCTCCGGAAAAATAAATGCAGGGGTTCCTCGAGATTAAAAAAAAAAATCGAAAAATGGTTTGCAGGGGTTCCTTGAGATCTGAAAGTTATTTGCAGGGTTCCTCCAGGGTAAAAAGGTTGAGAAAGGCTGCTATAGGAACTGCATAGTAAACCTCTGATTATACTGTATAAGGGTAACCATATTTGACAAATAAAGTGGATTATACCATCCCACCATAGAGATCAAGATCAAGGGAAATATCAAATAAAACATCTATGGGAATACAACAATTTGAAACTTATACTAATGAACTGATAATTAAATGTGAGCACCAATACATCTGGATAGGCATTACATGGTTAAAACAGAGTTTCAAGGTTTTAAAAGATATATGGTAATTTGTTTTGGTTTTTTTTTCCTATCAGAGGGGAAGCCATCAGGAAAGGACTTTAATTTGCTGTTTAAAGTGGTCTAACACCCAGCATTTCAACTTTGCTTTAAAAGATTGCTTACAGCTTAGAAACTATTATGCCAGATTTTTTTTAGCAGAAATTCACTGAATGGGTTCATCTGGCTGATGACTTCCACTTTCTACTCTTTTTGTAATGTCTTGTCATCTTATCTAACTGTATGCTGTATATAGGCCTAAGTGCAACGTAGTATAGATGTAACATAAGGGAAAGCCTTGTTTCCATTCAAAAGGAATGGACCAAGAGCCTGTAACGCAAAGAGGACTTACTACAGACCAATTGCTTCGCTGAGGGGTAACGAACATGTAGAGATAAGCATCTGTATATCTGTTTACTGAATAAACTCCTGAAAGCTTTGACGACGTCTAAGAAGTTCTATCTCCGATGTGGTTCCTGTGATGAGTCGAGTGATCACACTTCCTGTGATATGGTGCCAAACGAAGGTGTAGTGTTGTTGCCCATAGCAACCAACAAAGATTTATTACAAAGTGGTTTCTTACCTTTTAGTTTGTTATTTTCTACAAGTAATTGTTTGATTTGCTCCAACATTTCGGACTCATTTTTATTTGAGAGGTTTTTCTGAGGGAAATCTAGGTGTCCGTTCATCATCTCGGCCCCACCTGTCTGATTAGCCATTGCTGAAGCAAGTAAAGCAAAAGAAACAAGTCAAAATTACGCATTAAAATTTTGTTACATGCATGCACAACAATTTACATAAGATTTGCAGAAAATATCAATATCATTTATTAATAAATTTGACTAATAACGGCAAAATTGTGGTTCCACAAGTCCCAAACTTTGCAAAAGATTGACTTGGAATTTTGCCTGAGGCCAATCATATTTGGTACCTGATAATTAACTGTGAGCATGATATCTAGCAAACATTTATTTTAATCTGCATGCATTCATGGGTAAATACAGTGTATTTAGGTATGATAGAAAATAAAAAGAGGGAAAATACAGCCATTTAAAGTCGTCTGAAATTCAGCATTTCTACTTTGCTCTAAAAGATTCCTAAGGGCTCGTTTCCACTAGAGTGAATCTGCATGCGTTTCCTGCATGCAGATTCGCTCAACCAATACAAATGGATGGCGCCGGTTCCACTTGTCAGGAATTCTGTGCGGCTCGCTATGCAGAAAAAATCTGCACAGCAGAGCCGTCAGAATTCGCACGCCGCACACGAATCGTCTGTCATGTAACTAAATAGGAAAACTGCAAGCACTTGAGTCTTGCGGTTTTCCCGTCGTTTCCGCGTGCGATTTCGTTTAAGAACCCATGTCAATGTTTGCCAGCATTGACATGGTTAAAATCTCATCATTAAAATCGTGAACGATTCCGCATGAAAACGTCAAATCTGCAACCGTATGCGGATTCGTTGATGCGTTTTCCACGAGCAAATCGCGCCGCACAAGTGGAACCGTACCCTTACAGTTTTAAAGCTACTATCCCAGAAAAAAAATTGTAGCAGAACATCATTGAAACAGTTAAACAGCACCTTGTCCTGCCATGGAAATGCTATTCAGCTTGAGATTCGCATCCAAACTGGAGATAACAGTATGGTCCTTTTTCCACTACACAGCTGAATCGCAAATCGCTAGTGATGTTTAAATTGCTAGAGTTGCTTCTTTATCATAGAAATCATGAGAAGTATTTTCCACTCCAGTGATTCGATTTGTAAATCGCAATCGCTTTCTGGAGCGATTTTGAGAGGTATAATGCAATGCAAATTAAAAATTGCAATTGCATAACAAAATTAATGAAAAACCACAATCGCTGGCATTTGTGATTTGGATTGCTTGTGGAAAAGGGCCCTATCTTTGTTTACATTCCAATGTTACATTTGTGTGTAAACAACTGAAAAACTCTGAGAAGCTCTCTGTACTTCAGGCATACACACAGTTCAGAACAGGTCACTAGAAGATTTTAATATATAATAAAAAGCATCGGGAATAAAATGCAATGGCAGCTTTCAGGGCAAAATAAACTACACTTTGGAAACTTGTAATTTGTAGACCGACAATATGGTAACTGTATGAGTAATAAAAAGGAAAACACATTTTTATTGAATTTTATGTCAGAGTTTCAGACCACTTTAACCACTTATCTGGCAATGCAGGTTGAGTAGCCAGAAAGTAAAAGCCAACGGGCATGTGGCCTCTCCCAACTGATCCACAACAATGAGCAGTATGGCGACGTAGTGGATTGCACTCTCGCTTGCAGCGCTTTGGTCCCTGGTTTGAAATTCTAGCCAGGGCATTATCTGCACAGTTTCTTCCCACATGCCAAAAACAGACGCATAAATTAATTGGCTTCCCCCTAAATTAGCACTAAACTATAATGGACATATGACTATGGTAGGGATTATATTTTGAGACCCTCTGAGGGACAGTTAGAGACAAGACTATATACTCTAATGTGCTGCAGAAAATGTTGGCACTATATAAATAGTAATAATAACAACCCACATAGCTTTCACTATTATGTATGAGCCGAGCACTGTTTCTCGAGCAGCAGAAGTGCATCCGCTTATGTTTGAGGAGGGAGCCACGCAAGAGAGGACTAAGTTACTTGCATGACGGCCTCTTTATGTGGCACTCTACGCTACTTCCTCCTACACAGTGGAAGTTCCGGCCATGTGACAGGAGGGTGGAGTTGCGTAGTAAGAGGCTATCATACAGGACCGCCGGGTCCTCCATACTCCAAGTTCTATACACGCTGTCACTGTACACTAGCGGCAGACATAGGATCTAAGAATGAATCCTAGCTATAGTTGACAACAATTATACATTTTTACAAGAACCTGGGACTCTTGGCTCTACTACCTTAATTCACCCGGCCCCAACACTTGACTTTCTTTTAATGACTAATTGGAAGATGCAGTAATTATCTCCCCTCACTTACAGATATGACAAATTAGCTACCCAACTAATTTTCTTCCTGGATGCTGGTTTTGAAGTAATGATCTAAAATGTAGGCCTCTGCACAGACATTTGTTTTTGTTTAAAGGGAAGGTTCAGGGAGGGTGGAGGAAAAATAAAAATCAATTTCCACTTACCTGGGGCTTCCTCCAGCCCGTGGCAGGCAGGAGGTGCCCTCGCCGCCGCTCCGCAGGCTCCCGGTGGTCTCCGGTGGCCGACCCGACCTGGCCGGCTGCCAGGTCGGGCTTTTCTGCGCTCCAAGTCCTGGTACTTCTGCGTCCCACGCCGGCGCGCTGACGTCATCGGACGTCCTCCGGGCTCTACTGCGCATGCGCAGTAGTTCTGCGCATGCGCAGTACAGCCCGGCGGACGTCCGATGACGTCAGAGCGCCGGCGTGGGACGCAGAAGTACCAGGACTTGGAGCGCAGAAAAGCCCGACCTGGCAGCCGGCCTGGCCAGGTCGGGTCGGCCACCGGAGACCACCGGGAGCCTGCGGAGCGGCGGCGAGGGCACCTCCTGCCTGCCACGGGCTGGAGGAAGCCCCAGGTAAGTGGAAATTGATTTTTATTTTTCCTCCACCCTCCCTGAACCTTCCCTTTAAAGTTTGCAATTGACTTAACTCCATTGTACAGTATATCTTCTGTACTCATAACATGTTGCTCCCCATGAAAGGAAAGCTACTTTTGCAATGTTACCCTAAAGCTGGCCATACACTAGGCCGATTCCCCGCCGATCGACAGCAGATTCCATCACTGGGATTGAATCTGCTGTAAAATCGTTAATGTTAACGCTAAATTTCGATCTATTTTGTCCCGAAATAGATCGATCCCATCGATCGCTCCATGCAGGAAATTACCGTCAATCACCCCCGCGGGTAGGGAGCGCGTCGCTAGCGGCATTCGAGTGCCCGACGCAATACAGCTGCAATACATTACCTGCTCCGCCGGCGCAACTCCCCTGGTCTCCGCTGTCTTCTTCTCCGCGCTGGTCTCCGGATCCGGCTGGCTTCACTGAATTTCCTGTCCCGGCTGGAAGTATAAACAGTAGAGGGCGCTCTACTGTTTAAACTTCCCCCAGACAGGAAGAAGTGAAGCCTGCCGGACCCGTAGACCAGACCAGAGCGGAGAAGAAGACAGCAGAGACCAGGGGAGTCGCGCCAGCGGAGCAGGTAATGTATGCGGGGGGGGGGGGAAGGAGTGGCGGCACCACCCCCACAGATTGTGAACGGTTTCAGGCTGAAATCGGTTCACAATCTGTTTGCAGTAAAGGCAGCCATACGATCCCTCTCTGATCAGATTCGATCAGAGAGGGATCTATCTGTTGGTCGAATTCGATGGCAAATCGACCAGTGTATGGCTACCTTAAGGCTAGGTTCTCAATGGGTGTTGTGTCCCCTGTAACAGAAGGATCACTACCAAATGAAAAAGCAGAGCAGTGAAGCATACAGTCAATGAAAAGTATGTTACTCTGTATCTATTAATGTGCACATTTGGCAGTAATACACTGCATGCATGCATGCAGGACGATTCTATGCTGCAATGCACCTGCCGCACTGTGAAATTTGCAGGTTGTGTATTGAAGTGCAGCAAGCGGTGTTAAAACCGTGGCCGTTATGTCACAACGCACCACTGTGAATGTAACCTCACTGTTTTGTTGAAAGCTCAATAAAACCTTTGAAACCAAAATGCAATTTCTATACCTAACAAACATTTCTGTATCTGCATTCATTTACACAAAAAGGATAATTTCCCTCCAGATATGGCTGAGAATGCTAAGACTTGCAAAACCATATTGGTAAAAATAACAACAGACTGGTGACAAACAAAAATGGGCTTCGCAACAGTGAAAGAAACGAAAGTGAAAGCAACTGCTTTTTCTCTTTCCTTCCTTATTTTATTAATAGAATTGCTTTATGTTTGACTTGAAGTGTATGCCATTATTTCACTACCAGCATTTACAATAAAGCAAAGAGCAGCGCAATATAAAAACACAGATAAATAAAATTCTTGAACAGTTCAGGAAACAAAGGGTGCAGCACAAGTACTGGAGTAAACACAGAAGGAAGGGCAGAGTCCATGCATGACTAACACTTGCGAAAGTATCAGAGGATAAGAGTGAAAGAGATGGGCCAATAATATGTAAAATTTACAATATTTGTATTATTAGTTTTTATTGGGCATCACTTTTTCATCTGTGACCCTCCATACCATTAGGGCTCGGTCAATGCGACACGTTTATCCATCCAGATTAATCACAGCCACCCCAAACTCGCGCTCCATTCAAGCTGAACAGATCCGCTTCAACAGAGCAATGTGAACAGATCCTATTAATTAACATATGGTCCATTCACAGTCCGTTTAGTTACGCTCAACTACCAACTTTAATATAAAATGAAGTACTATTTACATTGCGGTACACATCCTGAAAAATAGGATCGTACCATTGACCCATACAATGCAGTATAAAGTCCATAGAGTTTATGCCCGCATTGTGTGCAATTGACCAATAACCAGCATGCTCTGCGCAATTCCACCGGCACTGCAACAGAAGTATGGTAGTGTGGAAGAGTCACTGAAATATAATTGCATCACACAGCAATACGATATTTTGTCCATTTTGCCATGCTATAACGACATAGTGTGAAAGGACACTTTAAGTGTAACTTAAATTAAAAATCCATCAGGAAAGAGGAAAATACATCCACAGTGACACTCTCCGGTCTCCTGGGTCCCTTAAAGCCTCCACTCAAAGCAGCTGATGGCCATTCATAACTGCATATTCTGTCATAATTAGAAATGCTGTTTCCATGCTGGTTTACTTTAGGTTACCCAGCAAGAAATCTCATAGGGAACAGTTCTTTAAAAGGGAACTGAAGTAAGAGGTATATACGGAGGCTGCCATATTTATTTCCTTTTAATCAATACCAGTTGCCTGGCAGCCCTGCTGGTCTATTTCTCTGCAATAGTACCTGAATAACACCAGAAACAAGCATGCAGCTAGTCTTGTCAGATCTGACTTTAAAGTCTGAAACACCTGATCTGCTGCATGCTTGTTCAGGGGCTATGGCTAATAGTAATAGAGGCAGATGATCAGCAGGGCTGCCAGGCAACTGGTATTGCTTAAAAGTAAATAAACATGGCAGCCTCCATATACCTCTCTTCAGTTCCCCTTTAATCACAGTACCCGCTTACAGCACAAAGCGTTGTGATTGGGCAACGTGTGGGCGTGGTTTAATACAACCTATTGGAAACCTAGCAGTTCGAGAGAGTGCCATCCACCCTAAACTAGCGCCACTGTTTCCACATTTGTTGCATGACATCTGCAAAATACACATAAATAGCTCAAGAGCAGCTATTCCAGCTTCTTTACACAACCAATGAGTATGGAGGGCCCCAACCTCCATGGGATGAATGTGTCACTACAAAAAACAACAACAAAAAAAAAAAAAAACACGCAAGGCAGAGTTGAAAGGGGATGCAAAGATGTCACTTTCTATGGAACATTTAACCTATGCGACAGACACTGAGATGAGAATGCTGGCTATCTTCTAACAGCATGCTGTTGCCACAGTTTTTAGCAGGTTTCCTAAAAAGTTATCCAAGGTGCAGAATGAGCATTAAAGATGACACCTTTTAAAGGACATCCAAGGGGAAAATAAGCTGATGAGAAAAACAATTTCTGTCCTACTCCTAAAAATGACTTTTTTGAATATGCCAGTTTTATTTTATATTTAAATCTAGTTTTAAAATTTGTAGTTTCATTGTCTCTGCTCAATGACACCTTCATTGAAGTATGTCAGAGATGAAATCTATGAATTATTGACCCTTTTTATCTCTTTCATGCTCTCAGAAGCAATTTACTGACAGGAAAGTGTTTTATGGCTGTAATTACTTATCAGTGAGGGTTATGCTAGTCTGACCCCGTCCAACCCAGACAGAAACTGTCACTTACATACCTGATGTTTAACTTTCAGGCAGAGAAAGAAAAAAAAAGGAACACAGCTTAGTTTGGCACTGTACATACACATGTCTATCTTGTCCTTTAGGCATATCAGCTTTTAGCTTTCCGAATCTGATTTCACGTGTGTAAAGTTCCAGCTCAGCCACTAGTTATTCCAGTAAGATAAGCTCGGTACTGGAAAGCAAGGTGACCCAGGAAGAAGCAGGAAGGCTGCTTGGAGAATAGCAACAGGACAGTCGGCACGACTCTAGACAGGGTGGAGCACAAGAACTCAGCACAGACATAAAGGGAAGAATACAAGGAAGTATCACCGCCGCAGACAAGGAAGATGCAGTCAAACGCAACATAATACATCCATCTCAAGGAAAAGCATATCAAGAAGTTTAGTGAAAGTACTGCCGTCAGATCACACAGACGAGTGAAGCACCCAGCTGACGTCTGCTATGCCCAATGATGGAACCGATATCGCGGATGCAGCATTACCTGATGGCTGGTGTCCCCCTGTTACAGTGCACTGCTGCGAGCTTCTACTCTCACCTGTCCTACTGCTGACAGCTACATAACACACCCCACACGGCACGTGTCATGTGACTCTGACATCATCCCAGGGGAGATTCCCAAGACAAAGCACGTGATTGCGTTTGCGGGGTCAGATGATTGGCAGACGAGCGCCGATTGGGCGAACGTCAGCGAGATTAGCACGTGCGCCGTGGCCCTGCTTTGTATCATAATGACATCACCGTTGCGTAAAAAATGTACGTTATACATATTTCAGAGTAACGTCCAGTTTCCAAACAATGACTTTAAAAAAACAACAACAACACGTTTGTTAACATCTTCATGACTGAGCTGACTTGTTTGTTCCAGCAGAGATGGCCGTTGTGATGCAAATAATACGTTGATGCAGAATTCTGCAGCTTCTAAATGGACCAATTGAATGAAGTGGGATTCGATTGGTCCATTTTCAAGCTGCATGAAAAATTCGTTATATTAATTGTACTAGTGTGAAAGCTATAGACAGGTCAAGTAAAGTGATCTCGAGCCAAGGCTTGAGATCAAAATCTCATAAATTACAGTGACCAGATGTTTGAGGGCCTTACGGGGCGGGGGTTGGTCAATAAGTGCAGTGCAGCAGCTCTGTGTGCTGTGGCGAAAAATGGGGGTGGCCAGAGCAGGGACAAGGTCCTCCAGCACCCAAGGCTGAGACACCAAAGTGCGCCCCTCCATCCCTCCCACCCCAGCCGTCACACACTGATTGCTATTAGACTAAGAGGGTCATAGGGCCCACAACCTCCCCAACACCTTAATATCTAGTTATATGGCTTGCAGTCACTGCTATGTATCCCCTTTTCTTATTTCTTTCTGTTTCATACACAATTAGGAATGACAGCTGAATGAATTGTGCGCCCCCTCCTACACTGCGCCCTGAGGCTGGAGCCTCTCCAGCCTATGCCTCGGCCCGGCCCTGGGGGTGGCCATGACATAACAGGGCGGAGCTGTAACAGAGTTAACTAATCTAATGTAGCCATGTAACTCTGAGGCACTGGGCCAGAAGGGCCGGTTCAAGTAACAATTGGGCCCTAGGGCAAAATTAGCCTGGGGGCCCGATCGCCGCCGCTACCCGCCGATCCGCCGCTATACGCGTCGCCGCAGCCGCCCCCCAGACCCCGTGCGCTGCCTGGCCAATCAGTGCCAGGCAGCGCTGTGGGGTGGATCGGAGTCCCCTTTGACGTCACGACGTCGATGACGTCCAGAAGCGCACGGAAGGCAGGGCCGGGCCGAGGCATAGGCTGGAGAGGCTCCAGCCTCAGGGCGCAGTGTAGGAGGGGGCGCAGAATTCATACAGGTGTCATTCCTAATTGTGTTTGTAGCAGAAAGAAATAAGAAAAGGGGATACATAGCAGTGACTGCAAGCCAGATAACTAGATATTAAGGTGTTGGGGAGGTTGTGGGCCCTGTGGCGCCTCTTAGTCTAATAGCAATCAGTGTGTGATGGCTCAGGTGGCAGGGATGGAGGGGCGCACTTTGGTGTCTCAGCCTTGGGTGCTGGAGGACCTTGTCCCGGCTCTGACGGAAGGGGTTGTTCCGGGTGTACAGAACACCCCCCTGCACCAAAACCGGAAGTCAGAGACTATTCGCAAATGTCTCCTCTAAATCTGAGCAGCGGCAGCCACAGATGCGCAGCTGCCGCCTGCTCATATCTGTGTGCGGGGCGAGGAGGACTCTGACTAGAGCGGGGGGCCCAGAGCAGATGCATTAACTTATCGGCAGCGGCGGCGCCGGCCGGTGATGGCGTCCCACTGGTCTCCATGGCTACCTTCCGGATGACGTGACGTCACCACGCCATGCAGCGGCCGGCCCGCGCTCCTCCCCTGGCCATGATTGGACACTTCAAGTCCAGACCGTGGAGAGGCTGCCTGGAGAACAGTGAGGCTCGTTTGGAGTAGTGATGCGAGCGTGCGGTCTCAGTCCCCTCAGGCAAGTGCAGCAGCCCGCCGGGTGGAATGTTTGGAAGCCACCCATTCTGGCTACATATACTGGGACATATCCCCCTGCTGGCTACATATACAGTCTGGGCACATATCCCCCTGGCTACATATACTGCCCCCCCCGGCTACATATACTGGGGACAATATACCCCCTGGCTACATATACTGGGGGCATATACCCCCTGGCTACATATACTGGGGACATATACCTATCTAACCTATACTGAGGGCATATACCTATCTAACCTATACTGGGGCCATATTCCTATCTAAGCTATACTGGGGCCATATTCCTATCTAACCTATACTGGGGACATATACCTATCTAATCTATACTGGGGCATATACCTATCTAACCTATACTGGGGGCATATTCCTATCTAACTTATACTGAGGGCATATACCTATCTAACCTATACTGGGGCCATATTCCTATCTAAGCTATACTGGGGCCATATTCCTATCAAAGCTATACTGGGGGACATATACCTATCTAAGCTATACTGGGGGACATATACCTATCTAAGCTATACTGGGGGACACATACCTATCTAAGCTATACTGGGGGACACATACCTATCTAATCTATACTGGGGCATATACCTATCTAAGCTATACTGGGGGACATATACCTATCTAATCTATACTGGGGCATATACCTATCTAATCTATACTGGGGGGAGTGCAATTTAGCCTAGAAACTGCTAGTATTTGGCTCCACCCACACCATGTTTTGGCCACGCCCACACGCCACTTTCAGGAACACCCCCCCTTGGAAATCCTGGATTTGCCCCTGACGTCGGTGACGTCATCCCGCCCCGTCGCCATGGCGACGGGGGAAGCCCTCCAGGAGATCCCGTTCTTTGAACGGGATCTCCTGATCTCCGATTGCCGGCGGCGATCGGAGGGGCTGGGGGGATGCCGCTGAGCGGCTATCATGTAGCGGGACCTCGTCTCGCTACATGAAAAAAAAAAAATTAAAAAACGTATTTGCTGCCCCCTGGCGGATTTTGACAAACCGCCAGGAGGGTTAACAGACTCTGCAGAGTCCCTGGGGAGCAACAGTTGAAATGGGGGAGGGTCACCTTGGGGGCCCCTACAGGCTCTGTGGCCCTGGGGCAATTTCCCATTTTTTCCTATGGTAGCTCCGGCCCTGTGGGCCAGAGTTACCAAAATGCCACTTGCTGCAACAATAATCTTAGAGTACCAAATACAGCCACTAAGACAATCAAATAATAAATGTGTCAACCATTAACTAACATGTCGACACATGACATGCAAAAACTATTTCCTCCGACAATTGAAATGCAACAACCATTACCTCCAACACTTGAAATGCAAAAAAACGTTAACCTCCACATAGGCAAACGCAGGAGGGATTACAAATGCCCAGAATCCCCCTCAGACCAGAGCCAGTGCAGTGTCTGGGGACAGGACAAGACACCAGGATATCTGCAGGCAACCTGCAGCTCACAGCACTTCCCCCTTTCTTTCCCTGCTACAGTTGACTTTGGATGGAGCTGCAGCGTGTGTACAGAGCATGGAGCAGCAGCGTGTGTACAGAGCATGGAGCAGCAGCATGTGTACAGAGCATGGAGCAGCAGCATGTGTACAGAGTATGGAGCAGCACCGTGTGTACAGAGCATGGAGAAGCAGCGTGTGTACAGAGCATGGAGCAGCAGCGTGTGTACAGAGCATGAAACAGCAGCATATATAAATAGGATGGAACAGCAGTGTATGTACAGAGCATGGGGCAGTTCTGGAGAGTTTAACAGAGTCAGGTATGAGCACAGCCCTGTGCCCTGCTGTGTGAATACTTAACTTTCCCCTTTATTAGCAATGTCGGCTGTCCTCATTATTATCTGTATCCAAACTGTTCCTGATCGATCCCGTTGTCAATCGGGAGCAGGTCGGGTATTTAGGAAATAATTGTCAGATCCTGTCAGTCAGACGGGAAATTGCATTATATGTACCCAGCATGATGTCCTACCATATTAATATACTGTGTTGTGCGTGGCTGAGGGAGACCTTTCAGGAATCCCCCCTTGAAAACCCTGGGTTTGCCCCTGCCCCGACACTTGAATGCAACCACCGTTAACCCCCGACACTTGAAATGCAACTACCGTTAACCTCCGACACTTGAAATGCAACCACCGTTACCTCCGACACATGAAATGCAGCAAACAATAATGCAATAAACATTACCTCCCACACATTAAAATACAGTAAACGTTACCTCCTGTACATGAAATGCAGCAAACATTAAATGTGGCCAAAGGTACCTCTGACATGTGAAATACACATACATTGCCCCACGTATATTAAACACAGCAGATGTTACCTCAGACATAAATGTGTTAAATGCACCCCCTCCCCCCTCACTAGGTGCTGTTGGGACAGGAGGGTGACACTGGATGGAGAGGAGGGTAAACACTAAGTAGGGGGAGGGTGACACTGAGTGGGGAGGAAGGTAACAGTGGGGAGGAGGAGGGTGACTGTGGTGGGTGAAACTGGGAGGGGAGAATGACAGTGGGAAGGAGGAGGTTGACGGTGGAGAGGAGCATGGTACTGGTTGAGGATGGTGACAGTGGGAGGCGGGTGACAGTGGAGGTGAAACTGGGTGGGGAGGAGGGTGACAGTAGAGAAGAGAGGGGGCTGACACTGGTTGGGGAGGACAGGAGGGCGACATTTGGTGGGGAGGAGTGTGACGGACATTACGGAAAGTCGTGCGCGTAAACGCCAACGATTTTCGTATGGCCCCACACAGTTACTGTCAGCCCTGGGTAGAATAACAAATGCCTTTCTTTGCTCTTCTTCTGAGAGCATTGCAGGAGTACAGCCCTCCCCCACATCCTGTTCAGGTCAGGAAAGAATTCACAAGTGGCCAGACCACCTGGGGAGCAGCCATTTGGTCACATAGCTCATGTTCCACCAAACCAGCTCAAACTGGTTGAACTTCAAATTTCCCTCCAAGCTTATAGCTTCACACAATGGGAACATTTACTTTATTAATAATTCAAGATGGGTTTGGCACAGAAAGACAACAAACACATTTCCTGATACCCAGAAATCAGTTCTATCACTCACATGATTTATAATTTTCTGGCTATCAGGAATCAATAGAGAATCCACTTTATCCGGCCTGCGTAGAGCGTATGCGACAGACTAGGCATGCATAGCCTCGTTTAATAGAGGGTCGCGAGCAGTTTACGAATATAGTCTCGGATTTGCGATACGCCACTCCTGGGCCGAGTCACACAAATTATTAATAAATGGGTACATTCCTTGCTCTGAGTCTGTGGGTGGCAACCTGCCTGCCAGGAGGTAACCCTGCCTCAAACACACCTACTTTCCAGGTAGTGACCGACCCAAAACTCTGGTCAGTAAAAAGCGTTTGCAAGGAACTCCACCCAGTTCTCCAAATTCCATCGACTAAGGAACGTCTATGCAGGCGCTAAGGAGAGCCAGCGCCTGCAGTGTACAAAGGACTTTTAAACTGAATGCCTACTTTTAAACTGGACTATTTTCTTCATGCTTCAAATGGACTGCTCAGCTAACTAAGTAAGAACTTTCTGATTTTATTCCTTTTATTTTTAAGCTCTGTGTTTTATATGTTAATAGGTGTATATAACTGTATGTAATGCATTTGTGTTATTAAACGTTTAAAAATCGTTTAGCGGTTATGACCTGTTGCTGAACATACACAATCGTACCTATTCTCCTGAACTCGCTACCCTGTGTTTAATAGAAGTATACACCTTTATAACCCGTATGCGAGAACCCGGCCCAGATATAACGATCTGACCCAGGTTCCTGCATACTGCTAAGGGTTAATAGAGCATTCTCGAAGTCCTAGTAAAATTACAGTAGCGGGCTGTGTAACTCGCTTGGTGGCAGATCTTTGAATTGTATATGTGTGTGGAGTGATTCGGGTGGTATCAGAACGCTCCCTTCGCGAGTCAGTTCATCAAATTGCGAACGTGGGTTACCCTTCGTGATGAACAAATGACCGTGTAAGAGGATTTCTGACGCTGATTGATTTACCCCATCCGCAGACCGGCCTAGCGGTCTGTGACATTTGTTTGGCAGCTTACTGGGATTTGTGTATGTTCAGAACATTAACGGCAACGTTATTTGATTAACCTGCCAGAACAGATCAAAAATCTGTGGTCGATAACCGGTGCATTACCATTTATATAGACTAAACGTGTAGCACAGAGTTCCCCCCCAATCTCTTTTCCTATCCTATCTTTTATTTGGCAAAAATGGCTGCAGCAAGATACAAGAAAATGTCAGTGGCAGACCTAGTAAACTTGTGTGAGGAAAAAGGCATTGTGACTTATAGAAAAAAGAAATCGCAATTGATCGAGGACTTGTTGCGACTGAATACCCAGCCGGAGCAGATGCTGGGAGAGCACACTCCTGGTTCAGACGGTGCTGTAACTGGGGCAGAGGAAAGTGAGCGGTTGGAGCAAAGCAACCCACTTCCAGACCCAGAGGAAAACGGTACCGCGTCTGAACCGGTCGCTGTAACTGCTGAGGAGCATGGTGGCCGGCAGGAGCCCGCCCATGCCAACCGTTCCTGTGTTCCTGAGGCTGGAATGCAGCATGCTTTACAAAGACTGGCGGATACAAATCCTGAGCTGTACATGCAGATTGTCAGAGAAAATGCTGACCGTGCAGAACGCCAGGCTGAACGGGAATCCTCAGAACGCCGGGAGCAGGCAGAAAGGGAAGCGGCAGAGCGCCGGTGGCTTGCTGAGAGAGAAGCAGAAAGAGAGGAGAGAGCAGCCGCACGCAGACATGACCTTGAAATGGCCAACCTGCGAGCGCAAGGCCAAAATCCCTCGCAAAGTGCTCCGGAACCCCGGCCCACAGCAGGCCCGTTTGGGACTCCCAAATTTAAGTTCCCAGAAATGGGGAAGGGAACCGACCCGGACACTTATTTACACTCATTTGAAAAGACTTGCCGTCAGCATCATCTGCCCCAGGAGCAGTGGGCGAGATATTTGACACCCAACTTGCGGGACAAAGCGCTTGAGGCGTTTGTGGACTTACCCGCTGAGAAAGACAATGACTATGAGGCGATAAAAGCTGCAATTATCGCCAAATACCAGTTGACCCCAGAGGTCTATCGCAAAAAGTTTCGCTCCCTGCAGAAAGGCCACACCGACTCTTACACCGACCTGGAGAATCGCCTGTTGACTGTGTTCAGGCAGTAGTCACGGGGCCTCAAAAAAGACTCTCACCAAGGTCTGGAGGACCTCATCATGCAGGAGCAGTTGCTGAACTGCTGCACTCCAGATGTCCGGCAGTTTGTCTTAGAGCGGAAGCCTGAATCCGCCAAAGCTGCCGCAGAACTTGCAGACACTTTTGTGGCCACCCGTGTTCCGGACAGCCGCAAACCTCCAGTCCCGAGCTGGAGAGGGGGGAGACCTATGCAACCCAGCTCTCCTCCCCCTGCGAACCGTGGGAATCGGGTCCCACAGCCACAGAGGCTGGAAGCTGCACCTGCTACTCATCCGCCTGATGCCACATATGTTCCGAAGTGTTACCACTGTGGACAGCGAGGACACCTCAAGTCTGCCTGCCCCGAGGTGAGGACGCCGTCTCCAGAGCCTAGCGCAGAAGTGGCTAGCGCATCCTCTACTGCACACGCCTACCTCGTCATGGGGACAGCAAATCCTCGACTTTCCAGAAATCATCAAGTCGTGGAAGTTAACGACCAGATCGCTGTTGGTTTCCGCGACACAGGCGCAGAGCTTACCTTTGTTCGCTCTCATCTTGTAGCCAGGGAGAATTTCCTGCCTAATGAGCGTGTCACACTTGTGGGAGTTGGTGGCACACACGCACGCACGCATCGCCAAAGCTCGTGTTGTTCTCGATTGGGGAAGGGGCCGCCAGTCAAAAGTTGTGGGGGTGACAGATGACATCCCAGTGCCTGTGCTGTCGGGCACCGATCTTGGCACCCTACGATCCTTTTATGAACCTGTGATCAACACCCCGGATTGCCAGTCTGGACCCACTCAGGTACTGTACAAGCTTGGGGTGGGACAGAGGGAGGCAGCAAGGGTAATGGTACCTAGCCCTCCTAGGGAAGGAGGCCAGGAAGCGGTACCTGCTTCTAATGGACAGCTGTCTAATCACGGTTTGTCTGATTCTAAACCTGTCACTGTTGTTCCAGATACCTGTGTACATGATGTGAAAAATGAACGTAACTGTGATGTTAATGTTGTACCAGATGTTGCTAATAGATTTCATGCTGAATCTCCTATTACTAAAAATGATTTATGTTTAAGTGTGATTGCCTCTAACCTAAGAGGTAACAGTCTTGTGTTGCCTGGGTCATATCCGTGCTTGGCAGTGGAAGCAGGCCAGGTGTCAGAGCAGGCAGCAGGGGGCCTAGACCTCCCCTCCTGCTATGACAGCCAGAGTGCTCCACCATTGCCTGCTGTTAACAAACAGCTGGTGGAGACAGGCCGCACCTTCCCTGTCTCACCCTTGCATGTTTTCCCCTTGCAGAAGCAACCCAGTGCAAAACTGCCCAGAGGTCCACCCTCTATCCTTCCTGGAGAAGGGGCAAGCCTCGCCACCCCGATAAAGGCTGATTCGTTTTTTAAAATGTGCTCTAATGTCCACCTAGGTTGTGCTGACCAAAATGTTGTGCCAAGGTGTAGTCAGTTAGAGCAGGGGTATGCCACGCTGCTTCCAGATTCGCAGGCTGACACCCGAGAGTCAGGAAGTGACCCGGATGTCAGCCAACGACTCTCTCCCTTACAGGAAGCGCTACGCAAACCCAGCCAGGCCTTTAGAGGTAAGCCTGTGGGTGTGAATCGCACCGTCCGCAAAGCGGACACTGGGACACACCGGACCATGAGGCCTTATGCTTCTGGTGAGTTGTCTAAAGGGCAGTCAGATAAGAAGTCGAGAACCCGTTCAGTAGCTAAGCGGCGCGTAGAGCGGGTCATGCAGACCCACTCTGTGCGTCCGACTGGTAGGGGGGAGATGTGACGGACATTACGGAAAGTCGTGCGCGTAAACGCCAACGATTTTCGTATGGCCCCACACAGTTACTGTCAGCCCTGGGTAGAATAACAAATGCCTTTCTTTGCTCTTCTTCTGAGAGCATGGCAGGAGTACAGCCCTCCCCCAGATCCTGTTCAGGTCAGGAAAGAATTCACAAGTGGCCAGACCACCTGGGGAGCAGCCATTTGGTCACATAGCTCATGTTCCACCAAACCAGCTCAAACTGGTTGAACTTCAAATTTCCCTCCAAGCTTATAGCTTCACACAATGGGAACATTTACTTTATTAATAATTCAAGATGGGTTTGGCACAGAAAGACAACAAACACATTTCCTGATACCCAGAAATCAGTTCTATCACTCACATGATTTATAGTTTTCTGGCTATCAGGAATCAATAGAGAATCCACTTTATCCGGCCTGCGTAGAGCGAATGCGACAGACTAGGCATGCATAGCCTTGTTTAATAGAGGGTCGCGAGCAGTTTACGAATATAGTCTCGGATTTGCGATACGCCACTCCTGGGCCGAGTCACACAAATTATTAATAAATGGGTACATTCCTTGCTCTGAGTCTGTGGGTGGCAACCTGCCTGCCAGGAGGTAACCCTGCCTCAAACACACCTACTTTCCAGGTAGTGACCGCCCCAAAACTCTGGTCAGTAAAAAGCGTTTGCAAGGAACTCCACCCAGTTCTCCAAATTCCATCGACTAAGGAACGTCTATGCAGGCGCTAAGGAGAGCCAGCGCCTGCAGTGTACAAAGGACTTTTAAACTGAATGCCTACTTTTAAACTGGACTATTTTCTTCATGCTTCAAATGGACTGCTCAGCTAACTAAGTAAGAACTTTCTGATTTTATTCCTTTTATTTTTAAGCTCTGTGTTTTATATGTTAATAGGTGTATATAACTGTATGTAATGCATTTGTGTTATTAAACGTTTAAAAATCGTTTAGCGGTTATGACCTGTTGCTGAACATACACAATCGTACCTATTCTCCTGAACTCGCTACCCTGTGTTTAATAGAAGTGTACACCTTTATAACCCGTATGCGAGAACCCGGCCCAGATATAACGATCTGACCCAGGTTCCTGCATACTGCTAAGGGTTAATAGAGCGTTCTCGAAGTCCTAGTAAAATTACAGTAGCGGGCTGTGTAACTCGCTTGGTGGCAGATCTTTGAATTGTATATGTGTGTGGAGTGATTCGGGTGGTATCAGAACGCTCCCTTCGCGAGTCAGTTCATCAAATTGCGAACGTGGGTTACCCTTCGTGATGAACAAATGACCGTGTAAGAGGATTTCTGACGCTGATCGATTTACCCCATCCGCAGACCGGCCTAGCGGTCTGTGACAAGGAGGATGATGTGGAGGGGTGGAGGAGGGTGACAGTGGGGAGGAGAGGAGTGTGATAGTGGTTGGGGAGGAGAGTCACAGTGGGTGGGGAGGAGGGTCACAGTTGGGAGGGAGGAGAGGAGGGTGCCAGTGGGGAGGAGAAGAGGGTGACACTGGTTGGGTAGGAGGGTTACAGTGAGGAGGAGGAGGGTGACAATGGGGAGAAGAGGAGGGCAACGCTGGTTGGGGAGGAGGATGACACTGGGAGGGCACCCCCACCTTCTTCTTCTCTGTCGGGTTTCCCCTCGTCTATGTGGGGAGTAAGGTGACACTGACTGAGTGGGGGGTCACTGACTGGGTGGGCAGTAGAGTGACAGTGACTAGGTGGGTAGAAGGATAACACAAAGTGGGTAGGAGGATGACACTATATGGGGAGTAAGGTGACACTGACTGGGTGGGGGCACAGACTAAGTGGGTAGTAGGGTGACAGCGACTGGGCATGGGAGAAGGGTGACAATGACTGGCTGGGGAGGATGACAGTGACTTGGTGGGTAGGAGAGTGACACAAAGTGGGGAGGAGGATGACACCATGTGGGGAGTGGGACACTGACTAAGTGGGTAGCAAGTAGGGTGACAGTGACTGGGCAGGGAGGAGGATGACACTATGTGGGGTGGGGAGGAGACACAGACAGAGCGCTCTCACGATCTTCTTTTCCAATTTCCTGCTTCTGTCTTGTCTCCTCGTGGCAACCACATCACTTGGAGGGGGGGCATGCCGAGGGTGGGCCTGATTCAGCCAGGCGGCCGCTCCAACTGGAGGTTGGGCAGGGCAGCATTCTGGGGGCGGAGCTGATGCGGCAAAGTGGCCGCACAATTGGAGCAAGAGCAGAGTGGCACTTTGTGGGCGAAGCTGCATGACTGGAGGGTGGGCAGGTCAGAAAACTTGGTGGAGGTTAATGCAACCAGGTGGCTGCGCCTACACATAAACACATTGAACAGTGGCCAGAGTCCTGCGGCAGGGACATCGTGTGGCTGAAAGCGGGGCGTTTCCTGGGACGCAATACAACCTGGGACAGGGACCCCGAATCCGGGACGCGTCCCGGTGAAAGTGGGACGTCTGGTCACCGTATATACATACCTTAACCTCCTGAGCGGTATGGATGAGCTCAGCTCGTCCATTACCGCCGGAGGGGATAGCATGGCCCAGGCAGATTTAAAAGAAAAAAAGAAAAACTTTTTGTACATCATGTAGCTCTAGCACTTGGCTAGCTACATGTGTTGTCCGATTGCGGCGACAATTAGACAACACATGCAGGTGCGGGAGCGGCGGCAATCGGACAACACATGTAGCTAGCAAGTGATGTACAAAAAGTTTTTTTTTTTTTAAATCTGCCTGGGCCATGCTATCCCCTTGTCCATACCGCTCAGAAGGTTAAGGTATGTATATACGGTGAGCTTCAGCTCGGGTACTCTTTAAAGGGACTCCGAGCAGTGCAGAAACTATGGAAAGATGCATATCATTTTAAAGCTCTCTTTCTCCTCTTTCCAATGATATATAAACCGCCGCTCTACGCCTTATAGTTTTCGCTATTTTCGCGATCGAAATTGCTGCGGCGGCGATTTCGATCGCGAAAATAGAGAAAACTAAAAGGCATAGGACGACGATTTATGTGTCGTCAGAAAGAGGGGAAAGAGAGCTTTAAAATAATATCCATCTTTCCATAGTTACATTGTATTACACAGGGCGACTTTTTCTCAAAGTCAACAGCTTCATTCAACAGAATACAGTACATACACTCAAATAGCATATTGTTTTCTTGCTTTCCTGCCAAAAATAATGCAAATGGTGTAAACAGATATCATAATGTATATCCAATGCATAGCAGACATATCAATGAACCTGCAGAGATATGTACACCAAATACTGTATCTTTAAATATGTCCCACACTGGGATCGCAGGTGCCACAGACAGTTGTAGCAGTCCACAGAAACTATGCCCGAACAGAAATGGCAAAGGTACTGCTAGCCAATAGGAGGGGGGAGTGAGTTGCCCAGTGGGAAGCGGCATGGCTTACATACATCTCCAGTTGCTAACGACCATTTTGCTGACATGGAAGAACCTATACACACTAAGGAAAAACAAACAATAGGAATCAACTTCTCACTGTGCATATAAATTTATTGATCCAAATTACATAGAAACCCCTTCAAAACCAACCTCCCTCCCCCTTAAAAACATGCCAGCTTATAGAGGAGCGCTCCTTGCATTTCTCAATCCACATCCATACACCCATACATACTCTGCCCTTGGCCAGGGACTGGTTAGTTGAGTAGCTTAATTTAGCGTGTCTGCCGGGAAAACAGTCCTTAATGTGAAAAAGCCAGTCTCTTGGTAAGGCATTCCTACTGCTGTGCTTATGAAACGCCACCAAACCACATCAATTCACATAGGTATCAATTCCCTGTTAATAATCCAATACTTTTCTTGTTTGTACTGCGCTATCACAGCGTGAATGCACGCACTTGCTATTCAATCAGTGTCCATGGATTAAAACGCTGCTATGCAGCACTCACCACCTCTTCATTCCTCGTAACTTCTCTACTTTTTCAAAAAGGCTTGTATCTGCGGCGTCCCGCAGTTATACGCTGCCACACAGATTTGTGTTATGAAGTCCGTGGGAGTCTTCCCTGGCCGGCCAGATGATCAGTGTAGACGGGCGAGAGGACGCTAGGTTTCCATGCTCACTCTAGGATGGCTGATGGCCACGCCTGCATACGCGTTACGCCCACTACGTCACGTGGGCTTCCTCAGTGCCAATGCTGTGGATCTAGAGAGAGGGCGTTTCCCAGCCCTTTTTATCGTCATGCTACCCTCCTATTGAGCAGCCTATTACATGCATAGGGGAAGAAATAGTCATTTACTTCTGCGTTTTCCAAGCGCTTGTCAGCGGTCATGTAATGTATAAATCTGACGTTCACTAGCAGTCAATATTTGAGAATCATCTTTCTCCACCGAATAGATACACTGCATTTGATCATGAGTTCATGCTGATAGGACTACTCATCTCCTATACAACTTTAATCTTTATGAAAATTAGTTGTTCTTCTTTCAAGGGACATTCATAACCACGCATTCACACTATTTGTTTTCAACTTGATGCATGTTATTCCCCATCCCCCTGCAAATAAAGTACAGTTTCATGTTTGCATTAGCATCATTCTTTAAATATATACCCACTATTTTCAAGTGAGCATATGACTTTGTGGCTCAAAGCAACTAGCACCGACCGGGCTACCCTCAATCAGGCAGAAATACTGCCAAATTGAAATCGGTACTTAAGGATAACACAAAGTGGGTAGGAGGATATATGCACAGTGAGAAGTTGATTCCTATTGTTTGTATACCTTTTATCGGTTTAACTGCTCCCCCTCAGGGGTTTGTGCCACAGCAAGTACCTGTTCACCGGTTATTTCTAATATTCCTACAAATCATCATCCGTTGCTGAACGGTTTTTGAATTGACCAAGTCTATACATAGGGGTGAGACCCCTGTAACTGAACTCCGGTTTTTATTAATGTTTTTACATTTTTAGTGAGAGAGCCCTCGCTACCCTATGAGAATATGGCCTATGCGATTGGGGAGGATGTAGATGCTGACATTTGTTCGGCATTCAATGAGGAACACCAAATAGATACTAGTGAGAAAAATAAAAATAATGATTTGAAGAAATTATTCCGTGTTCATAAAAAACTGACTTTAAAGCATTTAAGGAGGAAGTGGAGTGTATCCACATTGCAATCTTATGTTGATAAAGGGGTAGTACCTTGGGGAATGAGAGGGCGTTTTATCCCAGCAGGACATTTGAGAAACTCTCGATTCCTCCCTGAGTGGAAAAAGAAAGCTATTGAATACGATCTGAGTGTGATGAGACTAATGATTAAAGAGGAGAAAGTGCAGTTAAGTGAGTTGCAAACTGAAATTAAGCACAGCATAGAAACGTTGGAAGATTTCAAGTCAGAGAAGGATTTTGAGAAATTTAATGATATGGTAAAGAAGGAGGTGGAAAATACACAAAAGAAAATCAAAATTGTTAAGCAGACTAAATTTTTGACTGACATCAAGGAATGGAATAATGGTGAGTATTACGATTGTAAACCAGGAAGAGCTAGATCTAGGTCTAGGACTAGATTAGATGTAGATCTAGAGGATGAGGAAGAAGATGATAAAAGTGAGGCCTCAGGATCCTCCTCTGGAAAGTCAGTGGTTTTTTTTAGAGGAGGAAGACGAGATAGGAGAGGAAGAATTAAGCACAGACGAGGAAAGAAAAGAAGTAGGAAGAGGCAGAACCAAAAAGAGGAAAAATCACCAGAGAAAGAAAAAGAAAAACAAACAGGACTTACAACCCATACTAAAGAAGAGAGTACAGCCTCCCAGGAAGGGGAAGAATTACTAGGAAAGGTAGAGCCGAAAGAGGATTCAAATAACATAGTCAATCTGACCAGCTTTGAACTCAAGCCAGAACATGTGTCGGTGCTGAACAGAGGGTTATCCTTCTCCCCAGTTTGTGGAGGGAACCCATTTGATACGTACCGAGACATTCAATTGTTCTTACGTAAAGTTTTGTTGAAAAAAATGTTTGCTAAACAGACAAAAGTGATGTCGGAGGCTGAGCAGGTTGACTGTGATGAGGTTAGAATTGTATCCTTAAAAGAAAGAGAGACTCTCAGAGATCTAGAGCTGTTAATTGATGAAGGGTTAACAGAGAACGTAGAGGGTCCTGAAGAATTATAAAAACATCAATAACATGCGCTAATCGGGAAAAATACCATGTCACAATTTATTCAAAATCTGTTAAAATCACAATGTCCCAAGGTGCCAATAATTGTGCAAATACGCAAATAGATCACCCTTTCATACACTCACACATACAATAGAAGGGCCCTTCTATTCAGATTCCCCTATTGAGATCCGATCAGTTTCTGACATTAAGTCCCTTCCTAGAGGATTAATGCTCCTATATAGTTCTTCAGTTGCGGCATATATGGTTGTAGCTACTTAAAGTTCCTTTTGGGGAAAGCGCTGTGGTGTAAACCTCCAAGTTCAAGTATAAATTTCAACTCATTCAATATATCTTAGAGAGTGTCCACATAAACTCACGTGACCAGTATTCTGGATAATCTGCAGTGGTTTCTCACAAAGATTTGCTTGTAAGCATGAACATCTTTTTGCTGGGACCTTCCTCACTCATATGAGCTTCTTCTGCCCGCTGCCTTCCTAAGCGTTTCTCGGCGTCCTGTTGCGGCATACGTAGGTTCCGTTTGTCAGACTCAGAACCCCGCTCGCCGCACTTCCGCTCAGCTGATCCGGCTTGCGTGTCAGGTTGGGTGACGTCACCTCGTAAGCCTCTGGACCTTCGTTCACGAGCGGCTGCTGCGCGCTTACACAGCCTGCTCTGTCCTGGGGCTCCTTAGCAGATTACTTTTGCATTAGAACGACCTCTACGCGTTTCAGCCAATAGCGTTGGCCCTCATCAGGAGGATTTGGTAATGCTAGAGTGGTTGGTCACCTCGTCTCTGTTTATGCTGCAATATCTCCGTTTGGCTCCACCCTTATGCAAATATTCCATGGAATCCTCAATTCTTAAGGGGAAACACTCCAATTACACATTCTTCTTTTTTTTTTTCCTGGATCCAGGAGGTGTGAAGCAAATGGAGGCTCTAGAGGCTTTCCTTTACCGAGCTAAGCATTGACAGAAAAAGAAGAATGTGTAATTGAAATGTTTCCCCTTAAGAATTGAGGATTCCATGGAATATTTGCATAAGGGTGGAGCATTACCAAATCCTCCTGATGAGGGCCAACGCTATTGGCTGAAACGCGTAGAGGTCGTTCTAATGCAAAAGTAATCTGCTAAGGAGCCCCAGGACAGAGCAGGCTGTGTAAGCGCGCAGCAGCCGCTCGTGAACGAAGGTCCAGAGGCTTACGAGGTGACGTCACCCAACCTGACACGCAAGCCGGATCAGCTGAGCGGAAGTGCGGCGAGCGGGGTTCTGAGTCTGACAAACGGAACCTACGTATGCCGCAACAGGACGCCGAGAAACGCTTAGGAAGGCAGCGGGCAGAAGAAGCTCATATGAGTGAGGAAGGTCCCAGCAAAAAGATGTTCATGCTTACAAGCAAATCTTTGTGAGAAACCACTGCAGATTATCCAGAATACTGGTCACGTGAGTTTATGTGGACACTCTCTAAGATATATTGAATGAGTTGAAATTTATACTTGAACTTGGAGGTTTACACCACAGCGCTTTCCCCAAAAGGAACTTTAAGTAGCTACAACCATATATGCCGCAACTGAAGAACTATATAGGAGCATTAATCCTCTAGGAAGGGACTTAATGTCAGAAACTGATCGGATCTCAATAGGGGAATCTGAATAGAAGGGCCCTTCTATTGTATGTGTGAGTGTATGAAAGGGTGATCTATTTGCGTATTTGCACAATTATTGGCACCTTGGGACATTGTGATTTTAACAGATTTTGAATAAATTGTGACATGGTATTTTTCCCGATTAGCGCATGTTATTGATGTTTTTATAATTTATTAAATTTTTGTTTGAGGGTGGAGGGATTCCCTCATATAACGTGCAGCTTAGGAGTTGGATTGCCTAGCGCCAATTGTGACAGATATTTAACGGTCCTGAAGAATTGTCCATCATACCCACTGACCTTAGAAAAAGATCTAAGTTTATGCCACCCATTTCATCTGATAAAAATGTTCAGGCGTTCTCCGAGTTGGTATCGAGAGATTTAGAGAAGGTCAGATGGGGAAAAAAGAGGGACAATCTAACAGATAATGAAAGAAAAGCCCTTGAGGAACTCAAAAAGAATGATGATTTAGTAATTAGAGGAAGTGACAAGGGGGGTAATATTGTGCTGTGGAGCAAGGAGGCTTATTTTTGTGAAATGAGGAGACAACTGGAATGTAGTGATACCTATGCCAGATTACGTGATAACCCCTTCCCGGAAATTATTAAAAAGAGGGACATGATATTGGATGAGGCGTTAGCAAACGAACTGATATCGGCGGGTGAATTTGGGTATATGAAGACCAAATCGTATAGAATACCATGCCTGTACCTGATACCGAAAATACATAAGAATCTGACGAGACCTCCAGGTCGACCAATCGTTTCGGCAATTGAAGGCCCTTTAGAGAAAGTCGGGACCTTCATAGATAAAAGTATTAAAGGCATGGTAGAAAGATTACCGTCTTTCATAAAAGATACACGTGACTTGTTGATCATGCTAGAGGAATTTGAAGTAAGGGAGGGGGATTATCTTGTTGGCATAGATATTGAGTCCCTGTACACCTCCATCCCTCATGAGGTAGGGATGGAGGCGGTTGGCTATTTTTTAAAGCATGAAGGTGGTACTTCAAACGGCAGGAATCAAGTGATAATGGACCTTTTGGAGTTGGTACTAACACATAATTGTTTCATGGCAGATGGGGTGATGTACAGACAGGCGAGGGGGACATCGATGGGGGCGGCGTGTGCACCAGCCTATGCATGCCTGCATTTGGGGGCATGGGAGCGCCAAGAGGTGTATGTGAGGCGAGACTTTGGTGCACATGCGGCCCTCTGGCTGAGATATGTGGACGACGTCCTCCTCGTCTGGAGAGGACCCCTTGAGTCCTTGGAAAAGTTTCTGGCAGAACTAAATGTCAATACACGGAATTTGAGAATCACATATACTGTTGATAGTGATTCCATCTCTTTCTTGGATCTCAAGATCAGGAAGGGAGAGGGGAGATTGGAGACCACGGTCTATAGAAAAGAAACAGCTGGGAACACCTACCTACATAGGGACAGCTTTCACCCCAAAACTCAAAAATGGGGAATCCCATATGGGCAAATGGTGAGGATGAGGCACAACTGCTCAAAGGAAGAAGAGTTTCAGGAAGAGGTGACAAAAATGGAAAATAGATTTAGGAAACGGGGTTACCCTGAGGAGGTCTTAGATAAGGCAAGAGATAGGGCCATGAATTTGAACCGACAAACAACTTTGAAAAAAGTGAGAAAAAAGAATGATAATGATCAGGTGCGAGTAATAACTAAGTATGGGTCACATTGGCCACAACTAAGGGAGATTCTAAACAAACACTGGCATATAATGGGACGAGACCCCGTCCTCGCACAGATTGTAGGCCCGTATCCGTCAATGACGGCAAGGAGGGCGCCAAATTTAAAGGATGCCCTGGTCAGAACTGAAGTAAGTTCGAGACCAGTGAGGTCAGGATTGGAAGGAAGGGGTTTTTTAGGCCCCAAACCAGTGGGGATGTACCCATGTGGTGGGTGTTCCTATTGCAAACTTGTACATAAGACTAAGACTTTTGAAAATGCCAAGGGAGGCAAACAATATGAGATAAAAACCCTGATTAATTGTAATACAGTAGGGGTAGTGTACATGATAACATGTCCATGTGGCTTAAAGTATATTGGCAAGACGGGGAGACTTCTAAAAAAACGTATAGGGGAACATGTGGCCAATATTAAGAGTGCTGAGGAAGATAGCCCCCTAGGGACACATTTTGCTGTATTTCATAATAGTGATCCCAACTTGATGAGATTCAAAGGGATAGTAAAGCCTAAGGGCCCGTTCACACTGCACGCGTTTCCAGCCGCGTTTTGGAAACGCGTGCAGGTGGCCAAAACGCACGACATCAGACATTGCATAGAGTGCAATGTCTGATGTTCACACTGCATGCGTTCCGGACCTGTGCGGTCCGGGAACGCATGCTGCACGCAGATTTTGCAAAAACGCGTGGCTGTCCCATTCACTTTTCAGTGATGGGATCAGCCACGCAACGCACACAAACGCGGATGGCCATGCGTTCGTACGCGTTGCGGTCCGCACGCGTTCCGCACGCATAGCCATCCGCATTTCTGATCTGAACGGGCCCTAAGCAGAGCCAAAGGGGAGGAGACTATGATAGATTACTCTACCAGGTGGAAAGTAGGTGGATCTATACTTTGGGAACCCTATATCCTGGGGGTTTAAATACCGATTTCAATTTGGCAGTATTTCTGCCTGATTGAGGGTAGCCCGGTCGGTGCTAGTTGCTTTGAGCCACAAAGTCATATGCTCACTTGAAAATAGTGGGTATATATTTAACCACTTGCCGACCGCACACTCATAACGTGCGTCGGCAAAGTGGCAGCTGCAGGACCAGCGACGCAGTACTGCGTCGCCAGCTGCAGCCTAATTAATCAGGAAGCAGCCGCTCGTACGAGCGGCTGCTTCCTGTCAAATCACGGCGGGGGGCTCCGTGAATAGCCTGCGGGCCGCCGATGGCGGCTCGCAGGCTAGATGTAAACACAAGCGGAAATAATCCGCTTTGTTTACATTTCGCCGTAAGGCAGATCGGCGATCCCCGGCCAATCAGCGGCCGGGGATCGCCGCCATGTGACAGGGGACGTCCTGTCACTGGCTGCACAGGACGGATAGCCGTCCTGTGCAGCCCCGATCACCGGGGGAGGCAGCAGGTAGGAGAGGGAGGGGGGAATTTCGCCGCGGAGGGGGGCTTTGAGGTGCCCCCCCCCCGCCACCCACAGCAGGCAGGAGAGATCAGACCCCCCCAGCACATCATCCCCATAGGGGGGAAAAAAGGGGGGCAATCTGATCTCCCTGCCTGCACCCTGATCTGTGCTGGGGGCTGCAGAGCCCACCCAGCACAGATCAATCAAACCAGCGCTGGTCCTTAAGGGGGGGTAAAGGGTGGGTCCTCAAGTGGTTAAAGAATGATGCTAATGCAAACATGAAACTGTACTTTATTTGCAGGGGGATGGGGAATAACATGCATCAAGTTGAAAACAAATAGTGTGAATGCGTGGTTATGAATGTCCCTTGAAAGAAGAACAACTAATTTTCATAAAGATTAAAGTTGTATAGGAGATGAGTAGTCCTATCAGCATGAACTCATGATCAAATGCAGTGTATCTATTCGGTGGAGAAAGATGATTCTCAAATATTGACTGCTAGTGAACGTCAGATTTATACATTACATGACCGCTGACAAGCGCTTGGAAAACGCAGAAGTAAATGACTATTTCTTCCCCTATGCATGTAATAGGCTGCTCAATAGGAGGGTAGCATGACGATAAAAAGGGCTGGGAAACGCCCTCTCTCTAGATCCACAGCATTGGCACTGAGGAAGCCCACGTGACGTAGTGGGCGTAACGCGTATGCAGGCGTGGCCATCAGCCATCCTAGAGTGAGCATGGAAACCTAGCGTCCTCTCGCCCGTCTACACTGATCATCTGGCCGGCCAGGGAAGACTCCCACGGACTTCATAACACAAATCTGTGTGGCAGCGTATAACTGCGGGACGCCGCAGATACAAGCCTTTTTGAAAAAGTGGAGAAGTTACGAGGAATGAAGAGGTGGTGAGTGCTGCATAGCAGCGTTTTAATCCATGGACACTGATTGAATAGCAAGTGCGTGCATTCACGCTGTGATAGCGCAGTACAAACAAGAAAAGTATTGGATTATTAACAGGGAATTGATACCTATGTGAATTGATGTGGTTTGGTGGCGTTTCATAAGCACAGCAGTAGGAATGCCTTACCAAGAGACTGGCTTTTTCACATTAAGGACTGTTTTCCCGGCAAACACGCTAAATTAAGCTACTCAACTAACCAGTCCCTGGCCAAGGGCAGAGTATGTATGGGTGTATGGATGTGGATTGAGAAATGCAAGGAGCGCTCCTCTATAAGCTGGCATGTTTTTAAGGGGGAGGGAGGTTGGTTTTGAAGGGGTTTCTATGTAATTTGGATCAATAAATTTATATGCACAGTGAGAAGTTGATTCCTATTGTTTGTATACCTTTTTATCGGTTTAACTGCTCCCCCTCAGGGGTTTGTGCCACAGCAAGTACCTGTTCACCGGTTATTTCTAATATTCCTACTAAGGAAAAACAGCTGGAATGATTATGAACGACCATATTGATTAACTTAATATGAAGGTGTGTACTAGCTACTGACGGAACCCTGTACATGTCACATAGTTACAAAATTAAAACAAGTTAGAAAATTGCAACATGTGTTTAGGGATGTGCAGCCTTTCCCCCCTCCTTTTCTTAACTTTGTAACTATGTAACTATCAGGTTAGCTGCTCCCAGTCCCTCCTCCTGAGTTTCCTGTTTGCATGATAAGTAGTAGCAGATTTGCATATGATTTTCATCTGAATTGAATGCGAAGTGTGCAGAAAATCTATTTAGGTGCTGCACACTGAGCTGGTGGTCATTTCAGATGCAGCCTTAGTGGTATGCGCTGGCATTCTCCTCGCTGTTCAACAAAATGTAAGTTACACATTTTTTTTGCTTAGTTGCTCCCAAGGTTTTAAATTTAGGTTAGGTCACTTGCCCGGAGGTTTGCCTCACCGTGGCGCAAGTGTCTAGTATAATATACTTTGCATGCAAACCATATTGGAAGCTAAAGTTCCTCCTAGTATAATAAATGTTAGCACTTGTCTTGGATGCAGGGCATGCATTTTTCAGTTTGACAGAGGCAGTGTATGCCTGTGCAATTAACCATTCAATTGCAACATGTGTTTAGGGATGCGTAGCCTTTCCCCCCACCTTTTCTTAACTTTGTAACTATGTAACTATCAGGTTAGCTGCTCCCAGCCCCTGCTCCTGAGTTTCATGTTTGCATGATAAGTAGTAGCAGATTTGCATATGATTTGCATCTGAATTGAATGCGAAGTGTGCAGAAAATCTATTTAGGTGCTGCACACTGAGCTGGTGGTCATTTCAGATGCAGCCTTAATGGTATGCATTGGCGTTCTCCTTGCTTACTTTAAAATGAACATGAACTGACCGAGTAAAATTATTCCAAATAGACATATGATGTACCACAAATGAATATTACATACTTACCTTCAGGGCCGGGCCGAGGCAGAGGCTGGAGAGGCTCCAGCCTCAGGGCGCAGTGTAGGAGGGGGCGCACAATTCATTCAGTTGTCATTCCCAATTGTGTTTGAAGCAGAAAGAAATAGGAAAAGGGGATACATGGCAGTGACTACAAGTCAGATAACTAGAGATTAAGGTATTGGGGAGGTTGGGGGCCCTGTGGCCCTCTTAGTCTAATAGCAATCAGTGTGTGACGGCTGGGGTTGAGGGATGGAGGGGCGCATTTTGGTGTCTCAGCCTTGGGTGCTGAAGGACCTTGTCCCAGCTCTGCTTACCTTGCTGCCAGTTCCTGTCAGAAGCTCACCATTTTCTTCTATCAATGATTCCTTCCATTTTCAGTCCAGAACTAAAATATATCAGTTGCTGTAAATAATATTTTATTTGCTGTGAGTTATAGCTGAAAGGACAATTGATGAGCGAGGTAATGTCCATGTTTCCCTAGTGCTTGAGTGGGCGATGTTACAGTTTAACAGTGTGCTGACCGGGAAGCTGTTACAGAGTCATCACCAATTTTAAAATGGAAGACAGAGGATTCCATCGATCACAGTGGGCAAAAAGGACACGGGAGAGGAGAAAGAGATTGATGTGCATAGTAAGCATAGTAAGTATGATAAGTTTATATTTATTTTGACTTTTAATTTTCAGTTCAGCTTTGCTTTAAGCTCTTAAAGGAACCCAAGGTGAAAATAATTTAATGAAATAAACAATTGTATCTATATTCCTACTCCTAAAAGTAACTTTTTGAGTTATCCCACAGTTTTATTTTATGTTTTTTTATTTTTTTTTATGCTTAATTGTCTCTTCTTAATGACACAAGTATACCAGAGCTTACATCTATGAAATATTGACCCTTTTTATAATATCCCTGCTCTCAGAATCTGGTCTCTGTGAGGAAAGAGTTTTATGTCTGTAATTCCTTATCAGTGAGGGTTTATGCTATAGTCTCACTAGGTCCCAACAGTAGAGAAACTATTACTTGCATACCTGTATGTTAACTCTTTCAGGAAGAGAAAGAAAAAAGGAACACAGCCTAGTTATTTGCATGCTTGGCACTGTGCATACACATGTTTATCTCATCAGTTTATTTTCACCTTGGTATTTCTTTAAGTCAGTGGGGCCACACATCATTAGTATTTGTACAAACAACATAAATACGAGTAAAATGAAAAGCTTTCCCTCTAGGGAGTTATGTGTACCAGTTTAAACTTTTATTCTCTCAGCCACTATGGCTTCTATATTTATTTTTTCCCACAGAGAAAATGTGATTTTCCTAGGCTTTGTTTATCCAGATGCAAAAAACACACTGTGATTAGATTGCAATACTTGCAGAATAATGAACATTTGGGAAACAAAAGTCTAAGTGAGAGCTGTGTTTCTCTGCCCTGTGGGAAACGGAATAGTGAGTAGCAGTCACATGTGCAGTGTCTCGGTGGGATGCCGCACAGACACAAAAGAAAGGAGGCTAAGTGCTAAGGTCAAATAAAGTGTATTTGGCAAAACTGCACAAATGTATTTTTCTAATTTGCTAAAATTCTCAAGGTTAGCTTATAAAACCTTGTAGTTATGAGAATAGTCTGTCCATCATGTTTAATACTTTGCTACATTACTATGCTTATATTTCCATGAGAGAAATTTAGCTTCCTTTCTGTTGGTTCCTATTCCAAATTCCTCAAGGGAATCCACTGATAAATTGTTCCGACCAGCTCTCCTCATGTGCCATATTTTCCTTGACAGGCAGTTATTGTTTGCAGTAACTCACATTAACCAGTTAGGAACCATCTCTGTAACAATCTTACCTGTCGGCGACGGTTCCCGCGTTGTCCTCTCCGGCAGGGCTCATACGCGTACGGCAACTTCCGTTCCGGCGTCTTCTGATGGCATCCCCGGCAGCATTCTGACGTCTTCTGGGGGCATCCGCACCATCCCTCCAGCGGTGGCAGGCGCGCGCAGATCCTCCAGTCAGATGCGTGTACAGCAGAAAAGCCTTTATAGGCTGAGAAGGCGTGTCTGATGGAGGGGCTGTCATCCTGGGGGTGGGATCTGGTGATGACTTTTGGCTATATTAGGCCAAGTGAGTCCGTTGCTCACTGGCCTTGATACTATCAGTTTGCTGATTAAAGGTCTAGCTAGCGATTTTGAGCTACATTGATATATTGTGTAGACGCATATTATATATGTACTCCAGTTAGTCAGTCTTTATTATTTTCATACTTATATTGTAATATTATATATTAGTAACATCTCATTGTATATTATCTGTGTACCGACTTTTGCCTGCCTCTTGACCTCGCTCCTGTCTAGTCCTTCTGTACAGCTGCCATCTGATTTTCGTTACCGACTCGGCCTGTCCCTGACTTTGTTATTGCCTAATCCTTTCAATACGACTGACATCTGACCTATGTGTATGACTCTGCTCGATTTTTGACTACGAATCAGTCTAGCTACTCTGTACCTCAATATCTCTGACTTTGTGTTTGACTACGGACCGGTCCAGACCACTCTTACGTACAGTGGCGAACACAGCCAGCAGTGGGCCCCTGTGCAAAATTGTAATTGTGGGGCCCCTACGCGCGCCGCGGCAAGATAGCGCGCCGCGGCAAGATATGGGCGTGGCTACAACCTGCGGCTTCGCGCGCCGCGGCAAAAAATAGGTGTGGATAGAACCTGCGGCAAAAAATGGGCGTGGCAATGACCGGGTGAGGGCGGAGCTAACTGTATCTTAAAGCGAGCCCGGGGTGAGGGTTTATTTACTTTTAAACAATACTAGTTGCCTGGCGGCCCTGCTGATCTATTTGGCTGCAGTAATAAACTGAATTACACCAGCAACAAGCATGCAGCTAATCTTCTCAGTTCTGACAATATTGTCAGAAACCCCTGACCTGCTGCATGCTTGTTCAGGGTCTATGGTTGAAAGAATAAGAGGCAGAGGACCAGCACGGCAGCCAGGCAACTGGTATTGCTTAAAAAGAGAGAAATATGGCAGCCTCAAGATTATTCTCACCTCAGGTTCCCTTGAAAAGTGCAACGCAAAGACAGTGGGCCCAAGTTTGGGTGACCCTTTCCCCAGAAAATTCACATAATTGTGCAGGTTTTCTCAAGAAAATACACATCATGTCGGCAGATATGCCCAGAAAATACGTGCAATCATTTCGGCAGATATGCCCAGAAAATACGTGCAATCATGTCGGCAGATATGCCCAGAAAATACGTGCAATCAAATCGGCAGATATGCCCAGAAAATACGTGCAATCAAGTCGGCAGATATGCCCAGAAAATACGTGCAATCAAGTCGGCAGATATGCCCAGAAAATACGTGCAATCAAGTCGGCAGCTACGCCCAGAAAATACGTGCAATCAAGTCGGCAGATATGCCCAGAAAATACATGCAATCATGTCGGCAGATATGCCCAGAAAATACGTGCAATCAAGTCGGCAGATATGCCTAGAAAATACGTGCAATCATGTCGGCAGATATGCCCAGAAAATACGTGCAATCATGTCGGCAGATATGCCCAGAAAATACGTGCAATCATGTTGGCAGATATACCCAGAAAATACGTGCAATCATGTCGGCAGATATGCCCAAAAAATACGTGCAATCATGTCGGCAGATATGCCCAGAAAATACGTGCAATCAAGTCGGCAGATATGCCCAGAAAATACGTGCAATCATGTCGGCAGATATGCACAGAAAATACGTGCAATCATGTCGGCAGATATGCCCAGAAAATACATGCAATCATGTCGGCAGATTTGCGCAGAAAATACATGCAATCATGTGGCAGACCTGCCCAGAACATACACCTGCTAATATAAATAAAAAAACAAAAACATTTACTCACCTGCAGCAGCAGACCTCCTGTCCCAGCCTCCATCCGGCGTGCAGCTCCCATGGGTGGTTGGGTGGATAGGTAGCCTGGTGGGTGGGTGAGTGGGTGGGTGGGTTGGTAGCCTTTAGGTAGCCTGGTGGGTAGGTAGCCTGGTGGGTGGGTTGGTAACTAGCCCGGTAGGTAGGTAGGTAGGTAGCCTGGTGGGTGGGTAGGTAGGTAGGTAGCCTGGTGGGTGGGTGGGTAGGTAGGTAGCCTGGTGGGTGGGTGGGTAGGTAGGTAAGCAGCCTGGTGGGTGGGTAGCCGGGTGGGTGGGTAGGTAGCCTGGTGGGTGGGTTGGTAACTAGCCCAGTAGGTAGCTGGGTGGGTGGTTAGGTAGGTAGCCGGGTGGGAAGGTAGCCGGGTGGGTGGTTAGGTAGGTAGCCGGGTGGGTAGGTAGGTAGGAAGCCTGGTGGGTGGGTAGGTAGCCGGGTGGGTAGGTAGGAAGGCTGGTGGGTGGGTAGGTAGCCGGGTGGGTAGGTTTGCGCAGAAAATACATGCAATCATGTGGCAGACCTGCCCAGAACATACACCTGCTAATATAAATAAAAAAACAAAAACATTTACTCACCTGCAGCAGCAGACCTCCTGTCCCAGCCTCCATCCGGCGTGCAGCTCCCATGGGTGGTTGGGTGGATAGGTAGCCTGGTGAGTGGGTGGGTTGGTAGCCTTTAGGTAGCCTGGTGGGTAGGTAGCCTGGTGGGTGGGTTGGTAACTAGCCCGGTAGGTAGGTAGGTAGCCTGGTGGGTGGGTAGGTAGGTAGGTAGCCTGGTGGGTGGGTGGGTGGGTAGGTGGGTGGGTAGGTAGCCGGGTGGGTGGGTAGGTAGCCTGGTGGGTGGGTGGGTTGGTAACTAGCCCACTAGGTAGCTGGGTGGGTGGTTAGGTAGGTAGCCGGGTGGGTAGGTAGCCGGGTGGGTGGTTAGGTAGGTAGCCGGGTGGGTAGGTAGGTAGGAAGCCTGGTGGGTGGGTAGGTAGCCGGGTGGGTAGGTAGGAAGGCTGGTGGGTGGGTAGGTAGCCGGGTGGGTAGGTGGTTAGGTAGCCGGGTGGGTAGGTAGGTAGGTAGCCGGGTGGGTGGGTAGGTAGCCGGGTGGGTAGGTGGTTAGGTAGCCGGGTGGGTAGGTAGCCTGGTGGGTGGGTAGGTAGCCTGGTGGGTGGGTAGCCGGGTGGTTAGGTAGGAAGCCTGGTGGGTGGGTAGGTAGCCGGGTGGGTAGGTAGGAAGGCTGGTGGGTGGGTAGGTAGCCGGGTGGGTAGGTGGTTAGGTAGCCGGGTGGGTAGGTAGGTAGGTAGCCGGGTGGGTGGGTAGGTAGCCGGGTGGGTAGGTGGTTAGGTAGCCGGGTGGGTAGGTAGCCTGGTGGGTGGGTAGGTAGCCGGGTGGTTAGGTAGCCGGGTGGGTGGTTAGGTAGTCGGGTGGGTGGTTAGGTAGGAAGCCTGGTGGGTGGGTAGGTAGCCGGGTGGGTAGGTAGGTAGGCAGCCTGGTGGGTGGGTAGGTAGCCGGGTGGGTAGGTAGGAAGCCTGGTGGGTGGGTAGGTAGCCGGGTGGGTAGGTGGTTAGGTAGCCGGGTGGGTAGGTGGTTAGGTAGCCGGGTGGGTAGGCAGGTAGCCCTTTGAGTAGCTATCCGGGTGGGGGGCCCGACTCCTATCCTTCCTCCCTCCCTCCCTTCCTTCCTCACCTCGGGGGGCCTTCCTCCCGATATGCGCGGCGGGAGAGCGAGCGGCAAATGCAGGAAGTCTTCAGGGCTCCAGGCAGACGCTAGAGGCTCAGCCGCTTGGTCTCCAATATGTCTCCATATGACAATTGGAGACCAAGCGGCTGAGCCTCTAGCGCATGCCTGGAGACCCGGAGACATCCTCTATTTGCCGCTCTCCCGCCGCGCATACCGGGAGGGGTGCCCCCCGAGGTGAGGGAGGGAGAGAGGGAGGATAGGAGTCGGGGCCCCCCGAGGGGAAAAAATATATATATATATATATATATATATATATATATATATATATATATATATATATAAAAAATACTTAATGGGCCCCTGAAGAAACGGAACTTCAGGGGCCCTCGTGCGGCGGCCGTATGCTTACGTATCTATTGTGTGTTATTGCACGTTACGCTCCAGCGTGACAATCTCTCTACTGAACCAACATTAGACTGCTAATTATACTTTGAATGTCATACCTGGTAGGTAGGTAGCCTGGTGGGTGGGTGGGTAGGTGGGTGGGTAGGTAGCCGGGTGGGTGGGTAGGTAGCCTGGTGGGTGGGTGGGTTGGTAACTAGCCCAGTAGGTAGCTGGGTGGGTGGTTAGGTAGGTAGCCGGGTGGGTAGGTAGCCGGGTGGGTGGTTAGGTAGGTAGCCGGGTGGGTAGGTAGGTAGGAAGCCTGGTGGGTGGGTAGGTAGCCGGGTGGGTAAATAGAGGATGTCTCCGGGTCTCCAGGCAGACGCTAGAGGCTCAGCCGCTTGGTCTCCAATATGTCTCCATATGACAATTGGAGACCAAGCGGCTGAGCCTCTAGCGCATGCCTGGAGACCCGGAGACATCCTCTATTTGCCGCTCTCCCGCCGCGCATACCGGGAGGGGTGCCCCCCGAGGTGAGGGAGGGAGAGAGGGAGGATAGGAGTCGGGGCCCCCCGAGGGGAAAAAAAAAAAAAAAATATATATATATATATATATATATATATATATATATATATATAAAAAATACTTAATGGGCCCCTGAAGAAACGGAACTTCAGGGGCCCTCGTGCGGCGGCCGTATGCTTACGTATCTATTGTGTGTTATTGCACGTTACGCTCCAGCGTGACAATCTCTCTACTGAACCAACATTAGACTGCTAATTATACTTTGAATGTCATACCTGGTCTTTGCACAGTCTATTTGAATTAGTCTAATTGCATATGTGAGGGAAAAGAAGTAGTTGTACTTAGGCTAAAGCCTTGTGAACACCTTCAATTTTAAACGGCCAATCACTGACCAATTCTACCACCTCCATGTAGTATGAGGGTTTGCCTACACAATCTGTTCATAGTATTCAAAATCCGTTGACCCTCATATTACATGGAGGTGGTAAAAGAGGCCAATCAAAATTGAATGTGTGTTCCAGGCTTAAAGTGCCCCTGAACAAATAATGTACTATTGTTCCAAGCTCAGTCTCCCCAAGTCCACACAGGTCGCAGCTCTGCTGCGCACTGAGCTGACACAGTAATAGGTGGAACAATACACAGGGAGTGAAGGGTGCGTTCCTAGGGTCAGGCTGAGAAGAGGAAAATTGCCACTTCCTTCCCGCCCATAATCAAAGTTCATCTGATCAAGGTGGGGTCTGCCGGGGGCGTTGGACAGTGAGGTTGGTGCTGTGACATATCACAGCACCACACATACAACATGATTAAAATCATTAAAACACACACTCGGTACTTTAGTAAAATGCAACTTTCTTGAGAGAATTTAGTTCTTTTCATATGCCTGGCTACAGTGATGTTAGAGTTGTGGTCACATGGAATCGGCCTGCAGGGTACTGATTAATCACCCTGGCATTCTATTAAATCTGCCAGGGTGGCTGCGCAGCAGTTTTTTTTTTAAATCATGTAGCTAGCCTAGCGAAAGCTACATGATGCCCCCTCCCTGCGGCGTCCCTCCCACCCCTCCGATGGCCGCCGGCGCGTATACCTGTAAAGAAATCCCATTCTGAAGCCCCTTTTAGGGCTTCCCCATCACCATGGCGACGAATGGAATGACGTCATCAACGTTGTGACGTCACAGGGAGTCCCGATCCACCCCTCAGCGCTGCCTGGCACTGATTGGCCAGGCTGCGCAGGGGTCTCGCGGGGACCCTGCTACGTGGCGGGTAGCGGCGCATCGGCGGCGAGTGGCGGCAATCGTCCCCCACACACAGCTAGCAAAGAGCTAGCTGCGTGTTTTAAAGAGACTCCGTAACAAAAATTGCATCCTGTTTTTTTATCATCCTACAAGTTCCAAAAGCTATTCTAATGTGTTCTGGCTTACTGCAGCACGTTCTACTATCACCATCTCTGTAATAAATCAACTTATCTCTCTCTTGTCAGACTTGTCAGCCTGTGTCTGGAAGGCTGCCAAGTTCTTCAGTGTTGTGGTTCTGTGATGCATCTCCCCCTCCAGGCCCTCTCTGCACACTGCCTGTGTATTATTTAGATTAGGGCAGCTTCTCTCTTATCTTTTACAAGCTGGATAAATCCTCCTCTGAGCTGGCTGGGCTTTCACATACTGAGGAATTACATACAGGCAGAGATGTCTGCACTCTGCAGGAAGAAACAGCCTGACACTTCAGTAGAAGATAGCTGCAGGGGGAAAGAAACACACAAATGATCTCTTGAGATTCAAAAGGAAGGCTGTATACAGCCTGCTTGTGTATGGATGTATTTTCTATGTGTGGACATACTGTACATCAACCTACTTCCTGTTTTGGTGGCCATTTTGTTTGTTTATAAACAAACTTTTTAAAACTGTTTTAACCACTTTTAATGCGGTGAGGAGCAGCGAAATTGTGACAGAGGGTAATAGGAGATGTCCCCTAACGCACTGGTAGGTTTACTTTTGTGTGATTTTAACAATACAGATTCTCTTTAAAAAAAAATTATTAAAATCGGCCCAGCGGGGCCTGAGCGGCGCCCTCTGGTGGTAATGGACCAGCTGAGCTCATCATTACCGCCAAGCTGGTTAAAAAAAAGTTTTTGGTTTTTTTTTGTTAATTGTTGTTTTGTTCATTCTTTGTACCATTACAATTTTTACAAGACATATTTCACCATGCCATTATGACATGAAACACAGGCTATTTAGAGAAACGTATTGGGAGAGGCAGAGTTGGGATGATTCGAGTAGGCAGTGGTACCTCAATTGTCTCTTGTTAGAGAACAAAAGGGTGTCTTTAGTGTGTCAAGTCTGAGAACCATAACCAATTTGATAATATTAAACTTCTTAAAAGTGACACAGAAGTTGTTACGACATTTAAAAAGGCATGTTATCACTGCCATGGGGATAATGTATCAGTACAAGTAACAAAACAGAAGCTTGCCTTCTTAAAACAGAAGGTATTTGCAATTATTCAGGTTGGAGTGAGCATATGAGAACTACCATAATACATCACTGCTGAATATGCAAATCATCTCTTTATTGTCCCTGAAAGCTAAACACATTTCTAGAAGCACTGGAATGCAATGATGTGTCAGCTTGTTATTTTACAGAGCCATGCTAATCCTGCATGCATACAGACTGTTTCTGGCTAGTTGGTCCTCATCATCAGTGGCATGGATTAATATGGCTCTATGGGTAAGTTAATAAGTTAATTGGCCTCCCCTTAAAATTGGCCCTAGACTATGATACATGCACTACACGATACATACATAGACATATGACTATGGTAGGGTCTAGATTGTGAGCCCCTCTGAGGGGCAGTTAGTGACAAGACAATATACTCTGTACAGCGCTACGTAATATGTCGGCGCTATGTAAATACTTAAATAAATATAAAAATACATATGGGTAGGATTTTAAACACCCAGAGTTACAGATTGCCCAGCAAGTTCATAGTGAGCCAGAACTCCTAGGAGTGTGTAAGTGGATAAAAGCGAAGTAGGTGCTTATGACTCTAAACGCCGAACCTGGGCACCGCTATAGCTCTAATGCTATAGGGCTCAGGGTGAGTTAGGGTAATTAAACTGTTGCGGCTGTTGCCGGACCCTGAATTAATTCTCCCTCCCAGTTGCTACGACTCAAAGGGGGAATAGTATTTAACACTGCCGGGGATTTGAGCGGCAGCAGGGTGAGCCGTCATTTTGCTCGCCCTGTGTCCAACTCACCTGCGTTGGAATGACACTTAAGCCTAAAAAGGATAAAAGAGCCCTATTTCTAAAAATGCTAGGCAAAACAGAAGTTTGCTTTCTTAAAACAGAGGGTATTTGCGATTACTAAGGTTGGAGTGAGCACATGAGGTTACTCACTCACTCCAACCTGAATAATTGCAAATACCGTCTGATTTAAGAAGGCAAACTTGTCAGAACCTTCACCTTCACACACAGCTGTCAATCTCGTCATTGACTAGGGCTGATACATACATAACGGGTGCAGTGCAGCTTCTAACCATTAGAGGGTGCACAAACTTTATATTGGTTGCAGTCTACAGCCTCTGCTATTTTGCATTGGAATTCTCTGCATTTAGCTTTGCAAATCTTAAAATAGCTGTTGCCTTCAGTAGAGATGTGGCGAACATCTCTAAATCCATGGGCCTCTTACTACTTCCGGGTCGCAATGACCCGGAGTAGTACGCCTGCGCTGACCGGCGGAGCGCGTCCTAGATCGCGCTCCTGTTGCCGGGCACTCTCTGCGCATGTGCGTGACGTCATGAGTGACGTCACGCTCATGCGCAGAGAGTGCCCGGCAACAGGAGCGCAATCTAGGACGCGCTCCGCCGGGCAGCGCAGGCGTACTACTCCGGGTCATTGCGACCCGGAAGTAGTAAGAGGCCCAGAGAGGTTCGCCAGGCGAACTGTTCGGCCCATCACTGGCCTTCAGTCCCTGTTTATTAGGAAATTACTGTAGGCTCTTTGCAGAACAGAAATTTACCTTTACTTCTTTTTTCAATCTGGAAGGTCTTAATAATTGATACAGTTCTACAGTCAGGGAACTAGTTATAAGTTAATTAACACCACTATATACAGTGGCTTGCAAAAGTATTTTGCCCCCTTTAACCACTTTAACCCCCCCGAATTTATCCATCCCTTTTTCCCCCCCTAAAAAACCAAGGGACGGAGAAATCCGTACCTCCCGCGCTACTGCCGCTGTCCGCGCTCCCGCCGCTCGTACGCGCGCTCCCGACGCTTGTGCACGCCGCCGCCTGCTCGCCTGGAGATCAATGAACGGGAAAATCCATTCCCGTTCATTAATCTAAGCCCCCGCAATGATCTGCTGCTTCTATGAGAAACAGCGCGATCATTGTGATTTTCCCAGCCTTATAGTGCTTCCTGTAAGCGTCCTTCTGGACGCTTACAGGTCGCATGAACACAAGCTCACTGTGGCCATCTTGTGGCCAAATAGTAAAACTACACCCTAAAGCATTTTACATATACAAATACATTAGTTTTACACAATAAATTAACTCATTACCTCCCACACTCCCCAATTTTATTTTTTTTTGTAATAAAAAAAAAAAATACAATAAAAAAAACCCATAAATAGTAACCTTAGGGACTGAACTTTTTAAATATTTATGTCAAGAGGGTATAACACTGTTACTTTATAAACTATGGGCTTGTAATTAGGGATGGATGCAAAACTGAAAAAATGCACCTTTATTTCCAAATAAAATATTGGCAACAAACATTGTGATAGGGACATAATTTAAACGGTTTTATAACCGGGAAAAATGGGCAAATACATTTCATGGGTTTTAATCACAGTAGCATGCATTATTTAAAAACTATAATGGCCAAAAACTGAAAAATAATAATTTTTTCCCACATTTTTTCCTATTTTCCCATTAAAACACATTTAGAATAAAATAATTCTTGGCATAATGTCCCACCTAAAGAAAGCCTAATTGGTGGCGAAAAAAACAAGATAAAGTTCATTTCATTGCGATAAGTAATAATAAAGTTATAGACGAATGAATGGAAGGAGCGCTGAAAGGATGAAAATTGTTCTGGTGTTCAAGGGGTAAAACCCCTCAGTGGTGAAGTGGTTAAGTTTTCCACATTTTGTCACATTACTGCCACAAACATGAATCAATTTTATTGGAATTCCACGTGAAAGACCAACACAAAGTGGTGTACACGTGAGAAGTGGAACGAAAATCATACATGATTCCAAACAATTTTTACAAATCAATAACTGCAAAGTGGGGTGTGCGTAATTATTCAGCCCCCTTTGGTCTGAGTGCAGTCAGTTGCCCATAGACATTGCCTGATGAGTGCTAATGACTAAATAGAGTGCCCCTGTGTGTAATCTAATGTCAGTACAAATACAGCTGCTCTGTGACGGCCTCAGAGGTTGTCTAAGAGAATGTTGGGCGCAACAACACCATGAAGTCCAAAGAACACACCAGACAGGTCAGGGATAAAGTTATTGAGAAATTTAAAGCAGGCTTAGGCTACAAAAAGATTTCTGAAGCCTTGAACATCCCACAAAGCACTGTTCAAGCGCTCATTCAGAAATGGAAGGAATATGGCACAACTGTAAACCTACCAAGACAAAACCGTCCACCTAAACTCACAGGCCGAACAAGAAGAGCGCTGATCAGAAATGCAGTCAAAAGGCCCATGGTGACTCTGGATGAGCTGCAGAGATCTACAGCTCAGGTGGGGGAATCTGTCCATAAGTTGGCCTTTATGGAAGATTGGCAAGAAGAAAGCAATTGTGAACAGAAAAGCATAGGAAATCTCGTTTGCAGTTTGCCACAAGGCATGTGGGGGACACAGCAAACATGTGGAAGAAGGTGCTCTGATCAGATAAGACCAAAATGGAACTTTTTGGCCAAAATGCAAAACGCTGTGTGTGGCGGTAAACTAACACTGCACATCACTCAGAACACACCATCCCCACTGTCAAATATGGTGGTGGCAGCATCATGCTCTGGGGGTGCTTCTCTTCAGCAGATACAGGGAAGCTGGTCAGAGTTGATGGAAAGATGTATGGAGCCAAATACAGGACAATCTTGGAAGAAAACCTCTTGGAGTCTGCAAAAGACTTGAGACTGGGGCGGAGGTTCACCTTCCAGCAGGACAACGACCCTAGACATAAAGCCAGGGCAACAATGGAATGGTTTAAAACAAAACATATCCATGTGTTAGAATGGCCCAGTCAAAGTCCAGATCTAAATCCAATCGAGAATCTGTGGCAAGATCTGAAAACTGCTGTTCACAAACGCCGTCCATTCAATCTGACTGAGCTGGAGCTGTTTTGCAAAGAAGAATGGGCAAGGATTTAAAGGGATACTGTAGGGGGGTCGGGGGAAAATGAGTTGAACTTACCCGGGGCTTCTAATGGTCCCCCGCAGACATCCTGTGCCCACGCAGCCACTCACCGATGCTCTGGCCCCGCCTCTGGTTCACTTCTGGAATTTCAGACTTTAAAGTCTGAAAACCACTGCACCTACATTGCCGTGTCCTCGCACCCGCTGATATCACCACGAGCATACTGCGCAGGCCTAGTATGGTCTGTGTATGCGCAGTACGCTCCTGGTGACATCAGCGGGAGCGAGGACACGGCAACGCAGGCGCAGTGGTTTTCAGACTTTAAAGTCTGAAATTCTAGAAGTGAACCAGAGGCGGGGCCAGAGCATCGGTGAGTGGCTGCGTGGGCACAGGATGTCTGTGGGGGACCATTAGAAGCCCCGGGTAAGTTCAACTCATTTTCCGCCGACCCCCCTACAGTATTCCTTTAAGTCTCTAGATGTGCAAAGCTGGTAGAGACATACCCTAAAAGAGTGGCAGCTGTAATTGCAGCAAAAAGTGGTTCAACAAAGTATTGACTCAGGGGGCTGAATAATTACGCACACCCCACTTTGCAGTTATTGATTTGTAAAAAATGTTTGGAATCATTTATGATTTTCGTTCCACTTCTTACGTGTACACCACTTTGTATTGGTCTTTCACGTGGAATTCCAATAACATTGATTCATGTTTGTGGCAGTAATGTGACAAATGTGGAAAACTTCAAGGGGGCCGAATATCTTTGCAAGCCACTGTAAATTCGCCACTCTTCAAACATTCTTTATTGTTTTTCAGTGCAATAACAGAATGCCAAATGACAATTTTCTATAGCGATGTGCAGCTAAAACAAATAAAACATCGTAAATCATTAGACTGGCATTAAAGCTTAGTTCACATTGCAAAACGTTATCTTTGAGCGCTTAGTGACTGCAATTTTGCAATGTGATTTTCAGTCCAATGATGGTAAAAGTCGCATCAGGCGTTTGGTAAATTGAAGTATGTTTCACTGGCTGCCTCTGTAACCGCGTGTGTTGTCCAGGAAATGCACAGCATGTTGTGTGGTGTTCGGATTGGAACTGCCGCACTGCACCACTGATGTGTTGTTGTGAATCTACCACGGAAATATAATTGTTTGTTGTGCAAATATGATACACAATGGGATTGATTTACTAAACCGTGATAACTCATATGAAATAGCGTTTTTGCGCGTAAACAAGAATTTTCGCGAACGAAAACGCCCGTGATTTGAGTTATCACTTATCACGGTTTAGTAAATCAAGTCCAATGGATGCAGCGTGGAAGGAGCCTTAAAACTGATGTTGTATTGTTACTTTGTAATGTAATATTATTAAACTCCCTCGCCAGTTCAGTCTGCAACCAACTATTACTTACAGGAAATGCAAAATTATTCTTCCTTGCAGCTTGTTAGTGAACAAAGTCAATGCACGTTTTCATTTTTATATCACTATTTTTTTGTTAATTCACTTATGCAGGTCAGTGCCATAGCTACAGGCGATTTATTTTGCCCAAAAAGTCCTTAAAGGTAACCTGAAGTGAGAGCCATATGGAGGGTGCCATATTTAATTCCTTTTATACAATATCAGTTGACTGAAAGTACTGCTGATCTATTTTACAGCTGTAGTGTCTGAATCACACTTGAAACAAGCATTAAGCCATTCTAGTCAGACTTCAGTCAGAATACCTTATCTATGGGTAAAATTATTATAGACAGATGATCAGAAGGACAGCCAGGCAATTTGTATTGTTTAAAAGGAAATAAGTCTGTCAACGTTCATATTCCTCGCACTTCAGGTGTGCAGAAGACATAACAAATGAAAAAGTAAGTAATGTGAGTGATTGCTAAATTCTACTGGCAGGCTAGTTTTGATCAGTAGAATCAAGTGGCAGATAGGAGGTGATAAGTAGACTGTAGGGGCAGGGTGGTAGTGGTGGATTCTAGAATAGAGAAGAAGTAGGTAAAAGTAGCTGTGGATTCCAAGATGCAGTAAGTGTTACGCAGGAGTAGGTGCCAAGTGGCACTGGGTGCTGAAGGGCAGGGGATGCCAATGTCCAGAGAGTGCAAATTTGCAATGGGTGCTAGGATGCAGTGGGTGTCAAGGTCCAGTGAGTACTGAAGTGCAATAGGTGCTATGGTCCAGTAGGTATTAAAGTGCCAACATCCAGTCTATGCAAAGTTGCAGTTAGTGCCAAGGTCCAGTTTTTGCAAAGTTGTACTGTGTGCCTCGTTGCAGTGGGTGCTAAGCAGTACTGGGTGCAAAGTGCAGCAGGTGCTAAGCTGTATTGGGCGCCAAGTCGCAGTAGGTGCTAAGCAGTATTGAGTATCAAGTTGCAGTGGGTGCAAAGCTGCAGGCGGTGCTAAACAGTGCTGGGTGCCATATGGGTGCAGGACACAGGGTTACTGTGTGCTAGGTATGTGGGTGCAATGTTTGTACAGGATTTGGTGGCTTCTGGGTAGGGATGGAGCAAAGTGTTCTACTGCGAACAGTCCATGGACAGCCTGCCTCTGTCCTACTTCTGGGTCAGCAAGGTCCCTCAGTAGTGTGCAGGCGCTGGCCTGGTGGCACACATCCTCAATCACGCGCCTGTGGCCGGGCTTGCTCTGCGTATGTGCATGACATGGCGTGCACATGCGCAGAACATGCCCAGCCACAGGCGCATGATCGAGGACTCTGCTGACCCAGAAGTAGCACAGAGTCAGGCTGCCCATGGACTGTTTGCAGTAGAACAGTTCATTCCATCCCTACTTCTGGGTGCCATGTAGTTGCTGTGTGGTGGCATCCAGTTACTGGATGCCATGTGTGTGGGGAGTGAAGTCTCTGGGGTTTACTAAGTGTAGTGTGTGTACATGGGTGCCATGTAGGTGCTGGATGAGGGCAAACGGTCATACTGGGTGCCATGTGACTACTGAGTGACATGTAGGTGCTGGGTGTCATGGCGGCGCTGGGTGTAAGCTAGGAGAGTTACTGAGTGCCGTGCGGATACTGGGCGCCATGCATGTGGTGCTGGGTCCTGGCTATGCAAGTACTGGGTGACATGTAGGTCCTGGGTGGGGGCTAAGAGTCGTACTAGGTGCAATGTGGGTACTGAGTGCCATGCAGGTAATGGGTGTGGACTAACGGTCATACTGGCTGCAACATGGGTGCTGGGTGTGAGCTATGTGGGTACTGGGTGCCATGTGGTGCTGAATCCAGGCTATGTTGGGTACTGTGCTCCATGCGGGTGCTGGTTGCAGGCTATGAGCGTTCTGGGGGCCCTGTGGGTTCAGGCTATGGGACGTACTGGGTGCTGTATGGGTGGGGTTATGGAAGGTACTGGGTGCCATGTGGGTGGGTGACTGGATGCCATATAGTGGGGTTAGTGGGTGCCTCCTGCTTACTTTCTCCATGGCTCTAGTTGATGGTGGTCTGGGGTCTAGGTGCCTAGTGGTAAAGGAAAGTGGGGTAGGGCGAGATCTCTTCCATTATTCACCTTCCTCCCCACTGCTCTCCTCCGAACACAGCGATCAGCAAGTGTGCAGTTCAGGGGCAGAGTCACCTATCCCCATTCCCTATTGACGAGCTCTTCCTGCTGCGTGATTGGTTAATCGGAAAGAGGTGAGAGGCACAGAACTGGGCTGGCAGAGAGCCATGGCAGAGATACAATAGCCATGCAAGTAGCACTTGGTAAAAGGAGGAAATACATTTTGCTTAACATTTTCTTCTCTCTTCAAGTTCCTTTTAATGTGCTTTGGCAAGCTTGAAAGAAAAGATCATAGAAAAAAAACATAGCTAGGAAAAAGCAGAAATCATTTCCATGCTTAATTTTTCTCTGGAAACAATCATTAAGGGATTTCACTTACATTCACTGCAAATTCTTTCTATGATGCATTGTATGTGCTTGCTTGTACATTACAGCTTAACTAATAAAACTTTTTTATTCGCTTTCCAGCAATACAGGATGTTCAATTAGGTTTTGCTAAATCAGACCTTAAAGGAACTTAGATATGCACAAGTTAACCCCAATAAATAAATCAGTGCATTGCAACCCCCACAACATACATTAAAAAAGGGTGTTCAGAAATTTGCGCAACAAAACCGCAAGTAGAATATTGTCAATATTACGGATATTCTACTACTGGGCTCTGGATAATAGGAATGCTTGGAACAGCTGAATTCCATATTTGTTGAAATTCCGAGTTCCGTTGGTAAATACTAAATTTCATGTTCCTAAGCTTTTCTTATTGAAGTTGATAGCGACAAATTTCACAGTTTATATTAAAGGTGGGAGGACACAGGGACATATTGAGGGTGATGGGGTGTAGGTGGGAAGACAGGTAGGCATATACAGGGTGCTGGGGTGTAGGTGGGGGAACAGACAGACATATTGAGGATGCTGGGGTGTATGTGGGAGGATAGACAGGCATATAGAGGGTGCTGGGGTGTAGGTGGGAGGACAGACAGACATATTGAGGATGCTGGGGTGTAGGTGGGAGGATAGACAGACATACTGAGGATGCTGGGGTGTAGGTGGGAGGATAGACAGGCATATAGAGGGTGCTGGGGTGTAGTTGGGGGAACGGACAGATATATTGAGGATGCTGGAGTGTAGGTGGGAGGATAGACAGGCATATTGAGGGTGCTGGGGTATAGGTGGGAGGACAGACAGACATATTGAGGATGCTGGGGTGTAGGTGGGAGGATAGACAGACATATTGAGGATGCTGGGGTGTAGGTGGGAGGATAGACAGGCATATAGAGGGTGCTGGGGTGTAGTTGGGGGAACGGACAGATATATTGAGGATGCTGGAGTGTAGGTGGGAGGATAGGCAGGCATATAGAGGGTGCTGGGGTGTAGGCGGGCAGACAGACAGACATATTGAGGGTGATGGGGTGTAGGTGGGAGGACAGACAGGCATATAGAGGGTGCTGGGGTGTAGGTGGGAGATAAGGGGGTATATTGAGGTTGCTGGGGTGTAGGTGGGAGGATAGACAAGCATATGGAGGATGCTGGGGTGTAGGTGGGAGGACAGACAGACATATTGAGGATGCTGGGGTGTAGGTGGGAGGACAGACAAGACATATTGAGGATGCTGGGGTGTAGGTGGGAAGACAGACAGACATATTGAGGGTGATGGGGTGTAGGTGGGAAGACAGGTAGGCATATACAGGGTGCTGGGGTGTAGGTGGGGGAACAGACAGACATATTGAGGATACTGGGGTGTAGGTGGGAGGACAGACAAGACTTATTGAGGATGCTGGGGTGTAGGTGGGAGGACAGACAGACATATTGAGGATGCTGGGGTGTAGGTGGGAGGACAGACAGACATATTGAGGATGCTGGGGTGTAGGTGGGAGGACAGACAGACATATTGAGGATGCTGGGGTGTAGGTGGGAGGACAGACAGACATATTGAGGATGCTGGGGTGTAGGTGGGAGGACAGACAGACATATTGAGGATGCTGGGGTGTAGGTGGGAAGACAGACAGGAATGTTTGTAGAACTAGAGGGAAAATAAGTGCGGCACTCCCATTAAACAGACAGTGGAAGGAATATGATACAAAAAGCCACTCTCACCACTTCCAGCTGGATCCTTGCTGTCGATCACCGTCAGGACGTGTGCTCCGCCATTGAACAGGAATAGAAGTGGACAATCTTTGTAACAAGAAGAAGAAAGAGATGCGTGCACCTTCCGTCCAAAAAACATCCGTGTTTATTTCAGCAGTGACATAAACATGACACATAGGATCCTTTTCTCCATAGCGGTTAAATATGCAACACTTTTTGTATCATATTCCTTCCACTGTCTTTTTAATGGGAGTGCCGCACTTATTTTCCCTCTAGTTCTACAAACAAACCATATATCTATTCTATACACAAGTTGCGCTGAGCACCCTACAATGAGCTCTGTTCAGAATACTGAGAACATTGAAGAGCCTTTGAATTCAAATAATGAAGAGATTGATGAAATTGACATTGACCAATTTATGTTTGTCAGTGAGAAGGTAGCTGTTGGTAGAGAAGACCTCTCTAACTTCTTCTCGAACACAGCAGTATCTACTAAAGCCAATAAGGAGGTGGGGGCGAAAGTTTTGGAGTCTAGATTGGGCAGACTCAGTGAACAAGAGACCAAGCTGTTTTGGACAGTGGCGACACTAAGACGGTATAAGAAGGATGGAATAGTAGCCAGAGGCTTTAGACAATATCGGGAACCATCTGAATATAGGGACGATAAGGAATTCGTGGATGAATGGACAGAGGCATATTTGGAATTGGCTATCAAATTACAGGACATCGTATTAAAAAGGACAGTCAAGGAATATAATAAAGTTTCTGAGGAACACGGCGCATGCGCGATTTAATCGCGCATGCGCCGTGCTGTCACGCCGGCCGCCGTGATGACGCGAGGCGGCCGGCGTGCGACGTCATTGATGAGGTTTGCGGAAGAAGGAGCCCCGACACTAAGCCAGTGTCGCCCGGGGAGCCGCCGATCAGCCCTATATGGACAGCCGTGGGGAGAAGAGCCAGGAGGCCGGCGTGGGCGTCCCGACCAGCACTGGGCTGCAGAAAGCCCCTGGTAAGTGAACATTTTTATTTTAGCCAGAGCTCGGAGTCCCTTTAAATTTGACTTGACCGCTACTAAAATCGAAGACAAAGTGATTAAAATACAGGACGAGATTAAGACCAGAAAATTGAGGAAATTTTTCCGGGATAAAGAGGACTTTAAAAAGGGGATAGTTTTCAAATGGGGCCCTATACCATTTAATAGAGGTGGGAAAAATCCAAAAGGAAAGGGATATTGGACCACTGATTCTGGGTCAGATAGTGATGTGGAAACCCCGAAAGGTGAAAAAACCCCTAGAAAAAAGGTCCCTAAAAAATACCCGAAGAAAGGGAAAAATAAAAATATCATTGCAGACAATAAAGAAGAGTCCGTGCCACATTCATCATGTGCAGAAGCTTTAGAGATAGAATCCGAAGAGGAGGACGAAAGCGATCTAGAAGCCGACACAAAATCAGTGAGATGGGAGAGATCGAGTACCCTAAGGGATGTGACCAAAAAGAAAAAAAGCAAAGAATTGAATAAAGTAGAGCTGCAGGCACAAATCGTTGAAAATGAATTACAAGTGGTGAACATTTCGGGGCAAGAAATTCCAAAGAACTGTATATCACTACTAAAGAAGGGATTACATTTCTGCCCTTCTCAAGAATTTGACTTTGTCAACTTCTCTATTGATCTCTATAAAGCAACTCGCAAATTAGTGATCCGTCAGAAGTTCTGCCATCTGAAACAAACCAGTAATTCTGATGTGGCTGAAGAAACAGAACCCCAAGATGGCCTCTCTTCTTCCTCCTTTTCTACTTTGCCCCCAATGATAACTACAATAACAGCCACAGAGAGGGGGAATACCCCAGTCACTGTCGGCGACAGTAGTGAGGGGAGTTCCTTTCTGAGTCTCTTCCCTTCCTGTTCTCCTAATCTCTTTGTTACTTCCTCTAAATCTTCCTTTTCCTCTCCTCAAATGACAAAGGAGGTCCTTACTGGTACTTTAGGCTTCAGCCCTTTAGTCCAGTGGACACCTACGGATGAGGAAATCTTGCAATCTCTAAATGAACTGTTAGAGGAGAATTATGAAGAGAGAACAATTCAGGTGGAGGAAACCACCAAATTGTCATTGGGGGACAATAGTCAATTCAGAGCTTGCCGATCAGTACACAGCCCTTTCCGGTGACCCCAGGGTCAGCTATTGATCACTTTCAAAATTGTGTGATCAACGATATAAAAGCAGAAATTTATGACTCCCCAATTCCAAATCTGTCTAAGGAGGAACAAAGGGCAGTGAAATGGCTTAAAAATAGACGTGATCTAGTGTTGGGGAAAGCAGACAAGGGAGGGAATTTAGTCATCATGACTGATGTCCAATATAAAACTGAAGCTCTTAGACAACTGAATGACAGGGACATCTACCTTCCTTTGTCTTCCGACCCCACACATAGATACACTACAAAATTACGCTCCTTATTACGTGTAGGTGTGGAAAAAGGTTTTCTCCCCTACAAATTGGCTGCGGACCTCCTCCCTCAGTTTCCTAGACGACCAGTATGGTATCATATACCGAAATTGCACAAGTCTATGGCCACACCGCCGGGGCGCCCCATCGTGTCAGGATGTGGATCTCTCACGAAAGAGACTGTCCAGATACCTCGACCACCTCCTGTGCCCCCTGTTGAGAGGAGTGTCGTCTTACCTGAGGGACACACTTCAAGTCCTTCAAATGGTGGAGCACACCACTTGGGTCCCTGGAGATAGACTGGCAACCATAGATGTGGTCAGCCTGTATAGCAGAATCCCACATGACTTGGGCATACAAGCAGTTAGACACTTTCTATTGAAAACTAATAAGGACGAGAAATATATCGATTTTCTTTGCGAATGTTTGAATTTTGTGTTGACTCACAACTCTTTTCTTTTTGATAATAGATGGTACCAACAGGTATCGGGAACAGCTATGGGGACCCCCAGTGGCGTGCTCCTACGCCAATCTCTTCTTGGGGGTGTGGGAACAGTCTGCGGTGCTCTCGGATGCTAACCCTTTCCGGGGGCATGTCAGACAGTGGTCGAGGTATGTGGACGACATCCTGGTGGTGTGGTCAGGTACTGAACTAGAATTCACAGAATTTATGATGTATTTGAATGACAATGTAATTAACATGCAATTTACCTCAGAAATAAGTGACATCTCAATTGAATTCCTTGATTTATGTTTGGTTATTAGGGACAACAAACTATGCACCAGAGGGCATAGGAAGAGTACAGCAACCAATTCATTGCTATATGCTGATAGCTTTCACTCCAAAAGTGTGACAGAGGCCATACCATACGGTCAATATTTAAGATTAAAACGAAATAATACGTTGGAGGAAGACTATCAGAGGCAAGCTAAAGATCTCACGGATAGATTTAAGAGAAGCGGGTATAGTGGAGGTGTTCTAAAACAAGCCAAAGAACGAGCAGATTTGCTAGATCGCAAAACATTGATAAGCCGAAATAGTAAAATAAAATCAGAAGAAGATAGAATGTCACTGCTCTTTGATTTTTCACCAATGGCAGACCGGATTAAAAAATCTATCTACAAAAATTGGCCCATCCTCAAACAGGATCAATCCCTAGCTCCGTGTATAGGAGAGTCACCTAGAGTTACTTTTAGAAGAGCTCCCACATTGGGAAGCATGTTAACTAGTAGCGAGTTTGTGTCCCCCAGATCTGTCACATGGTTGGACAGAGCACGGCCTAAAGGGAATTATCGGTGTGGCCATTGTAGATTTTGTAAGCAAATGCTAACATGGAAAAACATTCAAGTTGGAAAAGAGAGGATTGTGGTGAAGGATTTTATTACTTGCCAATCGGATTATGTCGTGTATGTGATGTTTTGTCAATGTGGAAAGTACTATATTGGCCAAACGACAAGGCCCATGAGGGTCAGGATACGTGAACATATTGTATCCATCAAAACCGGAAAGGGCTGTACTTGTTTTATTAATCATATGAGGAACTCCCATGCATCAAAGGGCAGAGGAATAAGATTTGCTGGATTGGTCAAAGTAGAGAATCCACGTAGAGGTGGGGATCGTGACAGAATGCTTTTAAGGGAGGAAACAAGACTTATCCTCAGGACTGAAGCGATGGGCCCCTTGGGTATGAATGATAAAATAGAAATGGCCAGCACTTTAGATCCATAGAATAGGCCTTTGAGTTGATGTAAATGGAGTAGATGTTATTTCGCTAGTTCCTAGTTGCTTCTTGTACATTATATCACTTTTTAGTCCTCACTCCATCTGCGACTGCGACGGGGCTACCCCCTGGTTGGTAATAAATTTAATCAGGGTTTTTTTTGAGACTGTCTAATACGTCAGATAAAATAGACGAATTCAAATAAACGTTTATTAGCCCGGTCGTCATGTCTCAGCTGGAGTGTTGACAGATGTTGTAAACCCCAAAATAGGGGTTTATTTATTCAGGTTCCCTTGCTATTCCTTAATTCGATACTTGTAGAATTAGTGTGGCCGGTTTTGTCCATAAACAGCCATTGAGTGCCCAATATGATTTTAAACTGTAATCACTTGTTAATAGGTTCACTTTAAATGAGTCACTGTCACTTTTATAAAAATGATTGACTAGCCTGATCGCTTGGATAGTGGCAGACAAAGTGGCGTCGGCAAGAGGTTTTGTACACTTTTTTAATACGCCTTGATTAGATACTCAAGCTATTTTGGACTATGAGAGGTGATAAAATGTTTCTCTCTCGTCCCCACCTTTTGGAGTTGTGGCTATTTTCCCTATCTCCATGCAACAATATAGCTATTCAGCTATTGGTCTAGGTGGACCCGCAGGATTTATGGGTAGTGTAGTCCGTCCTAGTGTATTCCTATGGACGTTTATCTAAGGCGTATGACGTCTGACGCCGCTTTGCCCAGCCGTACCCAAAGCTCCAATCACGGAGTGCGCGGCTTTTCCGGAAGAGGCGGAGCTTGTCTCCATCTTAATCCGGAATGAGCCGCCCTCCAAACTTAGTAGGAACGCAGCGTGACCAAGTGCCTCCGTGACACGAAACGGCCGTCGCTCTCTACCGCTCCTGTCCGCCACCCACCTCCTTCACCACCATCTCCTCACATACCGGTATGTTGCATATTTAACCGCTATGGATAAAAGGATCCTATGTGTCATGTTTATGTCACTGCTGAAATAAACACGGATGTTTTTTGGACGGAAGGTGCACGCATCTCTTTCTTCTTCTTGTTACAAAGACAGACAGGAATATAGAGGGTGCTGGGGCGGATCAGTTGATTTCGGCAAGCGGCTCTGAGAGCTGAGCACCAAAACTGGGCGCCGTCATAGCAGCAATGCTATGATGAGCTCCCCACGTAGCGGTAATTCAGGGCTCTGGCAACTGCCAGTCCCTGAATTACATCTCCCTCCGAGTTGCGCCAACTCGGAGGGGGAATAGTATTTAACGCCGCCTTGGAATTTAGCAGCAGTGGGGAAAGCCGTCATTCGGCTCTCCCTGCACCGAACTGAGCTGCGACAAATTAATATGTACCCGGGACTGGGGTGTAGGTGGGAGGACAGACAGACATATTGAGGGTGCTGGGGTGTAGGTGGGAGGAGAGACAGGCATATAGAGTGTGCTGGCGTGTAGGTGGGAGAACAGACAGGCATATAGAAGGTGCTAGGGTGTAGGTGGGAGGACAGACAGGCATATAGAGCGTGGAAGAGGAATCAACCATGCAAATAGCTGCCCGATATGTCACTACCTGCCACCAACTGAGAAGAACATGATCCCCCATGAACTGTACACTACTTATACTCCCCCCTATACCCCCTCCCTAATGTACTGTAAATCCCAGCCCCTCGTACTGTCCCTTATATCCTCCACACCCTTATGGACTGTATACCCAAACCCCCTATTCTCTTCCCTTATCCTCCCCCCATGTTAATGTTAATATTTTGCTTTGGAAATGCTAAATGTATTTGGTCCTGCCAATAAAGCTTTTTTGGATTTGGATTTGGGATCTGGGGTGTAGGTGGGGGGACAGATGGGCATATTGAGGGTGCTGGGGTATACGTGGTAGGACATACAGGCATATAGAGGGTGCTGGGGTGTAGGTGGGAGGACAGACAGACATATTGAGGATGCTGAGGTGTAGGTGGGAGGACAGACAGACATATTGAGGATGCTGGGGTGTAGGTGGGAGGACATACAGGCATATAGAGGGTGCTGGGGTGTAGGTGGGAGGACAGAGGGGTATATTGAGGATGCTGGGTGTAGTTGGGAGGACAGACATGCATATAGAGGGTGCTGGGGTGTAGGTGGCAGGACAGAGGGGTATATTGAGGATGCTGGGGTGTAGGTGGGAGGACAGACATGCATATAGAGGGTGCTGGGGTGTAGGTGGGAGGACAGACATATTGAGGATGCTGGGGTGTAGGTGGGAGGACAGACAAACATATTGAGGATGCTGGGGTGTAGGTGGGGGGACAGATGGGCATATTGAGGGTGCTGGGGTATACGTGGTAGGACATACAGGCATATAGAGGGTGCTGGGGTGTAGGTAAGAGGACAGACAGACATATTGAGGATGCTGGGGTGTAGGTGGGAGGACAGACAAACATATTGAGGATGCTGGGGTGTAGGTGGGAGGACAGACAGACATATTGAGGATTCTGGGGTGTAGGTGGGAGGACAGACATGCATATAGAGGGTGCTGGGGTGTAGGTTGGAGGACAGACAGACATACTGAGGATGCTGGGGTGTAGGTGGGAGGACAGACAAGACATATTGAGGATTCTGGGGTGTAGGTTGGAGGACAGACAAACATATTGAGGATGCTGGGGTATACGTGGTAGAACATACAGGCATATAGCGGATGCTGGGGTGTAGGTGAGAGCAGGGCCTGATTTAGGCCTAGGCCATGGCCTAGGGCACCACAGGAGCAAGGGCACCAAAGCAGCAGACTAAACTGTTGCAGCATTTGCAAGCTTACAAATGCTGCAATGCAGGAAGATCAGAGGAGCGCCTGAGCGCCGTACTCTGCTGCTAGCGGCCTGTGCAGCAGCCACCTTGCTCTCTGTACATTGAGGATGCTGGAGTGTAGGTGGGAGGACAGACATGAATATTGCATATAGATGGTGCTGGGGTGTAGGTGGGAGGACAGACAGACATATTGAGGATGCTGGGGTGTAGGTGGGAGGACAGACATGCATATAGAGGATGCTGGGGTGTAGGTGGGAGGACAGAGGGGTATATTGAGGATGCTGGGGTGTAGGTGGGAGGACAGACAGACATATTGAGGATGCTGGGGTGTAGGTGGGAGGACAGCCATGCATATAGAGGGTGCTGGGGTGTAGGTGGGAGGACAGAGGGGTATATTGAGGATGCTGGGGTGTAGGTGAGAGGACAGACATGCATATAGAGGGTTCTGGGGTGTAGGTGGGAGGACAGACAGACATATTGAGGATGCTGGGGTGTAGGTGGGAGGACAGACAAACATATTGAGGATGCTGGGGTGTAGGTGGGAGGACAGACATGCATATAGAGGGTGCTGACAGGGCCGGCCCGCTCATGAGGCGGGGTGAAACATTTGCCTCAGGCGGCAAACTTCAAAGGGCGGCACCCGCCCGGGGGGGCCGGCCGCCGAGCCGGAGGGGTAGCGGGCAGGCCGGGGGTATTGTGCCTAGCGGTGGGGAGGGGGGTCGGACCCCCCCCCCTCCCTCGCCTGGGTCCCCCGATCTGCGCTCCCCTCCAGCCTGTAATTAGTAAGCTGCTGCCAGATCGTAAGAGGCACGGGCGGGGAGGACTCACCTTTTCCGCGTTCCAGCGAGCGCTCCACTGACGTCACTTCCTGCATCGCCGCCCACTGTATTGTAAGTGGACGGCGATGCAGGAAGTGACGTCAATGGAGCGCACGATGGAACGCGGAAAAGGTGAGTCCTCCCCGCCCGTGCCTCTTACGATCTGACAGCAGCTTACTAATTACAGGCTGGAGGGGAGCGCAGATCGGGGGACCCAGGCGAGGGAGGGGGAGGTCCGACCCCCCTCCCCACCGCTAGGCACAATACCCCCGACCTGCCCGCTACCCCTCCGGCTCGGCGGCAGCAGCTCTGCCACATTTGCCTCAGGCGGCAAAAAGTGACGGGCTGGCCCTGGGTGCTGAGGTGTAGGTGGGAGGACAGACAGACATATTAAGGATGCTGGGGTGTAGGTGGGAGGACAGACAGACATATTGAGGATGCTGGGGTGTAGGTGGGAGATTAGAGGGTATATTGAGGATACTGGGGTGTAGGTGGGAGGACAGACAGACATATTGAGGATGCTGGGGTGTAGGTGGGAGATTAGAGGGTATATTGAGGATGCTGGGGTGTAGGTGGGAGCACAGACAGACATATTAAGGATGCTGGGGTGTAGGCGGGAGGACAGACAGACATATTGAGGATGCTGGGGTGTAGGTGGGAGGACAGACAGACATATTGAGGATGCTGGGTTATACGTGGTAGGACATACAGGCATAGAGCGGATGCTGGGGTGTAGGTGAGAGCAGGGCCGGATTTAGGCCATGGCCAAGGGGACCACAGGAGCAAGAGGAAGGGAAATATTATGGGGGCTGGGGGTGGGTAGAGGGAGGGAGGTACTTACTAGGGGTCTGGTGGGATAGAGGTGAGAGAATAAGGTGTCGTAGACAACGTTAATTGCTGATTGAACAGGATTGAGCAGAGGAGGAGAGAGTCTTACCTATAAAGTGTTCCACTCTGTTCATCTGTCAGGAGCAGGATCTCTCTGGAGCAGGTATCTGACACATCTTCCTCCTCTTCCCGCTGAGCTATGTTGGCCAATGCTGTGGTAGAGCCAGGGGAGAGACACCTGCACACTGGAATGTTTCTATGAGGGTCGGAGCTACACAATCTGGGGCAGAGTCACATAATGTGGGAGTGGGTTTACTTGTCATGTGGGTGGGGCCAAGTGACCATAAAGAAGGGCCTGGGGATGGAGGAGAAGATGCAGTAGGGGCTGGTACAGGCCCCTAGGAGAGTGTGGGAGAGTGTGCACAATTGCAACCCCTACTCCTACGCTACTACCCCTAAAGTTGCTTTGCCTTTCCTATTACAAGTGTGCTGCAGCCGCTATTTTTGCTGTAGCTTTCCCCGATACCAAATATGCTGTATTCGCTATATATTGCTATGGCGCCACAACCACTGCTGTATCCACTATTTTTCTATGCACCCAAATTTCTTTACTGCTTATTAACATTATACTTAAACCACTTTGCATTCCTGGGGTTTTACTACACAATCTGGGGCAGAGTCACATAATGTGGGAGTGGGTTTACTTGTCATGTGGGTGGGGCCAAGTGACCATAAAGAAGGGCCTGGGGATGGAGGAGAAGATGCAGTAGGGGCTGGTACAGGCCCCTAGGAGAGTGTGGGAGAGTGTGCACAATTGCAACCCCTACTTCTATGCTACTACCCCTAAAGTTGCTTTGCCTTTCCTATTACAAGTGTGCTGCAGCCGCTATTTTTGCTGTAGCTTTCCCCGATACCAAATATGCTGTATTCGCTATATATTGCTATGGCGCCACAACCACTGCTGTATCCACTATTTTTCTATGCACCCAAATTTCTTTGCTGCTTATTAACATTATACTTAAACCACTTTGCATTCCTGGGGTTTTACTGCTTAAAGAGGAACTCCAGCCTAAACAAACATACTGTCATTAAGTTACATTAGTTATGTTAATTAAAATAGATAAGTCATATAATCTCTTAGGGCCCTTTTCCACTAGCAATCGCTAGCGTTCACGCTGAACGCTAGCGATTGCTGAATCGCAAAAGGTAAAAAATTCCCGGCGATTTCCCGACGTTTGCGATCGCGATTTTGCTATGCTATGCACTGCATAGCAAAATCGCAGCAATAATCGCTCCGCCGTGCGATCGCGATCAGGTAAAAAACGAATCGCGGTAGTGGAAATGACCTACCGCGATTCCTATGTTAAAAGCAAACTGTAGCGATTTGAAAAAATCACTAGCGGTTTGCGGTTTTGCGATTCAGCTATCGCAAACGCCGTAGTGGAAAAGGGCCCTTACCCACCCTGTTTTAAAAGAACAGGGAAATGTTTGTTTTCATGAGGGCAGCCATCTTTTTAGTTGAAAGGAGGTGACAGGGAGCACAGACACAGTTCCAACTGTCCTGTGTGCTGATCACCCCTCCCAGCTACACGCGCAAGGCTTCAAATTCAAATAAAAAAAAAAAATTGCACCAAAGCAGCAGAAGGAGAACAACAACATCAGAAATCCCATCATACTTTGCACAGCATCAGGGGAAAAATGCCCAGGCAGATTTCTTTGATGGGGTGGAGCTTAGCTTTTGTGCAGCTAAAAATGAGGCTTGGGTAAGAAAAAACAAAGGTCTGATGCTGTAAAACAGTTATGGCTCATTTCCACTGGCGTGTAGGATGCAAAGCGATTGCTGCATCGCCTTGCATCCCTCCGCAAGTACTTCCAGTTGTCTTCCGTACAACCGTATGCGGTGTCATACGGCTTCCCGTCGGAGGTAATGGGGACCTTAGATGCATGCTGCAGAAAACTGCAGCATGCTATCCATAATTTCTCCTGCGTTTCATCGCGCCTGATCGCTTAGGTAAATTTGTGTCAATGGAAACTACTCCATTGACATGAATTGGTTGCAGTTTCCTTGCATTGCGATGCGGAGCGGTTTTCCGCATAGCAATGCGTCTAGTGGAAACGGGCCCTTAAAGAAACACCAAGCCTTTTCAGTGTTGCTGAGTAGATTTTTAGTCTGGAGGTCCCCTTTAAGATTCTTGAAGATTCAGGCACTTCAGAAGTGTCACTATTGATACAGGAATACCGTTTTTATTATTTTTGCCATCAATGTGATACATACAGTGTTTTTTGGGGGGACAATCTAGCTTTCTTTTTTTAGTGCTTCCTGCAGCCTGCTAAAAGCTGGGACAATCCCAGTACTGGTGGGCTTTAGTATTTCTTACTGTAAATGCTTGTGAAACGCTAGTAATGCCTGCAGACATTTTTCACAGCCCAACTAAATGCTACGCTTAAAGAGAGACAGCAGAGCTCCTGTCATGCATACTGCCAGTCAGAACTTTCCATAGATTAACACTGGGTAGCACGTGTGTACGACTACACAGCCTAGTGTTAGAGAATAGGAGCTCTGTCCTACTTTTATTTTGTACTTGAAGACAAAAAGAGAAAACCGGGAGCTTAATATGGTGTAATACCTTCAAGATTCACAGTAAGTATATAAAAGTACGTGTAGATATACTCACAAACACAGGTTACCACACAGGCAACCACTGTAATCACAGGTGGGGAGAATTATAACCTGACCCCACTCAGGTTTAAGAAATCGCTCTCTGTAGATAGGAAGAAAAGGGGAAACACCCCTCCACCAAGGGTGGACTAGACAATGTTTGACATTTTGAACAGAGGCGCCAAAATAGAGTAAAAGCGTCTAAAACCTGGTTAAAAGGAAGGGTTCAGGAAGAAGTGGTGGACTTATCTCCCTCAAGGAAATATAGACAGAAATTCTTTAATTTATATCAAAAAAATACCATTTATTAGAAGCTCCACTTTGCAACACATTTCGCGGGCACAATCCCGCTTCATCAGGCAAATAATTGGAGAAACTTATACAAGTCTGTAGCATCAGCAAGCGCCTCTATGCACTTTTATTTTGTAATTATCTTTAGCATAAAATTGACTTTTGAGCACTACCTTGTCTTTCACCCTTTTTTGTTCAAACAATTACAAAAACTTTGCCCTAGCAAAGAGCATGAGCATGGTGATAAAGCTCCTGTGAGGGACAATTAGTGATGTGACTATGTACTCTGTAAAGCGCTGCGGAAGATGTTGGTGATTTATAAATAACAACAATAAAAAAAAAATAATAATTACTTGATTCTGCAGAGCTGAGTTTGAGAAAAAAAAGAGCTCCAAACTGAGAGATAGTGCTAGGGAGAGGAGGAAGCTGCACAGCCACTACACTTTGGAAAATGACTCATCAGCTGTAGGCCAATGGTTTGAACTGACGTGACGTGATGAGATAAACATAGATATATGCAGTATAGTACTAAGCCCCATTGTAGGGGTCAGATAAGTTGTTTATTTGCTGCTATATACAGGCCCGGCCCACCTATGACGCCAAGTGAGGAATATTGGGCAGCACGGTGGCGTAGTGGTTAGCTCTCTCGCCTTGCAGCGCTGGGTCCCTGGTTCAAATCCTGGCCAGGGCACTATCTGCAAAGAGTTTGTATGTTCTCTCCGTGTCTGTGTGGGTTTCCTCCGGGCACTCCGATTTTCTCCCACATTCCAAAAACATACAGATAAGTTAATTGGCTCCCCCTAAAAATTGGCCCTAGACTACAGTACTTACACTACATAATATAGACATATGGCAATGGTAGGGATTAGATTGTGAGCTCCTTTGAGGGACAGTTAGTGACAAGATATATATATATATATATATATATATATATATATATATATATATATATATATATATATACACACACTGTACAGCGCTGCGTAATATGTCGGCGCTATATAAATACTAAATAATAATAATAAAAAAAATAATAATATTCCTCAGGCAGTGGAAGTCTGGGACCAGCACCAGGCAGAAAGAGGAAGTGTGCCTGGCCTGCTGCCACCCATCTTACTGCCACCCGCCTGGCCGTGAAGGGGGGTCCCTGACATGAATTGAGCTTGAGGGGTAGCAGCCATGAAGGAGGAGCAGCAGGCACAGCATTGGGAAGGGGGGTCAGCCCCCCTCATCTGGGTTCCACACTTCCGGCACTTCCCCCTACAGATATATATGGCGGTGTCAGTGGCAGCGGGAGGAAGATGAATGACTCACTCACCTGACTTCCGTGTTCCAGGCATCTGAGCGCTCAGCTCTGTGTGCGTCACACATGTCTCCTCTCAGCTCTGCATGCGTCCCACAGGTCTTCTTCTCCTTCAATAACTGTGGGCAACTATATCTATACTGGGGGCAACTGTACTATCTACACTGGGGCAACTATACTACCTATACTGGGGCAACTATGCTAGCTACCTAGCCAGGGCCGGATTACCGACCAGGCAACAAAAGCAGTCGCTTGGGGCCCCATTCAGTGTCAAAGGGGCCCCATCAGCACATAAACCAGCCCTCGCCATCCTGTCAGCGGTGGCTGGATGGTATAATGGTTAAAGGGACTCTGAGCAGTGCAGTAACAATGGAAAGATGCATTTCATTTTAAAGCTCTCTTTCTCCTCTTTCCAATGATATATAAACCGCCGCCCCATGCCTTTTAGTTTTCGCTATTTTCGCGATCGAAATCGCGGCCATAGCAATTTTGATCGCGAAAATAGCGAAAACTAAAAGGCGTAGGGTGGCAGTTTATCTATCATTGGAAAGAGGATAAAGAGAGCTTCAAAATGATATGCATCTTTCCATAGTTACATTGTATTACACAGGACGACTTTTCTCCAAAGTCGGCAGCTCGATTCAGCTAAATGCAATGAAATATAAGGAACCCAGGGGGATATAATTACAAACATCATGCTGGTAGGTGTGAGGATGTAATTAATTAGTTGTGGGTATGCTTAAAGGCATACCCACAGGCACTTCTCAGAGTCCCTTTAAGGGCTCTGCCTCTGACACAGGAGACCAGGGTTCGAATCTCTGCTCTGCCTGTTCACTAAGCCAGCACCTATTAAGTAGGAGACCTTAGGCAAGTCTCTCTAACACTGCTACTGCCTATAGGGCGCGTCCTAGTGGCTGCAGCTCTGGCGCTTTGAGTCCGCCAGGAGAAAAGCGCGATATAAATGTTATTTGTCTTGTCGTGTCTTGTTAAATGATGCCATGCGCTGCTGATTGTCTTCAGAGCCCGGCTCTCCTCCTAGGTACCGCTCCTGCTACTGTGCGCTCTGCCGCTGCCCACTCCTCCCTCCCTTTCCACACAGAGCCACAGCTGCAGCAAGAATGATAGCAGCAGATGGCAAACGCTCACTCACCTATCCATGATCCAAGCGATAGAGATCCCATCATCTGAAACCCATCTGTCTCTTCTACAGTGCAGCCGCTCGCTCTGAACTTCCTGATTCTCAGATCAGACAGGAAGTAGGAAGTAGTAATAGTAGTAGTAACAGAGCGGCAGCACTCTAGAGGAGACAGATGGGCTCCGGATGACGGGACCTCTATTGCTTGGATCGCAATAGGTGAATGTGAGTCATCTGGTGCTGTCATTCTCCCCCGCTGCGGCTGCCTTCTCTGCCAGACTATCGTATTCACTGGGATGGAGGCTGCATGGTGGCTGTCTAGTTTGGGAGGAAATCGGTTGTTCGGTGGTGGGGGTGGTTATGTAATTCTGTCTGGGGAACGGCTTCCGGTTTGGCAGTGTCCAGAGTTTTCTGCTATTGCCAGGCTGGAGATGCAGGGGGATTGTGCTGCTGCTGTGATATCTGGCGCCCTCTTCACAGGGGTGCCCCAGCCCCTGAGTGCAAATGTCCCAGCCATTCATCTTTCACTCTGCATTTTGCCGCTGCTATTCCCTGCATTGTGCACACACAGAGGAAAGCGGGCTGTTGCCCATAGCAACCAGTAGCTCGGCTGCCCCGGTGTGTGAGGCTTGTTGCTGTGCAGCTGCATCTTCTGATTCTATTACAACATGATGGGGGGGGGGGGGGGGCAAATCAGTTACTTTGCTTAGGGCCCCATTTAGCCTTAATCTGGCTCTGTACCTAGCTATACTGGGGCAACTATACTACCTATACTGGGGCAACTGTACTACCTAGCTATACTGGGGGCAACTATACTACCTAGCTATACTGGGGGCAACTGTACTATATATACTGGAGCAATTATACTACCTATACTGAGGCAACTATACTGGGGGCACCTATACTACCTACCTTTACTGGGGCAATTATACTGGCTATCTATACAGGGGCAACAATATTGGCTGCCTTTACTGGAAGCAATTATACTAGCTACCTATACTGAGGCAACTATACTGGCTACCTATACTTTGTGGCAACTATACCTGGCAACCAGGCACGTGCAGAGGTGGGTGCTCTGGGTGCCCAGACACCCCCCTTTTTAAAATCAGCAAAAAAGGCCCCTCTGATCGCGCAAAATAAGCCCCGCCCCTTACCGCGGTAAGCCCCGCCCACCCGCTAGAAGCTCCGCCTGAGGCACTTTCAGGTGAAGAGGCCTGGATAGGAATCCTAGTGTGCCATACTGACCTCACCCTCCACCTAGGACCCATACTGACCTCTACCTCCCCAAGCACTCATAGTGACTTCTCCCTCACCCACAGGGACCTCTCCATCCACCTAGCACCCACAGTGACTTCTCCCTCCCCAGCACCCACAGTGACCTCTCCCTCCACCTAGCACCCACAGTGACCTCTCCCTCCACCTAGCACCCACAGTGACCTCTCCCTGCACCTAGCACCCACAGTGACCTCTCCCTCCACCTAGCACCCACAGTGACCTCTCCCTCCCCTAGCACCCACAGTGACCTCTCCCTGCACCTAGCACCCACAGTGACCTCTCCCTCCACCTAGCACCCACAGTGACCTCTCCCTCCACCTGGCACCCACAGTGACTTCTCCCTGCACCTAGCACCCACAGTGACCTCTCCCTCCACCAGCACCCACAGTGACCTCTCCCTCCCACAGTGACCTCTCCCTCCACCTAGCACCCACAGTGACCTCTCCCTGCACCTAGCACCCACAGTGACATCTCCTTCCCCAGCACCCACAGTGACCTCTCCCTCCACCTAGCACCCACAGTGACCTCTCCCGGCACCTAGCACCCACAGTGACCTCTCCCTCCACCTAGCACCCACAGTGACCTCTCCCTCCACCTAGCACCCACAGTGACTTCTCCCTGCACCTAGCACCCACAGTGACCTCTCCCTCCACCAGCACCCACAGTGACCTCTCCCTCCCACAGTGACCTCTCCCTCCACCTAGCACCCACAGTGACCTCTCCCTGCACCTAGCACCCACAGTGACCTCTCCTTCCCCAGCACCCACAGTGACCTCTCCCTTACTCAGCACCCACAGTGACCTCTCCCTCCACCTAGCACCCACAGTGACCTCTCCCTCCACCTAGCACCCACAGTGACCTCTCCCTCCACCTAGCACCCACAGTGACCTCTCCTTCCACCTAGCACCCACAGTGACCTCTCCCTCCACCTAGCACCCACAGTGACATCTCCTTCCCCAGCACCGACAGTGACCTCTCCCTCCCACAGTGACCTCTCCCTTCACCTACCACCCACAATCACCTCTCCTTCCCCAAATCTAGCAGTGATCCTGCCTACCCCAGCACCCACACTGACCTATCCTTCCCCCAGCACCCACAGTGATCTTTCCCTCCCCAGAGGCTACCCTCCTGTCCCCTGCAGCACTTACAGGGACCTCCCATCCCAAAAGCAGCGCCTATAGTGACCTCTCCCAACACACAGCATCCACAACTACTCCCTCCTCCAATAACTACAATGACCTCTCCCAGCACCCACAGTGACCTCCCCTTCCTCCAGCACTCATACTGACCTCTTCCTTCCACAGAACCCACAGTGACTTACCTTTCCCCCAGCACCCACACTGACCTCTACCTCCCCCAGCAACCACACTGACCACTACCTCCCCTAGCAGCAACCATGCCATTCATAGCAGTACCCACAGTGACCTCCCACTCCCTGCACCCACCGCAATCCCACCAATATTCAGCACCCACATTACACTCAACCAGTAACCCCCATTATAGCAAGCACCCAGTACTTGCACCAAGCAACTTTCACCTAATACTTATATCCGACCTCCATATGGCACTTAATACTTGCATCATTCACCCTATAGCTGGCACCCAGTACTCACACCCACTTGGCACAGTACATGCACATTATCTGAACTCACATAAACCAGTACTAACACCCAAAGTACCTGCACTCAGAATCCACATGACACACAATGCCCACCCATAGCTAGCACCTAGTGCAGGCAATGCACCAAGTATTCGCACCAATGTACCTGCACCCAACACCCACATGTTTCATCTGCAGTAGTTCCAGTTGCACTAAGCCTCCACTTGGTGCCCAGAACAAACACCAAACACTCACATATGACATCTAGTACTTGCACCCAGAACTCACAAGTGCTTGAGTAACTGCAATCAACACCTACATGATGCTTGACACCAACCCATACAGCCAGAATGCACATGACACCCTGTGCAGCACCCAGAACCCACATGGCACCCAGCTTCTGCATTTAGCACTCACATGACAACAAATACCCCACTAGCCAGCACCCATTACCCAGATGTTACCATGTACTCACTCCCAGAACCCACTTGGCAGTATTTGCACCTAAGACCCACATGACACCCTATAACCCCCATAATCAACACCCACATGGCATAGTACTCACACAGCACAAAGTTCCAAAGCCATTATATGCACCTAGTACCCATCCATGGCCAGCACTCAAATAGCAACCAGTACCCACCCTTGGTCTGAACCCATATGAGACTCAGTTCTCTCCCATGGCACACATCCAGACCACACATGGCACTCCCTGCTCACTCATGTCCAACACTCACATGGCTCCCTGTACCAATTAGCACTCACATGGCACCCACTATTGTTTATCGCCTTCTGCTACTCATTCAGCACCCAATACAGCATAGCATCCACTGCAAATAAACACACAATACAAACTGGACCTTGGTACCCACAGCAGCTTGACACGGACTTTACTTTGGCACATCGGCACCCACTGCAAATTAGCACAAACTGGACCTTTGCGTCTTACCACCCACTGCATCTGTGCACCCACTGCACCTTGGCACTTACTGCAGTTTTGCATCTACTAATGCTTAGCAACCACTGCATATTGGTAACCACTGCTTCTTTGCCTGAAAAGAAGCTTGGGTGCTGATCTAGAGGGACAGAGGTCCCAGTAATGAAAGGTGAATCCATGCCTACATCAGGCTCCACTGTGCCCACACTAATAGTGCGCACCTATGACTGCTGATTTGAGGATGGTGGCACCAAAGAAGTTGGTTGGAAGAAGACACAAAGTCTGCCTGATACTTCTATAAAGGTGTGTGTGTGTGTGTGGTGGGGGGTTAAGACTGCCTAGTGCTTTCTGGAGAAGGGGTATGACATACACAATTTAGCACGATTTATCGATTAGGGCCCCTTTTTCAAATTTGAGCACCCCCCCTTGAGAATCCTCTGCACGGCCCTGCTGGCAACCCTATACTGGGCACCTATACCTGGCTACCTACCTACCTATACTGAGGGTGAACATTTTCGGGTGCTGTGTGATCATTCCAAATCGGGGGACATCCTCACAAGTTTGCCTCCAGCAGCAAAAAGTCTAAAACTGGCCCTGCCTGTATATGTCAGTTTGTAGATAACTTATTGCTGCAAATACAGATATGTCCTTGATGAGACCCTGCAGCTTCCTATATATCTGCAGATATCTCTGTTCTTACTTTCTTGGTAGGTGTGACATTGCCCTGCAGATATGTCTGTTCATAATTTAATTTAGAGGCAGTTACTTACTTAGTAAATGTGAGCTGGGGTCCTCCGTTATGTTTTCCCAAATATGCCTGAAAAGTGGAAAATACATGCAAAAGATACTGTAATCTATTGCTCTCAGTGTTTGAGCATATGGATATTAGAAGTTATCACGTAACCTTATAATTTATGAAAACACAATGCCAGCGTCCCATTTGTACTTTGTCTTAAATGGTCCAAAATGACTGAATTGTTTCACCATTGGATATCCTCTCAGCAACATTTCCAAAAATAGTAGGAATGATAAATTAGTGTCCATGAGAAGAACAAATCTCTGGAGATGCCTGCTGAAATCTAAACTCTGAGGAGGAAGAAAATAAACTAAATCTGCTGTCTATGCTCTTTAGTTCACTGACCTTTACTGATGCTTATCAGATCTGAAGAATACTGTTCTGGGGTCATTTGCATGAATATATTTTCATTCTAGTTTGTAAATTGTGATGAAAAAGATATTCTGCACATCAAAAATGCTAAAATCTAATTATGACCAGACATTTTTAAAATAAAAAATAAAGCAGGTCCTGTAGCATTTGTAACTGATCAGCAGCTTTGTGAAGTCTGAATATTTCAAATACACATGTACAGTAATTGTCTGCATCTTTAAGTAGCAGACATAGTTACCACACTAGGCCCATATGCAATTAACTTTTTCTCCTAGATCAGGGGTGTACAAACGTTTTAGGCCAAGGGCCATATCGCCGTTCTTGAGAATGCTAGGGAGCCAAACAGGGGCAAACCCAGGATTTTCAAGGTGGGTATTCCTGAAAGGTCTCCCTCAGTGCGCACAATACAGTATAATAATATGGTAGGACATCATGCTGGGTACACATAATGCAATTTCTCATCTGATTGACAGGATCTGACAATTATTTCCTAAATGTTCGATCTGCTCCCGATCGACGATGTCAACTGGATCGATCAGGAGCAGTTTGGATACAGATAATAATGAGGACAGCTGACATTGCTAATGAAGGGGGAAGTGAAGCATTCACACAGCAGGGCACAGGGCTGTGCTCATACCTGACTCTAAGTTCCCCATAGCTGCTCCATGCTCTATACACATGCTGCTGCTTCATCCAAAGTCAAATGTAGCAGGGAAAGAAAGGGGGCGGTGCTGTGAGCTGCAGGATGCCTGCAGATACCTGCAGATATTCTGGTGCCTGTCCCCAGACACTGCACTAGCCCTGGTCTGAGGGGGGATTCTGGGCAGCTGTAATCCCCCCCTGCGTTTGCCTATGGCAAACTAATTAGATTAAACACACTGCCATTGGGTACACTATGCCTGTGACTTTTTGTCAAAACATTTCCACAGGAAACAACACATGTACTGTGTGCAGTTAGCATGGTGGCAGCTTCTAATCAGTGGCTGTTACTACAATGGTGGCTGATAACCTACAGATGGGCAAAGAGGGAGGCAGAGCAGCAACACAAAGTGGCCCTGAATGTAGCATGGCAGCTACAGCCTGCAACCTGCATGGTATTATCATCTGTAGAGAACTTTGGGAGCCACTAGAAAAGGCTCAGTGGGCCACATTTGGGCTTCGGGACGCACTTTGGACATGCCTGTCCTTGGTGATATTGTCTAATTTATTTTCATTATTCTTATTCTCAATAAAAATGCTTTAAAATCCACCAGCAAGCAAGAAACTTCCAAAATTATTTTAATAGCACATTTACCTATTTTGTACTTTTTTAATTGCAAATGCTGAAATGTTATTTTAAGTCGAAGACGAAAAATGATCTCATAGAAGAAAACTCAGGAAAAAATGTAATTGTATATGGGCCCATGTATGGCCTTGATTCACTAACTGACCATTACTATCGCTGACAGCGATGCCTCCATTACCTAAGTAATGCAAGCGTTGCTAGGGAAATGCTCATTGCATTGCATTGTTACCTTAGTAATGCTCGCATTACTTAGGTAATGCAGGTCATGCTAATTATGCAACACATGCTACGCTATCAGCAGTAGTTATAAATCTTTTTATTGTCTTTTTTTGCCACAAGAAAAACATACTGTACAAATACAATACAAAGAAATTCCCTACACTCACCCCCCATCTCTCCCTCCACCCACCCTGAGGTATGTTCCTGCCCCTAATAGCTGCTCCAGTCTCACACTCGGTCAATCACATTACCTACTGTTAGCGGTAGTAATGGAAAAATTGCCGTGCATTGCCTACTCAGGGAATTCCTACCACAGGTTAGTGAATCAGGGCCTACGTTGCCACAATTATTTCTCTCAAATAGCTTACTTCAGTTGTTTATTTTTAGCTTATATGGGAGCTGCCATGTTGTTGGTGTTGTCAGTGCTATGTACAGGGAGATTTTGCATCATTTTATAGCCTGCTTTGCAGTCATCTGAAATGGGATCATTAGAAGTATTTTGCTTGTACATAGAAGGTGTCATTTTCAAGGATGGAAGTCAACATAAAACCAAATTAGCTGGACTTTGGTGTATGTGGAATACTCTCCTTTTTTCTGTAGCAAGGTGTACTTTAATTAAATCTGACTTATAGTAGCATGCAGCTTCCACTGGTGCCTTCCATTTAAGGAATTCCACTTGCTTTGCTCTTGTGCTATTACTGCCTTTCATACGTTCTGACCCAGAATAATTATGCAGATCAGGTGTTCAGACTTTGCTTTGACTGCATACTTGTTGTAGGCTGGTGACAAGACAGCCAGACAAATAACTTTGGAAAGAAAAGAGGCAGAATTGTCATCTTCCATACACCCCTTGTGTCTTTCTTTAAAATAAAGTAACCCACTGAAATCAAACAACTGTAGTCTTGCAATGAGAACTGTTCTGGTGAATCAAGTAATCTTTCACTGAGTTATTATGTAAATTCAAAGAGCAAGGACGTTTCTATCTCAAAACAATGACATGTTACTAAGAGATAAATGGAATACTGGTGCTGGTCCAGGCATTCATTGGGCAGAATGGTCTTGTCTAAAGAAGACCACCAAGTTTGTGAGAAGTGCAAGGACATTAAATGGTGACAGAAGCCAAATTGCCATACCAACTTGGCAGACCCTACAAAGTGGTACCAGTGAATTCATCTGGTGTCAGGCTGGAAAATAGGTCATTGTTACAAGCTGTAACTAAGACAGATCTATGGCAAGCTGCGGGGAGGCAATTATCAAGTACATTTATATTTTATTTTGCTGTGACATGTCAGAAAGAAAAAATATATATTTTTAGAATTTCTGAACAGCACGACTACATAGCCATCAGCATAGGCCATTGATTTATCAGGATATTTATGAGGAGCAGAAGATACAAAACACAGAGGTGTGTATTACATTATTTAGCATACAGTGTTGAATCACATTCAAAGAGCAAGCTTTCAATCTAAAATCCCTCTGCAGACTTCTATTGCTAGTGTTGTCTGAGCCTGAAAACACAACCTATAAGGATCAGAAATGATCAGGCCACATGATACAATACTACATTATTTAGCATAACTTAAACCTGTGTTACAGTGGGGTTAGTTAGAGAATAGTAGAAAAAGTACTTCAGAACACAAGTGATCTAGTAAACCTGGAAAGGATTTTTCTTAAGCCTTTCTCCTATTAGGCGGTAAATTTGAGGTCGCCTAGACCATGAGAAAATAATCAGAATCATCTTTATTGTCGCCAAGCACACCGATTGGTGAGCCCGGAATTGCTTGTGGTTCACATGGCAAATGGCAGTTCAGGAACATATAAAATATATAACATATAACACCCGGCAAACATATACCACTTAGCAAACATAAGCAAGGCAAAGCAAAACATACATGCAGATATATGGAGCAACACAGTTAGAGTCTTGGAGGGGTCAGAATTAACAGCTGTGGGGGATGGTTGCCCTGGGGGGTAGAGTGTCCCAGTGGTGGTGGTGGTGGGGGAAGGGGGGGTCTTGAGTTCAGTGAATTCAACAGGTGGACTGCTTGGGGGAAGAAGGTGTTCATGCGCCTAGTGGTTTTGGTGGGGATGGATCTGAACCGACGTCCCAATGGAAGGGTCTCGAAGTAGCGTCTGCCCGGGTGGGAGGGGTCGAGTAGGATCTTGGAGGCCCTTGTCTTCATTCTCGTGGTGTAGAGGAGATCTAGCGAGGGCAGGTGGGCGCCGATGATCGTTTCTGCTGCGTTTATCACTCTGTGGAGTTTGTATTTATCCTTAGCAGTTGTACCGGCGTACCAGACGATGATGGAGCAGCAGAGGATGGATTCGATGGTCGAGGTGTAAAAGCTGGTGAGCAGTTCCCGTGACATGCCGAATTTCTTCAATTGGCGCAGGAAGAATAGCCTTTGCTGTGCTTTCTTCTGAGTTTTTGTAGTGTTCTGCTCCCATTAGTTTTTGTAGTGCTCTGCTCCCATTTGAGGTCGCTTGTTAAGTTTGTGCCGAGATGAACACCAAGAGGGGGGCAGGGGGGAGTTTCCGGAAGGCCACGATCAGTTCCACGGTCTTTGCTGTGTTGAGAACGAGATTGTTGACCTTGCACCAATTACAGATCTTCGCAATTTCATTTCGATAGGGGTCCTCCCCGTTTCTGTCGATGAGGCCGATAAGCGTGGTATCGTCTGCAAATTTAATAACTTTGACGGAGTCGGAGGTCGAGGTGCATTTGTTGGTATACAGGGAGAACAGGAGTGGAGACAGCACGCAGCCTTGCGGTGCACCGACATTAGTGGTTCTCTCGCTGGAGATGTGACTGCCAAGCTTGACCCGTTGGGTTCTGTTGGAGAGAAAGTCCTTTACCCACCTGCAGAGGAGGGGATCTACCCCGAGATGCGCAAGGTTGTCGATCAGAATGTCCGGGCAGATGGTATTAAAGGCCGAGTTGAAGTCCAGGAAATGGACCCTAGCATAGGCCCCTGGTCTGTCAAGGTGCTCCAAGATGTATGCTAGGCTGACATTGATTGCATCATCAACTGATCGATTTTCCCTGTAGGCAAACTGGTGTGGTTCGAGGAGGGTGCCGGTGGAGTGCTTCAGGTGGTCGAGCACTAGCCTCTCGAATACTTTCATGATGATGGGGGTCAGGGCTACGGGTCTGAAGTTGTTAAGCTCCATGTTCCCTGTTTTTTGGGGGACTGGTATGATTGTGGACCTTTTGAAGCAGGAGGGGACCCACCCCTCTGATAGGGAGCTGTTGAAGAGAGAGGTGAATAAGGAGTGATGTAATGTTAGTGAATTTGGGTTTGGGCTCTTGCAGTCACATGCCTGCATTCATAGCAGGAATCTATCTTTACTAAATTCGAACCAGCCTGGACTTATTAAATAACAAAAATGAGGTGACCGATGACATATTTTGTTTCTTCTAAGGCTGGCTACATGGCTACATTTGTATAGAAGTCCTACTATGGGGAAGAGGTGTTTAACACATTTTCTCTATACTCTATATTTGCACACTCCTAGGACCTCAATTCACTAAAGGGTCGCCAGTGAAGAGGCACTTAGGACGCGATAACGGGCGATAACATTGCACCGATGCGCGCGCAAAATAGCCTGAACAGCTATTTTGCACGTGAATGGTGCGACCCTTCGCGCACACTGGTGCGACGTTATCAGCGCACCGCGCAGCGCTAAACTTTGCGCGCAATCACTAACAGCTTTGGACGTGCAAACTACTTACCACCCTAGTTTGCACGTCCAAAGCCTTAAGACGTGCTATGTTAGCACTGGTTACTGAATCAAGCCCTATGTGTTCTATAATTTCATAAAAAGATAGATATACAAAAATAATCTTGACTTTTACCTGTACTCTTATAAGTCTTGATGTATCCTTAATAAAAAAAAAAAATTGAAAGGAGAAAGTTAGTTGAACATTACAGTATTTTATTCTGCTGGACAGGAATGAGAGATCATGCACAGACTACACATACACATACTGTACATGTACGGTACTTTATTGTTGTTCAAGTTAAACTGTTTCTTTTCAGTGATCTTCTCTGATCTGATCACACTGCCACAAGAAGTGCCAGTTACAGAAGATTAACTTCTTTTTCACAAACGGAAAACTGTCACCCATTCTCTTCCACCAACTCCCCCATGTGTACTGAGAGATGTAGCAAACAGAGGGCGGGCAGACAGTTCTGGAGACCTTGTAAATGATCTGCTCTGCTCTACTCGATCAGTGCAGAGCTTAGTGTGGAGCTGGCTGGTGCTGCAGGACGGTACAGGCTTGGAGATACAAAATGCATTGCTTAGATTTCCACTGAAATGCAGAGTGCATACAGTTACTAACAATGGAACATACAAGCTTCATGTAAACCTCTGGAGCTTTTTTCATCAAGCTTTCAATCCAGGTGTGGAGAAGTGAAGAGGACAGTGAAAAGCCCACCATGATGCATCTTGTGTTCCTAGTATTGTTACTGGGGAGCTGTGCTTTGGGATGTCAGCTATCCTCTGACTGGAGACACCTGAGCGAGGGATGCAGAGCAGAGCTAGCACAAATCATTGTCTATGCCAAGGTGCTGGCTGTGCACCAGGAAACGTACAGCAGCATCTTCAGCAGCCTATACAACTACCTGCCGTGGCAGTATGAGTCAGGGGACAGCACCTTCTTCTATTCTGCAGAGATAGAGATGCTCTGTGACCAGGGATGGGGTAGCATGCTGGAGGTCCCTGCAGGATCCAGGCTTAACATCACTGGACTGGGGTACTTTGACTGCCATTCGTACACTGTAGTGCAAGGTCACGCCTACTTTTTCTTTCTCAGGTGAGTTACTGTTAGATATTTGTCTTTCCCTTCTTTGTATTTTGCCATGAATAGAATCCTCTACATTAGGTTTGCTGATGATGTTAGTAGCATCAAAGCTTGTAACTGCCCAACAGTACATGCTCAGTAAACGTATTTTTGCCAGGCAAGAGATAAAGTGTATACATTTAATTTAGACATTTATTGAAATCAGTAATTGAACAACTCTACAACTTACAGTGTAAGTGAATGAGATTTTGAGTTTAGTTTCCCAGACGAAGACCTCAAAGTTTGTCATAAATGTAGCAAATAATCATTAAAATACCAAAGTAACAAAGTGCTGTTTGGGGACATGTAGCAACATGTAACTTGCTGTAGAAATTCCTGCAGAAAATAATAAATACTATTAATATTCCAGATGTGAGATCCCACTGCTGTTTTCCACACAGCCTAACTGCTTCTTTTAGCAAGAACTGAAAATGGACTTTCATTGAAGTCATGGGACAAATGCATATTGTGTGACATATCATAATTAAGCTTGTGTTTTAATGTACATTGTGGGAGATATTATAATCTGGAATGTACAAAGGTCTCACACCTTTTTTCACCATTAAGTTGTTTTCCTGGTTGGCTTGCTTTGCCAATGTCAGATACTGCTTGGCTGAACTGAATAGAAGTCAATGAGTTATCCAATGTCCTCCTTTATCCTATCACCACCCACATGAGGTAGTCAGGTAGGAAATTGGAGGGAGCACCAGGCAGTTCTAATCTTTTGATGTAGTTCTCACCCAGCCCACAGGTGGCAGCAAAGGGAGGAGGTTGGTGTGTTCAGGTGATGGCTGTATGCAGAGGAAGAGACTCCAACTCTGCTGGTGGCTGTATACTTTGTGCACACAACAAATTTCAGTGTCATTCTGTAAGTAATTCAATTTTACAAAAAAATGAAAAGAGAGTGAACTAGGGTTTAATGTTATCCTTTACTTACAAAGCCCTAATATATTAATGCGAACCAGAGACTAACAAATAGATTGAATCGATACTTACCCGGGGCTACCTACCTACCGGGTAAGTATCCCAGGTAGGTAGGAAGCTTCTTCCTACCGCGGAAGGACGGTGTGGGACTCACACGTGCTTATGGGGCATAAGTACGTGTGAGTCCCACGCCGTCCTCCTGCGGTCTGCCGTTCCTTGGCAATCAGCCCTGGTAACTGGACTCAGGCCCCATTCACACTGCACGCTTTTCCAGCCGCGTTTTGGGAACGCATGCTGGAGGCAGACCTAGAGTGCACTGTCTGATGTTCACACTGCATGCGTTCCAGACCAGTGCGGTCCGGGAACGCATGCTGCACGCATTTTTTCCAAAAATGCGTGGCTGTCCCATTCACTTTCTGTGAATGGGATCAGCCACGCAACGCATACAAATGCGGATGGCGTGCGTTCGTACGCGTTGCGTTCCGAACGCACGGCCGTTCGCATTTGCTAATGTGAACAAAGCCTCAGTTGGGTCCAGTCTGGGTCTTCTGAGCATGCGCGGACCTCCCGTGCATGCACAGAAGACCCAGACTGACACAACTGAAGCAATTACCAGGGCTGATCGCGGCTGAACGGCAGACCGTGGGAGCACAGCGTGGGACTCGCATGTGTTTATGAGGCTGGAGAAAGCCTTGGGTAAGTATTCAATCTAATTAGTTAGTCTCTAGTTTACTTTAAGCAAAAATGTCCATTAAAGGAGAACTGTAGTGAGAGGCATATGGAGGCTGCCATATTTATTTCCTTTTAAGCAATACCAGTTGCCTGGCTATTCAGCTAATCCTCTGTCTCTAATACTTTCAGCCATAGGCCCTGAACAAGCATGCAGCAGATCAGGTGTTTCTGACAAATTAGACAGATATGACAAGATTAGCTGCATGCATGTTTCTGGTGTGATTCAGCCACTTCTTTAGCCAAATAGATCAGCAGGGCTGCCAGGCAACTGGTATTGCTTAAAAGGAAATAAATATGGCAGCCTCCATATCACTCTCACTACAGTTCTCCTTTAAAGAAGCAGAAGTGGGTGATAGTGGAGACTATAAAGAGTATTGTCCTGGTTATTGGTAGCATGGTGACTCAGTACATGTGGCTGCTGAGTCACTAGTACAGAACCCTGATTTAGGGACACACAGCTTTCCTCCCCATCTCCTGAGCAGCAGTATATCAAAGCACATGGCTCCAGTGTCACAGTCTTGTACCCAAGTGTCATGCCAACTGTGGGACATGATCTGCTTTTATTTTCTATCCTGCAGCAATAAAATATGAAAGCTGGAAACTGATTTGACTATCTGGAACAAGATACTGTCTTACAAATAACAGCATTGCTTTTTATTTTCCCCAGTTTTGTACATTCCTGACAGAACTGTTTTCCGACACTGACCATGCACACAGACTTGCTTGTTGGCACCGATTCACAGGGACGGATCTAGGGGGGGGGGGGGGGGCAAGCAGGTCTCTTGCCCCAGGCGCAGTTTGTTGAATTCTTAAAAAGGCGGCAAAATTTGGATGGGGAATGGCCGTTTAGGCGCCAAAACCTGACCTTGCCCCAGGCGCAACTTGGGGCAACTTGGTCTAGATCCGTCCCTGCCGATTCAATAAACTATACACAATTATCTCACATATGCTTTCTTAGATTTTCTTTTCTATACTAAAAAGTTGCTAAGAAAAAGTGCATCTGAAACAACTTATTTTGAGCACTTTTTTGCTTGATGGTGGCTGGAGGTATTTTGATAGTAACATTTGATCATGTTATTTTGTGAGGAAACTTGAGAGAAACATTTTAAGAGCAGAAGTTTATCATTAGAAGTATGCTACTTTTGATGGTTGGATGTGCATGTCTGATTAGTGGATACAGTGTGCAGCATTAAAAGTCAAGACTTATATATACAGTATATTTGCTCTTCACTTTTCAGCAAACTAGTGGCAGGTACTTCAGTCCTGTCAGTGAGTTCTGTACACCAGTCCTGTCAGTTAGTCTTGTATACTATTCCTCTGTGTCAGTTCTGCCAGTCATATAAGTTTGTTCTGTACACCAATCCTGTCAACGTGGTGTTTTGCACCAGTCCAGTCAGCTAGCCTTTTTTGCCCTCCCATCATGTTCTTTTTTTCACTGATGGAGCAATCATAGGGGTCCTGACCTGGTGGCAACGTAGGCAGAAAAGTAGTCTACTGCCCACTAAGGGTATGTACCCATCATTCCTTGTGGGGTGCTCTGGTTGAGGCTTGTTGTCACTTAGACACCACACCCTAGAAGAGTCCACATCTACCACCAGTGCCAGCATCAACACGGCCCTGACAAGTTTATTAAAGATTAGGTCAAGATTAGTAAAGATTCTAAGTAACTGATAAGGAATACAGTTTTCTATTGTTTTGCAAAAACAGAATTCATTAATTATATCAGTTGTTGATGGGCAATGTATTTTCTACTTCATAGAGTAGCTATGTGGCAGAGTGAAAATATGAGGTAGATGTGTTTCCAAAGCAACAGGTTCCAGGATTTACATTCCCAGATAATGTAAAGAGGGCCATACACTATATAACATCACCAAGAATGAACATTGCCTTTTTATTGAGATGTTGTTTGAAATGTGGATCACGAGTCGATCAATGTGCTGATGGAAAACACAATTTTTGCCCACTTAGACCTTTTGTATAGTGTATGGCCAGCTTTAGAGTGGCAGCTATCAGCTGATTGATTGTCATGAGAAACCACCTTATTATTTCTTCTGTTAGACTTTTATAATTTAGCATTAGACATATCAAATATATTTTCTATAATTAGGGGTACTTCCAGGCTTGGCAGTAGGTTTTAGTATCATTTTGGGTTTAATATTCACTGTGTTCAAAATATGGCTGCCTTTACTAGTTTTAGACAAGCTAATTTCAACCGTATTTGACTTACATTAATACTACTTACTGGTTTTAAAGGGAATGTCTGAATGTGACATACTGAAAAAAACACTACTGTATTTTATTATTATTATTATTATTTTTTTTTGCAGAATGGATGAGAATTACAATCTTCTCCCACATGGAGTGAATTTTCAGGATGCAATATTTGCAGATACTCAAGACAACTGGAGACTGTTTTCCAGTCTTTTCCAGTACTCCAATTGTTCTCAAGGGCAGCAAACCATGTATGAACTGGAAAGTCAAGAGGACAGTAGGGTAAGTTTTACTAGAAGCTAATCTCTGCCTGTGCCACACTCTTCCTACATTCTAAATGGGAACTTCAATCACAGCTTTCTTTATAGCATTGTGTAAACGTTTTACTGTCACCATCAACACTGGAAAAATTCTGCTTATTCTGATAAGAACCATATCTCCATCAGGAACTGAACTTCTAGGTTCCTGTGCTACCGAGAACAGAGACATTCATCTCATCTTGAAAAAACTCAGCAGGAAATCGCAGGTATTAGTTTAAAGGCACCCTTATGCTGGATACACATGGTGCGTTTCCGCGCTCGATGCGCCCGTGGATTCACGTTGACTCGACTATTTCCAACATGTCCGATTCACATTTCGATGGATCATTAGGTCGATTTGGCATACTTTACATATAAATCGACCTAACAATCATCGAAATGCGCTCGGAAATGCTCGGAAATAATAGAGTGGACGCGAATCGACGGGCACATCGAGTGCGGGAACGCGAAGTGTGTATCCAGCATTAGGCTAGGTTCACAGTGGACAGTTGCATAACGCATGTGTTACCGTATAATGAGCGTGAACTGCAATTGAGGCTGGATATAGACTTTAACCCCCCTGGCGGTATGATTATTTCCAGATTTTAGGGTCTTTTTAAAAGTTTTCAGATTCTAAAATCAGGAAAGAATCATGCCGCCAGAACTCCAGCAGCAGCTCCAGCACTCACTCACCCCCCTGGGCTCCAGCACTGCAATTTTATCTCCGTCCTCCAGGTGGCGCTGTAACTCTTTGGTGAGATCAATGAGGGTGAACTCACCAGAGTGATAGAGCCTTCGAGGACAGGAAGGAGAACGGCTACCAACGTCTGGATCCCCCGGTAGGTGAGTAAAAGCCACTGCTGCGCACTATACTTTGCATAGAGCTCCCGGCGGCTCGCCTGACCATAGCTCAGGATTACCGCTAGGGAGGTTAATACAAAACCTGAATCCAGCAAGTTAGAATAATGCGATCAGTTACAATGCAGTACTGTGAACAGGCCCATAGAATTGTATGGGCAGTGAGGTGACAAGCAGAATTATTGCATGTGGACTAGCCATTAGGTACCTTACACACATGACAGAATTTGCATAGGAATTTAATTTTTGTGTATCTGCGCTACCCACATGGATAAGTATGAAGGCACTCTTACTGACGTTCCACTGTACTGTGAACTAGATAAAAAATTCTATAAACCCTTTATCAGCTCCTTGCTGTAAACTGGAAATCCCCCATCTTAAAGAGAACCCGAGGTGGATTTGAAGAATGTTATCTGCATACAGAGGCTGGATCTGCCTATACAGCCCAGCCTCTGTTGCTATCCCAAACCCCCCTAAGGTCCCTCTGCACTCTGCAATCCCTCATAAATCACAGCCACGCTGCTGACAAACAGCTTGTCAGAGCTGGCTGTGTTTATCTCTATAGTGTCAGACTGCTGCTCTCCCCGCCTCCTGCAGAACTCCAGTCCCCGCCTGCATCCCTTCCCTCCCTGTTGATTGGAGGGAAGGGGCGGGGGCAGGGACCGGAGCTATGCAGGAGGCGGGGGAGCAGCTGAGACTGACACTACAGATGTAAACACAGCCTCACAGCATGGCTGTGATTTATGAGGGATTTCAGAGTGCAGGGGGACCTTAGTGGGGTTTGGGATAGCAACAGAGGCTGGGCTGTATAGGCAGATCCAGCCTCTGTATGCAGATAACATTCTTTAAACACACCTCGGGTTTTCTTTAAGTAAGTCACTTGATATAGATATACTGGTACTAAGGCACAGGTGTCAAACTCAAGGCCTGCAGGCCAAATGTGGTCCTCAAGAGTTTCAAAAGTGCATCATTGTAAGCAGTAAAAGAATTACAGCATGCTGCCTTCCCATCCAGAGGAGCGCACCAGTATTGGTGTTTCTAGTTGAAACATTGTCAGATTAAGCTGTGTTGCAGGGTAGCAGCAACAACCCAGTTAAATTAGCATGGGGCTCTCTCCTGGTGTTCTCTCCAGGCCCCCCCCCCCCACACACACACACACACAGCTGGTAAAACACAAAGTTACACACCTCAACAACTCCAACCCCTACACACACACACTCAATCTCCCTACATAGCAGAGTAGTGAAGTGGAGATGTGTGTAATTTTTACCTGCTCCAGCATTGCATCGTATCATTTCTGTTCTTTCCAGCACCTCCATGCTCTATCTTTGGCCACCTATACTGGGGGCGGCTACCTATACTGGAGTGGGCTTGCACCTGTGGCTACCTACCTAAATTGGAGAACTTCTTATTTTTTGCTTTGGCTACCTGTTACAGGTGAAGGGGCCTCTCCCTCTCCCTGCTGTTTGCGTTATATGATATAAAATATGCCAGTGAGGGCAGGGTATGGAGTTCATAATCATACAGATCTGTAGTGTGGAGCTAAGGCTTATACTAGAAGGTTGTAGGTGCTTCAGCTTTACAGGAAAGTGATAGGATCAAAAGGGTTGCATGTTAATAATAGCAAACCATCATCATTTGCAAATATTTTTCAATGTGCTTATCTTCATTGATCACATCATACAGTATATGAATAGTAATAAATTATGAATGTAGTGGTTGCAACAAACATTTATTGCTTGTGAATAAACTGACAGCTCATGCCTGGCAGTTCCTGACTATTTTGCATTGTTGGGGTGGATTTGTTTTTCTTACGTATGGGAAGCTTTAGAAATGCTCTGCATATTATTCATATCAGATAAAACTTAATTATTTCCTTTCTCCCTCTGCCCTAATATTTATCTCTAACATTTTGACATACTCCCTCCACATTGCCCTCTAGTCTGAACTGTCATCTATCTTGAAATATTACATTGTAGAAATGACTTCCGATGGAGCAGATATCTGGGAGGGCCAGTAGTCTCTAGTTTGTATTCATTAAATGAGACATTTTTCATATATTTTCCTCCCTGTAGTTGCCCATGCCATAACCCTTTACATGTTTTATCACTTCCATTTCATTTTATTTTTGTGTCTATTTTTGCTCTGTTAAAAATAAATGTTGTCTTAGAAATAGGCACATCATTTGATGCAAACTTATTTTATAATAGAATAGTTAGCAACCTTTAGCAGCCAAATCAATTAAAACTTTATTTGGATGCAGGGTCGAATTTTTCCTGCCACTGGGGAAGTGTTCTTTCCCCAGCCTGGCAGGCTCGGCAGGCGATGTGGCAGCAGGGTAGAGTGGTGTCAGGGAGCTCTCATACATACCTGTCCGGACGGCTGGATCGGCTTCTTCTTCCTCCACCGCGGCGGCGACACACTTCCAGGAGACCATGTCAGCGTTACAGCGCCACCTTGTGATGGAAGAGTCTCTTTATCACCCGTCTTCTACTACTGGGTGGTGCTGTAACACCGAGACGGTCTCCTGGAACCGATCACGTCATATCAAGTGATCGGATGTAATCGGGACCCAGAAGACCTGCCGGAAGTTCAGAGCTACTGGTAGAGAAGGGGAAGAAGCCGTCCGGAACAGATAAATATAACTGCTCCCTGCCACCCACTCTTTGGCAGCCAAACAAGATAAGCCAACAGAGGCTGTTACTGCAACAGCAGCTTTCAAACGAAGCATCTCGTTTGAAGCCACTATTGGGTTAAAACAATCATGTTAACTTGGACCAGCCTATAAAAGAAACTTCTTATAGCTGCTAAAAATTTCACTCGCGCTTATCTCCAGAAGGAAGCTGGCCTGGACACTGTTCACCATGAGCCATTCCAACACAAAGCTTGGCTCTTTATTTCTCTACAAGAGACCAGCACGAGTGCAGGAGGCATACTGGGTAACCACCTTGTAAGCCAGGCAGTGCAACCTCTATATCACAATACAGACTTACCAGCAGTTCTCTGTGCATAACATGATAAATAACCCACAGAGAGAAAACATTATAATTGTCTCTCAATTTAAAGGGAACCTGAAATGAGAGGAAAACAGAGGTTGCCGTCTTCATTCCCGTTTATTGCCTGGCTGTCAAGCTGAGCTTTTGGATTAAGTTGTTTTTGAGACACACACCTGCAACATGCACGCAGCCAGTGGAGTCAGACCAGAGTCAACTAATCTAATCTGCATGCTCATTCTGGGCCAGTGACGTAAAGTATTAGAGGTAGAGCATCAGCACAGAAGTTAGGCAACTGGCAGTGTTTATTAGAGAATGAAGATGGCAGCCTCCATATTCCTCTCACTTCAGGTTCCCTTTATTCATTCAGTGTTTACCAATCCTCCTTTTTTAGTAATCCAAAGCATTCTCCCCCAGTGCTAGGGGGGCAGTACTGCAAGTGTGTCTATGTTCCAGTGCTTTTTCAACTGGCTGTTCCATTCTTCACTGCTAGTCGTAGGGCTTACTGGAAAGATAAGAAAGCAGTGGCCTCATCTATCAAAGTCATTACCTCGTCTCTCAATATCTACACTTACTGGAAGGCGATATACATGGTGATCTTCTGTAAAGAGTAGTTTACAGACTTTTTCAGCAGTGTAAGACAAGATGACAGCTTTGAATTAAAGGATCATCAGAAATCTCATGGAGAAGTAAAATGTGACAGGTCTGCATTATAGCAGATATAAAGTAAGAATCACAATGCAAAAAGACATTAAAAATACATTTTTACAATCTTATTTACCCATCTGTGACAACAAGCAGGTCCACTGTGGAATAAGGGTGTTTAAAGGGAACCCTTTATTTCCTTTTAAATAATGCACATTGCCTGGCTGTCCTGCTGATGATGCCTGTAATACTTTAAGCCATTGACTCTGAACAAGCATGCAGATCAGATGTTTCTGACAAAAATCTGACTGGATTAGCTGCATGCTTGTTTCAGGTGTGTGATTTAGATCTTATTGACCAGAAAGATCAGCAGGACTGCCAAGCAACTGGTATTGTTTAAAAGGAAATACATAAGACAGCTTCTATAGGTCTCACACCTCGGGTTTCTTTTAAGGTCTTTAATGATCCTAGCTTGGAGAAGATTATCTTCAATAAGCCCCACTGGTTGTTTCAATGAAACATTAAACTAGCTTACTAGTCATTATATGCAGCTTCTTATATCCGTGCAAATTAGTGTATACAGTATAGGAAGTATCTGGTGTCTCTGACCTCTTGGTTTACAAGCCTGGGAACTTTTCCGGATGACCTCTGAATGCTAAAGAATACTATTCTCATATGCTGTGGTAAAATATTAATCCCCAGGAACTTTTGTTGATGGAGCATATATTCTATAGTAGGACCAGTAGTCTGCAAATGTTCTCTGTGAAGAATATTTAGGGCTTTTCTTCAGGCAAGGTGGAGCTTATAATTATTTTCTCCATTTAGCCCCACACATGCTAGATGAAGCTTGACAGAAATGGCCGACAACCAGCTATGCCGGGAATCGAATCCAGTGTGTGTAGAGCCCCTTCCCGGCCACTCAGTCGATTACATATCACTGGCTTATGGGGACATTGAAAAACTGTATCTTTCAACTATCCTTCCACTGTGATCCTGTATAGTGATGTGTTGCCTGCTGAAAGTAGTACAGTAAATAACCATAGGTTTTCTTTACAAATACCTTCAGTTTGTAGAAGACATTTTTCCCTGCCAAATTGGCTTACAGTCTACAGTAAATAAAGTTTAATAATAATAATAACTAATAAATCCACTCAAATGTACTCATACCTATACCGGTAAAGTGAAGGACACTTTAATAGTATAGCACAAACCATGATTTCTGTTTTCTGAACAGTAAATGACAGGAAATTGTCAGCTTTAAGGAAAAGGTAAATAACTGGAAATAAAAGGAGACAAAAAGAGAGTTGTAAACGGTTGGAATGCTCTAACTGTGGCATATAAATGCGGAGTTTGGCTACATGTTTTGTGTGAGTGGTCTATACAGAGCCTTGCAGAAGCATTTATCCCCCTTGGCTTTTTACCTATTTTGTTACATTCCAACCTGTAAATGTAATGTTTCCTTATCTTATTTAATGCACAAAGAAGTCTAAGTTAGTGAAGTAAAATGAGAAAATATTAAATAAAAAACGAATTGATTTATTTATAAAAAATAACAAGCAGAACATTGTTATGTGCGTAAGTTTTGACCCCCTTTGCCATGAAGGTTCTGGTGCAACCTGTTACCTTCAAAAGTCAAATAATTAGTCCAGACCTCAATCCAATAAAGAATATGTAGTCAGACTTGAATATTGCAGTTCACCAGGGAAAACTATCCAACTTGCAGCTGTACCTGATGCAAAAAAAGTGGCTCCACAAAGTACTGACTTGAAGTTTTTAGTTATTTTGTTCTGTTTGCTATATGTGTCTAAATAAACCAAATAAAGCATTCTCAGAGTTGTAGGCGTGTTAATGAAATTGTGCAAACTCTCAAACATTCCATTTTAATTCAAGGTTGTGAGCCAACAAAGTATCAAAAATGCCAAGGGGGTTGAATACTCTTGCCAGGCACTGTAGAAGTGTTGTGCTGCTTCCTCTGCTGGCAGAGGTATATTAAAACAAATATTTAGTTGTGAAGCTGTGTTTTGTAGCAGTAGGATCCATGTATTAGTCCATTTGGATGGATCCATTTGGGTCCTGTGTGACTTTTCCAGATTGACCGAACAAAGCGAATGCCGACAGGTATACAGAGCGGGTGGTGACACAAAACTGAAAGGAAATGCAAATAAAAAACCGATGCCCAACTTAACAAACTGATCTGCTTGAAACTACAAAGTGATCAGTTTTTACAAGATCAGTTTTTCATCTGCCCGGGGTGAACCCAGCCTCAGTGTGCCATGGCACTGATTAGAACATTTAGAAACAAACAAAGCCTCCATGCAGTGAACACTCACCGCCACACTTTCATCTGCAGTGTGCTAGGACCATGAATCATTTTAATAAATAAATATGACCTACTGGGTGACTAATGCCACTTGATCATCTATGAGTGAAATGCCAGTGAGAGAGTAAACTTACTATATGTACCATGCTTATTGTGAAGATTTTACAATATTACTTGAAAATATTATTTTGAAAATTTGGGCCATAGAGAAGGGGAATCTCATATCTCACTGAATGTTTGGCATAATCATTATGAGTAGTTTTAAATACAATTTCTTAACAATTCTTTACCTTGTAAACTGGAAAGGGCATGGCTCTCTCACCCATTTGTGTCTTGGAATTTGGTACACATTTTATAAGTTACTTTTGTCACTGTAATTACTATGTCTACCAATTCTTTATTAAATACCAATGTATATATATGTTATGTATACCATTTTATTATTATATACCCCATGTTTGTTTTACTCTGTACAGCGCCATGGAATATGTTGGTACTTTATAAATAAATCAAAAATAATAATAATAGATGTACGAGTAGCACAAACATATACTGTACATGTCTTTTTTGTATGTAGAAGTAAACCCTTGTTTTTACTTTATGTTTTTTAGGGTATACACATTTCAGTAAATTCTGTATAGCAAAGTCAATCATATCTCTCCTTCTATTATACAATTCCGTATAATAATCAGCCTAGGCTAAGCATCATTGGGAGGGTGGGGTTACATACCAATATACTGTATACAATAGATATATATATATATATATATATAATTCACTATTTGTCACTACAGTGCCTCTATTGCTCAGGGGCATAGATATTTGTCTATGCAAGTTAAAGTGACACTGAAGCAAAACAAAAAATTATGATATAATTAATTGGTTGTGTAGTGCGGATAATTAATTGTGCATTAGTGGCACAGAAAATAATCTCATATTTTTGTTTTTGTTATATAGGTTTTTTTTATAACATTGCATCATTCTCTAAATATTTTCAGGTTACACACTACACCCAGCATTCTAAATGATTTCACAGAGCAGGCTAATAAACTTTTGAACTTTACTCTGCAGAAAAACAAAATACAGTGACCGACACTTGAGATAATAAGCTTCAGAAGACAGAGCTCTCTGAGAAAGTCAAGGAGCTCAGAGAAGCTCTTTTGCATAGATAACAACTGGAGTTTCTTAACTCTTCCTGTACTGGAAACAATATTATACTCATATCTCTACTGCTAATGTTTTATTTCTTAGATATTTCTTAGATGTACTACACATACAAATCATTATATCATAAGTTTATTTTCACTTCAGATTCCCTTTAATGAGAAATGAACGAGCGGTGGAAATTGCTTCTGGTCCTGAAGTGGTTAAATATGATGTATTTTCTAGCATATCAAAATGAAAGCTACACTTTGTATCATTTCTGCATCTATGTATAAGCTTGTGCCACCATTCAGAAAGTCTCATGTTTTTACAGCACAGGCAAACATTTTTGTCTCATGGCTGTTTTGTACATCTATTACTAATTTTTAATGGTAGTAGGAGACTTGACATTAATTACAGCTAAGCCAATGTTGGCATACGTGTAGCATTTTTATGGCTTTGCTTTTAAAGTAATTGTATACATTTCCTCTTGTAATCTTTATGCCCACAATGAGCACAGTGCTGTGACTCCTCTTGTTTCACGGTCTGTTTGAAGGTATTGCTTGCAATTCACAGCTGTGCTTTTACTGCCGCCAGGTTCCTGCACAGTTGCCTTCACTAATGCCACGTTAATTATACATCTACTGATTTTCAGGAGGGAGCAGACAAGACTTGCTAAACACACAAGGGTCTGACAACTGGGGCATTTCCCACACTAGGCGTTTAGTTTACTTAAAAAGGTAAACTATTCAGATATGTCTCTCTGAACACTAAAAAAAAATGATGGATTACAGAAGAAGAGGGAGACCATTGTGTAAGATATCACCTCTATGGCAAACTGGAAACTCTAAGGTTACATTAAGAGATTAGCATCGCATGTGTGACTGTGTGCAGTTGTTTTATGACATTACTTCTTCACTATGTGGAATATTTGCATCATTTGTGCAGTATAGAGAGGGTTATCTGATGAGAAATGTAAATTCTCTGTCTTGTGTTAGGAATTTAGCTTTCTTTTTCTATGAATATTAGTTAGTTAACCACTTCACAACTGAGGGGTTTTACCCCTTCAGCATCCAAGCAATTTTCTCCTTTCAGCGCTCCTTACATTCATTTGCCAATAACTTTATCTCTACTTATCAGAATGAAATGTGTTAAATGTGTTTTTTATCACTAATTAGGCTTACTTTGGGTGGTACATAATGCCAATAATTATTCTATTCTAAATGTTTTTTTAATAGAAAAATAAGAAAAAAATTGGAAAAAAATCCGTATTTTTCAGTTTTCGGCCATTATAATTTTTAAATAATGCATACTACCATAATTAAAATCCATGTAATTTATTTGCCCATTTGTATCGGTTATTACACCATTTAAATGATGGCCCTATCACAATGACTGGCGCCAATATTTTATTAGATAATAAAGATGCATTTTTTTCAGTTTTGCATCCATCACTAATAAAAAGCCCATAATTTATAAAGTAACAGTATTATACCCTCTTGACATACATATTAAAAAAGTTCAGTCCTTAAGAAAACTATTTATGTATTTTTTATATTTGTAAATTTTTTATTTTATTTTTTTACAAAAAAAAATAAATGTTGGTAACTATTGGGGAGTGTGGGAGGTAAGGGGTTAATTTAAAATGTAAAAACAGGTCTTTGCATTTAAAAAAAATGCTTTTTGATGTAGTTTTACTATTTGGCCACAAGATGGCCTCAGTCTTTTTTTTTATGCGTCCTGTAAGCGAAATATGTATGCTTACAGGAAGTGTACTGAGGATGGGAAACTTTTATTTATTAGAATGATCGTGCAGCTTCTCATAAAAGGCGCCGATCATTGCTACGGGGACTTAGATCAATGATTAGGAATTGCTTTCCCATTCATTGATCTCCAGGGGGGCAGATGGCAACATGAACGAGCGCACAAATAAGCGGGAGCGTGCACAGCAGTGGTAGCAGCGGGAATACGTATATTTACTCCCCTGGGCGGTTAAGTGAAGTCTGCAGGGGAGTAGATATACTGTACTGAAGCTGTGAAGTGGTTAAATGGTTTAAGTTCTGTTCCTCCATAGAGGCCACCAAAGTTTTCCATGATAAGCGGACTTTTGTTGATCTCCACTGAGTGCTCCTGTCTTTATTTTAGATTGCTTAGTCCTTAAAATTAATACCAGTAGTTAAAAATAAATAGTTTGGGGTCAACATATGAATTCTGTTTTGGTTGCTTTAGCAATGTGTGCCTGTGTGGTCAGTGGCGGCATTACCTCCATTCATGGTTACATAGGTATTTGCAAAGTGTCCTTTTGTTGCTAATGCTTTGTGAGATTTTGTAGCTAGACCATTGTAGCCAGACCAAGCTAAGCTGACAATAATTGTAATTACTGTGCTGTGTGTGTTTTGTTAAAAAGGTAAGCATGCTTGGCATTAGGGTTGTACACATAACAATTAAGTCATATGGGCAGACAGGAGACATACTTCCCAAGTTTCAGTTATTGTGACGAGCTTACCTTCCAGTGGCAGGGTCCCGCGATGTCTCCGGCGTAGTCCAGGAGAGCAGCGGGACTGCCACACTGGAATCCTCTGGCAGCATCCCCGGCTTCCCTCCGGTGGTGTCTTCCAGCTTGCGCGCAACCCAAGGGTCGCATCACGCACGGGCGAGTTCTAGGGAGCCTTATTAGGCTCAGGAGGAGGGTTAGGGATGATTGCAGGTGATGTCACTAGGTGACATTACCAAATGGGAGTGGCTGCTCAAAGAGAGTTCATGTATTTAAGGCCAGAGAATTCATTGCTCGGCACCTTGATACTAATCAGTTAGCTGGTTCTAGGTCTAGCTAGCTATTTTGAGCTACATTAATATATTGTGTAGACGCACAATATATATGTACTGCAGGTAGTCAGTCGTTTTTTATTTTTGTATATATTCTTGATTGTATATTTATCCTGTGTACCGACCTTTCGCTTGTTTCCTGATCTCGCTCTTGTCTAGTCCTTCTGTACCGCTGCCATCTGATTAACGTTACCGAATCGGCCTGTCCCTGACTCTGTTACTGCCTGATCCTTACAATACGACTGACATCTGATTCCCATGTATGACCCTGCTCGAATTGACTACGATTTAGCTTAACGACTTTGTACCTCGATATTGCTAACTTGTGCACAAGTTCTGACCGTTAGACTACACCTAGTCCTTTGATTGTGTATTTACTTGTATGTTACCTCGTCACGCACCAGCGTGATAGTTATATACTTAGAGTGGATTTGTAATGTTGGAACCACTTATATCTGGAGAATAAAAAAATGACAAAGATCAGTTTCCTCTCTGTCCAAGTTATAAGATGGCAGTCATCAATCCAGGGCAAGTTTTACATCTGTAGAGTTTTTAGGCACAAAAAACCCGGAATATAAACTAAAGTTATTTACTTGAATTCATATTACATGTACTGTGGTGCTTGGAAGCTTGTGAACCATTTGTTTTCTATATTCCTATATGAAGGCCACCTAAACATCATCTGATTTTTAAAACAAGCCCATAGAGATGAAGAATTAATCCTAGTTAAACAAATAAAACAAACAAACAAAAAAAATCTAAAATGAAGTGGGAATGAACTGTTGTCCTATACATTAGACAAGGGTGATATGCTGAAGGGGGTGGTCATGTCATTCCTTTTTGTAGGATGTCCCCTCCTGTGTTTTGGACCATGCAAGTAGGTATTGCTCACTAGAGTTGGGCCGAACGGTTCGCCTGCGAACGGTTCCATGCGAACTTCAGTGGTTCGCGTTCGCGTCCTGCAGGCGAACCTTTGCGGAAGTTCGGTTCGCCCCATAATGCACATGGAGGGTCAACTTTGACCCTCTACATCACAGTCAGCAGGCCCAGTGTAGCCAATTAGGCTACACTAGCCCCTGGAGCCCCACCCCCCCTTATATAAGGCAGGCAGCGGCGGCCATTACGGTCACTCGTGTGCTGCCTGCGTTAGTGAGAGTAGGGCGAGCTGCTGCAGACTGTCTCTCAGGGAAAGATTAGTTAGGCTTAACTTGTTCCTGTCTGGCTGCATACCTGTTCTGTGAACCCACCACTGCATACCTGTGCTGTGAACCCACCACTGCATACCTGTGCTGTGAACCCACCACTGCATACCTGTGCTGTGAACCCACCACTGCATACCTGTGCTGTGAACCCACCACTGCATACCTGTTCAGTGAACCCACCACTGCATACCTGTGCTGTGAACCCACCACTGCATACCTGTTCAGTGAACCTGCCACTGCATACCTGTTCTGTTCAGTGGACCCGCCACTGTATACCTGTTCATTGAACCCACCACTGCATACCTGTGCTGTGAACCCACCACTGCATACCTGTTCTGTGAACCCACCACTGTATACCTGTGCTGTGAACCCACCACTGCATACCTGTTCAGTGAACCTGCCACTGCATACCTGTTCTGTTCAGTGGACCCGTCACTGTATACCTGTTCATTGAACCCACCACTGCATACCTGTGCTGTGAACCCACCACTGCATACCTGTTCTGTGAACCCACCACTGCATACCTGTGCTGTGAACCCACCACTGCATACCTGTTCAGTGAAACCACCACTGCATACCTGTGCTGTGAACCCACCACTGCATACCTGTTCAGTGAACCTGCCACTGCATACCTGTTCTGTTCAGTGGAAGCGCCACTGTATACCTGTTCATTGAACCCACCACTGCATACCTGTGCTGTGAACCCACCACTGCATACCTGTTCTGTGAACCCACCACTGCATATCTGTGCTGTGAACCCACCACTGCATACCTGTTCAGTGAACCTGCCACTGCATACCTGTTCTGTTCAGTGGACCCGCCACTGTATACCTGTTCATTGAACCCACCACTGCATACCTGTGCTATGAACCCACCACTGCATACCTGTTCTGTGAACCCACCACTGCATACCTGTGCTGTGAACCCACCACTGCATACCTGTTCAGTGAACCTGCCACTGCATACCTGTTCTGTTCAGTGGACCCGCCACTGTATACCTGTTCATTGAACCCACCACTGCATACCTGTGCTGTGAACCCACCACTGCATACCTGTTCTGTGAACCCACCACTGCATACCTGTTCAGTGAACCCGCCACTGCATACCTGTTCTGTTCAGTGGACCCGCCACTGTATACCTGTTCAGTGAACCCGCCACTGCATACCTGTTCTGTTCAGTGAACCCGCCACTGCATACCTGTTGTGTTCAGTGAACCTGCCACTGCATACCTGTTCTGTGAACCCGCCACTGTATACCTGTTCTGTTTAGTGAACCCGCCACTGTATACCTGTTCTGTTTAGTGAACCCGCCACTGCATACGGTGAGTTTGGTGTGTCAGTGTGAAGCAGTACCTTAATTACACTCCCTGATTGATGTATACACATGCAAGATGTTTGAAAGCACTTTAGGCCTGTCATTTAGCATTCAATGTGATTTCTGCCCTTAAAACGCTGCTTTGCATCAAATCCAGATTTTTCCCCGGGACTTTTGGCATGTAACCCACTCCGCCATGCCCCCCTCCAGGTGTTAGACCCCTTGAAACATCTTTTCCATCACTTTTGTGGCCAGCATAATTATTTTTTTTTTTCAAAGTTCGCATCCCCATTGAAGTCTATTGCGGTTCGCGAACTTTAACCCGAACCGAACCTTCCGCGGAAGTTCGCGAACCAGGTTCGCGAACCTAAAATCGGAGGTTCGGCCCAACTCTATTGCTCACTGACATGGGACACCACAATCATTGAGTCATCGTATTCAGCATAGGGAATATTTTCCCTGATGGATATGTTATGAAAGATATTGAACATATACCCTCGCACAATGTAAATGTATCAGAGCATATGGGCTTTGTCTGCTATTTAGAAGGCAAATTTTACACTATTGCTGTTAGTTGGAATTTATTTATAAAGTTGACATTTTCTGGTCATACCTATAAAATGGCAATATATAGCTCCTAAACATACTGTTCACCAGTGCTTGATAAGCAGCCTACAGTTTATCAACTTCATTGTTTTGTCTTTACAATACTAAATAGGAGTAACAAAAAACCCTGTATCCCAGCCCTAGTGTGAGGCCTCGTCTCCATGTCCATGCTGTGGGCAACACAGGTGGCGGTCACCTTGCACCTTATATTGCTCTGTCATTTTTCCCAGTGCGGTTGCAATCCCATTTATTTGTAATGAATGGAATAACACAGTGAACACGCAGAAGTGCATGCAAGCATGCGTTGGGATTCCGGTGTGACTCACAACACACAGATGGGGTCATCAGACACTGCATCATGCACTTCTAATGTCCCTGTGGATTGCATCACTGTGCATTGCTGAAAACACATTTAACAACGCACAAGTGAAAACGAGGGGTTAGAATACACATAATGTCTCAGTCTTTGTGTAGAAAAATAGCTCATGAGGTATAGTCACCCTTTGTAAGTGTTGAGTTTCACACTCATCCTAGCAAGTGTCATGTCTGCAGCTTCTTTCATGCAGAGACATTCATTTAAACAGCATATCCTTTATGTCATAGAAGTACTGCTTATTAATTGAGATGATTAGTTGCATCTGGAATGGTCCTTTTAGTCTTTGGAAGTGTAAGGGAGGAAATGGTTTGCTGACAAGGCATCATTTAGAGAAGCTTTAATGCTCATATTTCTTGTCACACATTAAAAGAAAGACTTAAATAGATGGACTGCAGATGGGATGACTTCCTTATCTAGAATTTTACACATATTTACTACTGGCACGTCTTCCAGCCCGGAAGAAGGGATAATTACTACAAAGACATCGTTCAAAACTGGAGCTGTAGTCATAGTTTAGACCAAATATATTTTATAAAAATTTAATGGGACATTATATGTTTTTATCCTATCAAATACTACAGAAGCTTACATCATGTGATGGCATCCTAATGTCAGAAGAAAGGAAAGGTACAGACTGTGTTTACTTCACAGGGTTTTATGATCACTGTGTCATAAGTATAGAAACAACAAATTTAACTTGTCAGTGTTCACCAGGCCTGTAAGGCCCGGTTCACATTAGCGGTCGCCGTCCGGAATCGCCGTGCCGGAGCCGGACCGCATGCAGAACGGACAGAACGGACGCACGGCATAGCAATGAAAGCCTATGCGTCCGTTCACATGCGTCCGTTTCGTCCGGACCGGATCCGGACCGGATCCGGACTCCGGCATAAGACCCAACATGCGCTATTTTTTGGTACGGCTCCTCCGGCAGCCGTATCCGGAGCGGAGCCGGACTGCACCATACGGCCAATACAAACCAATGAGAACCAGAGAGCGCACAACACACTGGCTAAAAATCCGGATGTTCTACCCCACTTCCTATGCGTATTGAAGCGGCGATTTTGGATGGGGACACATAGGCAAGCATTTTGGAGTGGAGCAGCAGTGATTTTAAACGTGCTGGAGATGTTGGCAGTATGTCGGAGGTGGAGGTGAGTGCTAAACAGCGGAGGGCCTGATTCCACAGGTCCACCTTCTGCTGACCTCCCAGACCCCAACATTTTTATTCCTTTTCTACTATCTTTTGCCAAACGGATCCGGATCGCATCCTGATGAACACCTGATGCAAACTGACCTGATCCGGATCAGAACCGTACGGTTTCGATCCGGATCCGGTCCGGATCCGGTCAGGTCATCCGGTCCGTTTGGCAGAGAACCGCAAGTGTGAACGGGGCCTAACACAGGCCACCAAGTGTTCACCAAGCCTGAAGAAAATTAGTGTTTTTTTTAGATTTTATTTAAATAGTCCCTTCCCTCAAACCATTTTAACCCATTGCTCCTAACTAGTCTTTTATTCCCCAGGGAATTTGGAACCCATGAAAAGAAGTCTCTGCCCCCTGAGTAATACCAGCCCACATACACTCACCTAAAGGATTACTAGCAACATCTGTTCAATTTCTCATGAATGCAATTATCTAATCAACCAATCACATGACAGTTGCTTCAATGCATTTAGGGGTGTGGTCCTGGTCAAGACAATCTCCTGAACTCCAAACTGAATGGCAGAATGGGAAAGAAAGGTGATTTAAGCAATTTTGAACGTGGCATAGTAGTTGGTGCCAGAGGGGCTGGTCTGAGTATTTCACAATCTGCTCAGTTACTGGGATTTTCACGCACAATCATTTCTAGGGTTTACAAAGAATGGTGTGAAAAGGGAAAAACATCCAGTATGTGGCAGTCCTGTGGGCGAAAATGCCTTGTTGATGCTAGAGGTCAGAGGAGAATGGGCTGACTGATTCAAGCTGATACAAGAGCTACATGGACTGAAATAACCAAGGTATGCAGCAAAGCATCTGTGTAGCCACAACACGCACAACCTTGAGGCAGATGGTCTACAACAGCAGAAGACCCCACCGGGTACCACTCATCTCCACTACAAATAGGAAAAAGAGGCTACAATTTGCACGAGCTCACCAAAATTGGACAGTTGAAGACTGGAAAAATGTTGCCTGGTCTGATGAGTCTTGATAGAGTCAGAATTTGGCATAAACAGAATGATAACATGGATCCATCATGCCTTGTTACCACTGTGCAGACTGGTGGTGGTGGTGTAATGGTGTGGGGGATGTTTTCTGGGAACACTTTAGGCCCCTTAGTGCCAGTTGGGCATTGTTTAAATGCCACGGGCTACCTGAGAATTGTTTCTGACCATGCCCATCCCTTCATGACCACCATGTACCCATCCTCTGATGGCTACTTCCAGCAGGATAATGCACCATGTCACAAAGCTCGAATCGTTTCAAATTGGTTTCTTGAACATGACAATGAGTTCACTGTACAGGAGCTTCGTGCCCTGGATGTACATCCCACAAATCTCCATCAACTGCAAGATGCTATCCTATCAATATTGGCCAATATTGCTAAAGAATGCTTTTTCAGCACCATGTTTAATCAATGCCACGTAGAATGGGTACAGGCGCACTATTACGTGAACGACATTTGGTGATGTGCGGCGGCAACGATCGCCACGGCAGATCAGATCTTTATGATCCCCGGTGACTCCTGCGCAAAGTACCGCAATCGCTTGAACTCTTGTTTGCACCCGTTGTGTGCCATTGCATGATGTCACGTATACCCGCCAGCGGGAAGGTGGATCAAGGAACGCTCATCATCGTGGGATGTTGCTGGGATCCATCTTCCTGTCTCGAGAGGGGGGTATTCAGCTTTAGGCAGGGGTCACATTATTATTATTATTATTATTAATAAAGCGTCAACATATTCCGTGGCGCTGTAAAATGTAGGAAAACAAACAAGGGATACATAATGATACAGACAATGATATACTTCAAATATGGACACTGGTATGTATGCAGTGGACCTGAGTGTGACCCCTGCAAGTGTTATTTTACATCATCTGCAGTGGTTGTAATGTTATGGCTGATCACTGTGATGGAAGAGCACAATGGATGAGCAGGCAGTGAGTGTTCTTAACATAGGACCGTGCGACCAAGAAAATGGCTGCTCAAACTGCACAGGCCATTTATGGTAAGTAGATAAACCTATGAGATTTCTAACATCCTCAGCCATTCATTTAATGGGAGAAGAGTGCCTGCATTTTATTACAAGCAGATGGGAACTATTTTTACTCACAATGGAAATAGAAGCAGCTAGTTTTTGAAACACTGCTTTTTACGGCTGGTGTATGGGACGATTAAATAAAACGCAACCATTTCTGGGAAGTTCTCCCATCTCTTTTGTGGGTAGTAAAGTCATTCAGTATTATGGTGAATGACTTCTTCTGTGTGACCAGTTGTAGATAGGAGTAACTGCAAACAAGACAGCAATGACTGCACACATGTTAAAATAATGACATGGAATAGCCTGACTGTTCTAATGGTAAAACACCAACATCTTTTGAATCTCTGCAAAGAGGAGCAGTGTTCATTTAGCTTCTCCTCATTGGGGTGCCCAGCTAAGCAGCCTTTACCCATATTATGGCTGCATATCAGAAGTCATTGGATGAAGACTGACTTCTTAAGATTGGGGCTATTGGTGTCTGCTGTTATCCTAATGTGTCTTTTTGGATGTAATGTATGGAAGAAAACACGTTATGTAAGCACTTGTTTTTAGGGTAAACACTATCAAGCCACTGTGTAAAAATGAAAACACATCACTAGGGGGAAAAAAACAGATAGTGTGGCAAGTAGGGATGAGCAAGCACATTTTTTATGTTTGATTTGTGGCAAGACTTAGCAATGTTTGCTTGCTATTAATTTTTTGTGATAATAGTGTACATTTGTGTTAAGTTTTGACTGCACATATTTCTGTAAATTCACTGCCAATTTTTGAAGATGAAATGAATTGAAGAATACTGCAGACTTTAGTGGTTATTATTATTATTATTTAGTATTTATATAGCGCCGACATATTACGCAGCGCTGTACAGTGTATATATATATATCTTGTCACTAACTGTCCCTCAAAGGAGCTCACAATCTAATCCCTACCATTGCCATATGTCTATATTATGTAGTGCAAGCACTGTAGTCTAGGGCCAATTTTTTAGAGGAAGCCAATTAACTTATCTGTATGTTTTTGGAATGTGGGAGGAAACCGGAGTGCCCGGAGGAAACCCACGCAGACACGGAGAGAACACACAAACTCTTTTGCAGATAGTGCCCTGGCTGGGATTCGAACTAGGGACCCAGTGCTGCAAGGCGAGAGAGCTAACCACTACGCCACCGTGCTGGTTAATAGCAAAGTGCCCATATGCTAGAATCACCATATTTGCTAGGTATGTTAAGGAGAACAGTGGGAACACGGGGAAACAAAATATCTGTCAAAAAGACTTCTTAGTTTTTGAGAATGCAATACATGTAGGTGGGTGGGAAGCACAGCAGTAGCCAGTGGGAGTGTTGGAGATTGCTATACTAAGTCTAGCAAAGCTTTCAAAGCATCTTTAAAAGTCCCTCCAGGGTACCCCAATGAACCCTTAACAGACCAAGGGAATCTGGAGGGTTCCCATTGGTCTGATAAAGGACCAATGGGCATCCCTGGCGGGAATTGTAAAGATGCTTTAGAGGATTTGCTATACCTAGTATAGCTGGTGCTGCAGCGTCTAGCTGCGTGTTTGGTGGCAGGTGCGTGGAGATCTTCAACAAGTTATCTGAGCAGGACAATTCCCTAGGATATTGGGATGAGAACATTAACTCAAGGTAAGTATTTGTGGTTTATTAAGATTAATAAAAATACTTTTCTCTAAGCAATTTTCCTGACTGATTCACTGATTGTATTATTAAAAAACAAACCAATCTACCATACCCATGTCTGCACTAATTTCCCCCACTGTAACCTATCCTACAATCTGTTCAATGTCCAATGGGCATAAATCTGCTAGTACTAGAATGGAAACTCAGGAACTGTAGCAATAGAATCATGTTTACAGACAGAAGTAGTACGTTGCTTCTGTTTATATTTTATGCTTGTGCAAAATTTTATCTGGAGATGATATATTATTTTCTGTGCTGCAGTGGTTGGATACTCCTAGTAAATGTTATTTTGTGACAGTTGTTTCTCCTCTCTGTGTTCATGTTGTTACCTGCAAGGGACAGTGCGCACATTTGTTTCCTGACTTCTTTGCTGTGAGGCATCCTATCAGCTTGATTCACTAACCAGCGCTAAGCCGGTTAGTGAGCCTAAACACATAGTGGGAGCAAACCACAGAGTTAAGTGGTTTGCGCCCATATATCGCGCACAGCCCAGGGCAGTGCACGCTCAGCCGGTAACAGTGCGCAGTGCGACGATAACGTCGCACCCGCTGCCCTATAAGCGAAAATAGTGCACGTTATCGTCGCACCGCACACTATTACCGGCTGCGCACACACTGCCCTGGGCTGTGCGCGATGTAGCTTTGCGGGCCTATTAGGGCCCACAAAGCTACTTATGGGGCACTAAGTGGCTGTTCAGTCCGGCGCTATCACTTAGCGCCGGTTAGTGAATCAAGCGCTATATGTGATAAATGGATAAATGAACAGAACACTTTTCACAAGGAATTTTAACTCTGTCACTGATCTTTCCCCTGCTGTTAACCTTCCTCCTCTTTGCTGCCATTATCTCCAGGTGCCCACAGTCACCCTGTGAGCCGAGTAATTACAGGCATTGGGAGATAAAGACAGCATAGAGGAGGAAACGTGCCAACCGGAAAGGGGAGGGCTACAGGACTTTGCTGTTCTAATAATCTGAAAGTAGTATAATAGAGGGACATTTCACCAGCTACTCCCCCCCCCCCCCCCACATAGATACTGCTGTGCCACCTCAACGATCAACCACTATAAAGCCATCCTGCTCAATCACATGTGTTTCTGGTAGACGTCGCTTATCGAAATTATGATCGGACAGCATGTTGGGGCATGATTCTGCCAAATCATGATCAATTCTGCCAAAGAATGTCTCATAGCGTTTGTGCACCTTTTGTGTCTTATAGCAGTCTTAGAAATGAATATGTGACAGTTAGAGAGTTGGTCTTTCAATAATTACAGTGTTTGTGGACTCCTGACAGACCTTTGCATCTTTCATCCAGTGCTGCACTAATATTTTTTTTTTAATTCTGAGGCATGGGAAAAGCACAATAAATGTCAATGGATCTGTGGGAAAGGGTAGTTGAACTCTATAAAACAGGAAAGGGATGTAAGAAGGTATCCAAGGAACTGAGAATGCCAATCAGCAGTGTTCAAACTCTAATTATAATTATAGAAAATGATGGGTTCTGTTGAAACCAAACCACATTCAGGTAGAAAACTAGTAATTCAGCTGCAACTGCCAGAAAAATTGTTTGAGATGCAAGGAAAAACCCACAAATAACATCTGGTAAAATACAGGACTTTCTGAAAATATGTGGAGTGGCAGGCTCAAGATGCACAATAAGGAGGCACTGGAAAAAATATGGGAGGCATGGTTGAGCTGCCAGAAGAAAGCCATTACTATGCAAATGCCACAAAGTATCCCGCTTACAATATGCCAAACAGCACAGAGACAATCCTCAAACCTTAAAGAGACTCCGTAACAAAAATTGCATCCTGTTTTTTATCATCCTACAAGTTCCAAAAGCTATTCTAATGTGTTCTGGCTTACTGCAGCACTTTGTACTATCACAGTCTCTGTAATAAATCAACTTATCTCTCTCTTGTCAGACTTGTCAGCCTGTGTCTGGAAGGCTGCCAAGTTCTTCAGTGTTGTGGTTCTGCTGTGAACTCCCCCTTCCAGGCCCCTCTCTGCACACTGCCTGTGTGTTATTTAGATTAGAGCAGCTTCTCTCTTCTCTCTTATCTTTTACAAGCTGGATAAATCGTCCTCTGAGCTGGCTGGGCTTTCACATAGTGAGGAATTACAGACAAGGGCAAAGCTGTTTGCAGGAAGAAAAGAGCAGCCTGAAACTTCAGTGCATGAGAGATGCAGGGGGAAAGAAACACACAAATGATCTCTTGAGATTCAAAAGGAAGGTTGTATACAGCCTGCTTGTGTATGGATGTATTTTCTATGTGTGGACATACTGTACATCAACCTACTTCCTGTTTTGGTGGCCATTTTGTTTGTTTATAAACAAACTTTTTAAAACTGTTTTTAACCACTTTTAATGCGGCGGGGAGCGGCGAAATTGTGACAGAGGGTAATAGGAGGTGTCCCCTAACGCACTGGTATGTTTACTTTTGTGTGATTTTAACAATACAGATTCTCTTTAAGGCACAAAGTCATTTTGAGTGATGACACTAAAACATTTTGGCCACAACCATAAACGTTACATTTGGAGAGGAGTCAACAAGGCCTATGATGAAAAGTACACCATTCCTACAGTGAAGCATGGTAGTGGATCACTGATGTTTTAGGATGTGTGAGCTACAAAGGCACAGGAAATTTGGTTAGAATTTATGGCAATATGAATGGAGTAAGTTATCAAAAAATACTAGAGGAAAATTTGCACTCATCAGCCAGGAAACTGAGCATGGGATGTACTTGGACATTCCATCATGACAATCATCCAAAACACAAGGCTAGGTCTACCTGTCATCGACAATAGCAAAATAAAGAGAGAAAGTACTAGAGGGGTATCACGCTGATAGGTGAAGAGAGTTAGCGTAACAAGTGCAAGTCAGAAGACTGGAGAGAAAGCATAGTCAGAGACAAGCTGAGGTCATACACGTGACCAGATGGCTGTAGTACAGAAGGGTCAGGCAAAATCATAGTCAAATAACAGGCAGAGTCATACACATAAGTCAGATATCAGTTGTATTGGAAGGAGCAAACAGAATCAAAGTCAGGGACAGGCTGAGTCATACACAGAGATCAGATGGCAGTAGTACAGAAGGGCTAGGCAAATTCGTAATCAGGAGGCAGGCAAAGGTCGGAACACAGACAATATACAATATTACAATAATACAATACTGACTGACTAGAGTACATATACAGTATATCGTGCTAATGCACAATATATGAAATGTAGCTCTCAATTCTCACACTAGCTAGGGGCCAAGAACCAGAGAACTGATTAGTATCAAGGCCAATGAGCAAGTGAATGCTCTGGCCTTAAAGAGACTCTGTAACAAAATGTTCAGCCTTATTTCTTCTATGCTATAAGTTCCTATACCTGTTCTAATGTGGTCTGTTCTACTGCAGCCTTTTCTAGTTGCTCTGTCTCTGTAACATCTCTGTTAGATAATCTAATCTTCTTTCCTTTGCCGGCTTTGTCGGCTCAGGCAGGAATGTGCTGCTCTGCTTGTGATAGATAGGGAGAAGCTATACACACCCTCTCCACGCCCCCTGCAGGCTCTGTATGAGTCACAGACTGAGCTTCTCTGAGCCTCTCACATGCTGGTTAGCAGCCCTGTTTTTTGTTTGTAAACACTGCCTAAAACTGGCAATTACAAGCCAGGATCTCAGCGGGGAGTGGCAGAAACAGCAAAGAGGGGCCCAGGAGAACATAATGAATAGAGTGGTATGCTTTTTATTGTAAGAATTTTAGAGTACAGATTCTCTTTAAGTATTCAAGAGACACCGCATAAGCCCACCCCCAGAATTGACAGCACTTCCTGCAAAAAGGTGTCAACTGATGACATCACAGCTGACACCTCATCAGACACGCCTCCTCAGCCTATAAAGGCTGCTCTGCCCAGCGCGTGTCCGTCTGGACGTACTGCGCAAGCGCTTTGATCCACCGCCGCAGGGGTCCTGGGGCTTCCACTGGAGGACGGCAGAGCGGAAGTCCCACTACGTGAGCGAGTACCGCCGGAAACGCGGCGGGACTCACCGCAGGAAGGTAAGATTGCTACAAGGGGCCAGCTCAATCTCCTGACCTCAATATAATTTGGCCACTTTGGGGAGACCACGAACGTGCAGTTCATGGAAAAAGCCCAAGAATTTATGGGAACAGGAGGCTTTTTGCCAAGGAGAATGGGCAGCTTCTGTCTGAAAAGATAATACGAGCCTCATCCACAACTAGCACAACAGACTTACATCTGTCATTAATATTAAAGGGGGTAATGCATGGTATTAAGAACTGGGGTATGTAAACTTATGATCAGTGTAGTTTGTGTAGTGATTATGATTTAAAAAGACTAAACACAGTCGTTTGACAATAAATGGCTTCAGCCAACCGCTAACCATGAGTGCACGAAAAGTTTTTTTGTATTCTCAATCATATTATATGAAAAGGGGTTAAGAAATCATAAATTCTGCCAGGGAATGTAAATTTATGAGCACAACTGTATCCTGCAGGGTAATGAGAAATTTGAGTACAACAGGACCATTTTGTAAGAAATTAATTCATAGGGTAGTGTAAGAGATTCAGGGTTGAGAAGTCCAATAACATCATAGGAAAATGGGTGGTGCTGGGGCAGGGGGGTGATTGCCAGTGGCGTAGCTAAGGAGCTGTGGGCCCCAATGCAAGTTTTACAACGGGGTCCCCCAAGCAGTCTATACATAACAATTGATACGGCCCACCAAAACCTGCCAATGGCAACTACAGTGTCAGAGGTGCAAGAAGGGGATGGGAAACAGTTTGTTTATGATTTCCACAATTCAAAGTATCTATAGAAGTGATTATTTTGAGCACAGGAGCAATAGAAAGCTAATACTGTAGTTGAGGGAGAGCCCTACGGGGCCCCTCTGGCCCAAGGGCCCCAATGCGGATGCAACATCTGCAACTCCTATTGCTACGCCCCTGGTGGGAGCATGTAAGAAAGATGACAAGAGAAGACAGATACCAGGTGCCATATGCTGTGTTCAGTCAGCACTCAGAGTGTTGTGAAGTGTTTGGCATGGTAGAAAGGGGAATAGAGGAAGCCTGTTCATCTCTTACACAAATATGGATTAATATATCTCTGTCACTACAGGATGTGTTGCATTTCTTACAATAATAGGATGGCCACCAAGAGTTTTGTACTTTTATTTTTGTAACTGCTGGAACGTTGTAGTCTGTGTCTCGTGCGACCATTAGGTTGCACGTAGCTAATGTCAGTGACCAAATAAGTATCATGGCAGGTACATCTGCAAAATGACTGACCTGGCAGATAGAGGGCACGCCCACATTCTCAGCTGCAGCAAAGGCAGAACATGGAGGTACCCTAGCTTTGTTGTAAAATGAATTCCTCTTCTACTCCATTAAAGGAGAATTATTGTTTATTATGAGTCATGGGGCTCTTCTTTACAGTATTTTGTTCTATTTTCAGCAGAAGTTCCACTTTAAAAATTGCAAACTGTTGTACAGTATTTACATTTCCTATATAATCATTTTTTTTACTTGGAAAGATCCTAGTAAAACTGATAGATATATGTCAAGTTGACTAGAAGCAACATGCAGCTGGGCTGTAAAAATGCCTCCCAGTCAATGAAGTGCTCTATTACAGCTGTCTGTCTGCATATTTCCCTGATCTGGGGGATGCTGGGAATCGGTCATTTCTATATCGTGTACTCACATGAATCTCTAGGGAAATACTTGGCTTTTTCTACAGATATTATTTTCTACAGTATTTCCCTGTAAGATAATGTGGAGATCATGTTTTCCTTGTGGAGAAGGATGGCCTGATAATAATATGTTATCCAGTGAGTAGCTTGGTGACACAGAGAGCGGGAAACCAGAAATAAAATATAGTGGTGTCACCTGCATGGTGTGCCAAGGGTATGTGATTCACAAGACTGACTGGCCTGAATTACAAAATACATATCATTCAACTAGTATTTTGCTGTTTGCTTGAATTTCGGCTGTAATTTGGATTAGCTGGCAGCTGGCTTTTCATTACCCCAGGTTACAGCATCCACATATATTCACAGCACAGCCAGGAAAGTATTTGTGGCATTTGAGTGCTACTCCTGTGGAATGACTATGAAGCCAAGCAAGTGAATGTTTGTGGTTTTTACAGCATATTTCCATTAACACAATGCCTGTGTGGCAAAAGCTGCAGTAATATGGATTATCAGCCCTTCCTTGTTGGAAAACTCTTCTCTAAGATTATTTGTGGTTTATCATTGTACTTTGTTACATTGGCGTAGGGCTCTTTCAAATCATACTCGCTGCTGTGCGCATTTCGGCAGCGCATGTGGTGTGCGACACGCAAGAATGGCAGAAGTGATTCTAGATTCAAGCACTTTATTGTCATTGTGTAAAACAATTAAATTACTTAGACAGCACTGCTGTTCACATCGTATGCGCTGTGCAGCAGTGTGATGCGTTACGATGCATTTTACAGGAAGTGCAGCGCTGACCCATTCACTACAGTGAATGGGATCAGCAGCACAAGCATAGTGGCGCAGATGGCGTGCGATCGTGCGTGTTGCATTCCAATCCCGCAGCCATTTGCGCTTTATGATGTGAACGAGCCCTTATTACAATTTGTGAAATTAATATTTGAATGATGTTTTTAGATAGTTGTTGATAAGCAAGTTCCTCTGTACAGGAACAAGCAGAAATGAAAGGCCAGAGAAACATATTCCAACAGTTTGTGTTATCTTCCTGCTACAATGTACAGTTATACCATTTAATGTCTGTGTCCCCCACATCCTACAGAAGACTGGATGCTGCAGACATCTCATGAATTCATGTAACCCGGGTAACAAGTGCTGTCATTTAGGCCCTGGCTTTACATTTCAGCACATGCATTATATGCTAGCTTAACATATAAACCTTGCTGAAGAATGGGTCAGGACAACCTTCTTAAATGGCAGTTGTTGGCAGAGAAGAAAAAAGGGATCTATTTATAGGTATAGAAATTCCAGGAAAAGTATGCTTGCTTGTATTCACCTTATTCCAGTTTAATAAAGAAAATGCCAATAGATGCATAGACAGGCATTCATCTAGAGTGCGTAGCAGATATGCAGTAAATTGGTGAGGAATCTGTGAAGAACTGAGACAGCTAAGAACAGAAGAGATGAACGTTCACACCCTTGTCTAGTAGTGTGTCAAAATGACCAGGTTTGTCTGCCTCTTCTTTTAGCTATTTACACTTATAAAATATAATCAAGCTAAGTAATGCATAGTTTGTCCATAAAGTGGGAAAAAACCCTGAAATAACATTCAATAAAAATGTGTTTTCCTACTTTTGATTACCCATACAGTTATCATATTTGCTTTTGTGCACATGTAATATACTGTCTGTTTAAAAATTACAAATTCCTAAAGTACAGTTTATCTGCTCTGAAAACTGCCATTGCATGTTATTGCATAGCTGGTGTATTTATATATGGCCTGATAATAATATGTTATTATTATGATAATAATAATATGATAATATGTTAATCTATCTAATGATCACTTCTCAGCTCTCTCTGCTTCTCAGCACCAGTACAGCTCAGTTTTGGCAGTTTGCTAATGTTTACTAAATGTATCTGACAAAGGAATGTAAACAAAAGATAATGTTATTACCGCTTTGGATGCATCAAGAAGCATTCCACTGAAGCAATGAGCTTTCTGCTGTAGAAAAAAGTGCTGTGTTTAACTTTTTGTAGGTTGTTCTACTACAATTTTTTTTTCTTTTTTCTGTGGTGGTAGATTTTATGCAGTAAATAATCTTTTAGAACAAAGAGGAAATGTTGAGTTTCATATCACTGTAATGTCTGTACTAGGCACTGGCTTTTATTCTTGTATTTTTGAAGTGACACTTGTTGATTCATAAATTTGCTAAAATCTCCACAAATAGAAGGCTGAATTCTGCCAGTTAATTTTATTCCAATACATTTTACCAAACCACACCCAGGAAAATCTAAGTTTTACCAGCTGCCAAAACATGAGATTATATTATGAGCAAAGTGTACTGCTGCTGCTAATAACTGTTGCCGCCTGTCTACTGACTCAGGAGGTTAGATTATTCACTCAGTTTAGTATAACTCATTCAGTTTTCTTGTTCTAGTATTAGCAGTGGCATAGCTAAGGAGCTGTGGGCCCTGATGCAAGTTTTACATTGGCCCCCCCCCCCCCCAAACACTCTATACATAACAATTTTTACGGCGCACCAAAATCTGCCAATGGCAACTACAGTGTCAGAGGTGCAAGAAGGGGATAGGGAGCGGTTTGTTAATGATTACCACTATTCAAAGCATCTATAGAAGTGATTATTATGAGCACAGGACCAATATAGAGCTAATACTGTAGTTGAGGGAGGGCCCTTCGGGGCCCCTCTGGCCCAAGGGCCCCAGTGTGACTGCTACGTACCTCTGCACCCCCTATTGCTACGCCCCTGAGTATTAGATAACATCGTGTTGTCCACCTTCTGATCACAGTAATATTACCGCAGGTAAATTATGAGCTTCTAAATCCTTACACTTCCCCTTCTTTTTCCTTATTGTTTTCTATCCCCTTTAATTTTATAACAAACTTACAAATGCATTCACATGGCTAATCAAGCAATATGCTTGTATTACTACTATATTCTATGCATTCTTACAGCACTGACATCTTCTGCAGAACTTTATAGAGTACAATGAATTACTAATGTCACTAACTGCCTCCCAGAAAGGTGCACAATCCATTGTCCTTGCTATGGTCTTAAGGTGGTTACTAACTGTTCAATTTTTAGTGAAGAATTGTTTGAGCGATCAGATAATTGTAATTAGATTGGGAATATCAACAGATTTTATTTTCTGCCAATCGACTGCAAACGATTCTTAAAGTGATCTTTCAACAGAAATTTTGTCTATCAGAAAACTGTTTTTTTTTATAACCGGTTGTGATGGCTAGGCAGCACAGATTGATGTGTTGATGGTGCAATAATCAAAGTATTACGACGTTATTTTTTTTTAAAAAAATTGGATCGTTCGTGGTCACCTTTACTCTAATGTCCTTGCCACTTTCTATGTCTAATCTGGAGGGCAGCTAACTATGTACCAGTATGTTTCTGGGATGTGGAGGGAAACTGGAGTGAATGGAAGAAACCTATGCAAATATGAGAACATACAAACTCCATGCATATATTGTACTGTCCTAGATTTCAGTCTGGGACTTTTAGCATTGTGATCAAGAGATTTAATACCTTGTTTTTTACTCTCCCTTTAAAATCAGTGTATTGCAAATAAAGTATGTGCTTACAAGGTGTTGGCTATGCTGGACATAGCATCTCTAGCTTCTGGGTAAATTAGGCTTTTTGCAGTCAGCCTTTGTTTTTGTGAGCATCCATACGAATGATTGGAAGCATTATTTTAGTATCTTCTATTAGGATTTCACTGCTGTGACGTGTGAATAAGCAAAACAAAATAAAAAAGCAAGTTTACAGCTGACCTGCAGAGGGTGTATTTTACTCAATGAAAATTGAATTTTACATTACAGCCTTGACCATATATAACATAATAAACCACCACCCATCGGCGTCGGTAGGGCCTTTGATCCGGGGCACCGGCCAGGAACCTGTTGCCATGGTGCCCCGGATGGATTGATTGGCAGGAGGGGGCACTGGGCGGAGCGGAGCGGGCAGTTAAAAACTCACCTCCGATCGCAGCCTCCAGCTTCTTCCCACTTCCTCCCCAGCGTCTGTTGCCTTGGTTACAGAGGACCTGTGATGTCATCACAAGGACGCTGTTACCAATGGAAACTACGCCGGGGAGGAAGTCGGAAGAAGCTGGAGGCTGCAATCGGAGGTGAGTTTTTAACTGCCCTCTAATTCCCCCCCCCCCCCCCCGCTCCGCCCAGCACCCGCCTCCTACACTGGGGAAACTACCTATCTAACCTACGCTGGGGGCATCTACCTATCTAACCTATGCTGGGGGCAGCTACCTATCTTACCTACGCTGGGGGCATTTACCTATCTAACCTATGCTGTAGGAAGCTACCTATCTAACCTATGCTGGGAGCAGCTACCTATCTCACCTATGCTGGGGGAAGCGTCCTATCTCACCTACGCTGGGGGCATCTACCTATCTCACCTACGCTGGGGGAAGCTACCTATCTCACCTACGCTGGGGCAGCTAGCTATCTCACCTACGCTGGGGGCAGCTACCTATCTAACCTATGCTGGGGGCCTCTACCTATCTAACCTATGCTGGGGGCATCTACCTATCTAACCTACGCTGGGGCATCTACCTATCTAACATACGCTGGGGGCATCTACCTATCTAACCTATGCTGGGGGCAGCTACCTATCTAACCTACGCTGGGGGCAGCTACCTATCTAACCTATGCTGGGAGCAGCTACCTATCTCACCTACGCTGGGGACAGCTACCTATCTCACCTACGCTGGGGCAACTACCTATCTCACCTACACTAGGGGCAGCTACCTATCTCACCTACGCTGGGGGCAGCTACCTATCTAACCTATGCTGGGGGCCTCTACCTATCTAACCTATGCTGGGGGCATCTACCTATCTAACATACGCTGGGGGCATCTACCTATCTAACCTATGCTGGGGGCATCTACCTATCTAACCTACACTGGGGGCATCTACCTATCTCACCTGCGCTGGGGGCAGCTACCTATCTCACCTACGATGGGGCAGCTACCTATCTCACCTACGCTGGGGGCAGCTACCCATCTCACCTACGCTGGGGGCAGCTACCTATCTAACCTATGCTGGGGGCCTCTACCTATCTAACCTATGCTGGGGGCATCTACCTATCTAACCTACGCTGGGGGCAGCTACCTATCTAACCTACACTGGGGGAAGCTACCTATCTAACCTACGCTGAGGGCAGCTACCTATCTCACCTATGCTGGGGGCATCTACCTATCTAACCTATGCTGGGGCATCTACCTATCTAACTTACGCTGGGGGCATCTACCTATCTAACCTACGCTGGGGGCAGCTACCTATCTAACCTATGCTGGGGGCAGCTACCTATCTCACCTGTGCTGGGAGCAGCTACCTATCTAACCTACGCTGGGGGAAGCTACCTATCTAACCTATGCTGGGAGAAGCCACCTATCTAACCTATGCTGGGGGCAGCTACCTATCTAATCTACGTTAGGGGCAGTTAACTATCTAACCTATGCTGGGGGCAGCTACCTATCTAACCTATACTGGAGGGACCTACGTATCTAACTTATACTGGGGGAACATACCTGTCTAACCTATGCTGGAGGCACCTACCTATCAACAGCCAAGAAAAGCCCCAGGGCCCCAGCCCAGCAAAGCAGAGCCCTCAGCAAAGCAAACCCCCCCAGCCTAGCAAAGCATACAGCCAAGCAAACCTAGTAAAGCACCCAGCAAATTGCCCAGCCCAGCAAAGCACCTCAAAATGCCCCCAGCAAATTGCCCAGCCCAGCAAAGCCTCCAGCAAGTCACCTTGCAAAGCCAGGCCGGCTCAACATCACCACTAGCCAAGCTGGCACAGCATCACCGTAAGCCAGGCCAGCACAGCATCACCACAAGCCAGGCCAGCACAGCACAGCATAGCATAAGTAACCACCAGCCAGGCAGCCCAGTATAACCGCTAGCCAAGTACTGCGCACAGGCTAGGCAGCTATAGACAATACAGAAGCCAGGTGACATCTACCAGGGGCTTATATATGTGAAATACTGCCTATTGAATATATTTATAAGTTACGCTACTGCTATGTTCATGTACATTTGGCCTCACCTATGACCACGCTCACTTTACACTGCATGACCATGCCCATTTTTCGCCACACTCATTCCCTCTTGGTGCCCAGGGGTGCCCCGGATCTCCCAGGAACGTAGAAACACCCCTGCCACCACCTATCACCTTCCCTTTTTTGAAGCAGGAATAGTCTAAAATCTGTAGCTGTAATCTGAAATTCCAAATAAAGCAGCCATTGGAAATAGACTATGAGGTATGAAAATAGGAGGAATCGAAATTTTGCTTTGAAAAAGATAAATAGCAAGCTGCCCAGCTTTGACATCTTGCTAACCTGTACATGTGATTATGTGAAAATTGGATTACAGTTGTGGTTTCCTGCTTACACTGCTGAGATGCAGCTTGTCTGTTGGAATTACTTCCACTATCAGCTCCTGGTTTCATGGTCAGGCTTAGCATTACATAGAGCAGACCTGTAGCATAAGGAGCAAAGATTAGGAGGTGGATAATTCTCACAGCGTGTATGCTTACTCTGCATCCTTTCACACAAGCATTAGTCTGAGGAAAATAGAGATGTGAAGTGAACAGTGCACACATTATTATTATTTCATGCTGCCTGGTAACAATCCCTTTGGAGACATAGTCGAAAATAATGAAATGAAAGCTTTAATAAATTAACAGAAACAAATAATGGTGTAATGGAACCTGTGCTGTGTGTAAAGCTGTGTGTAAAGCTGTGCGTACTAATGTCAGTGTGTTTCTTTACCTAAAACTGCGCATTTCCTGCTGGTAATATCCTTAGATGTGATCTTGCAGAACTGTAATAACCAACATTTACTGATATCACTACACACATAGGAAGCACACCTACAATGCTCACTACACAGGAAACAACAAAGATCACCTCAACATACCAACGCACACGGCACAACACACCAACTCAATTTAGTTAAGTTATTCATGTACTAACAGTCCTAGATTTAGTTTTAAGTGCAGGCAAAATGCATACAATAATCTCGCAAACTTTCTGTACTCATAAAATGTAATGGAAGGTGTCAGTGTTTAAGCACTGTGTGCCTCTTGATGCTGAAACGCTGCCAATCCTTTGTATACCTGCTGTGATAAGACTATTTACATTTGCCAGTTATAGGGCTAATAGCTTTGCCAATATCCGCACACTACCAGATTCATTTCTGCTGTCCCCTATGCCTGGTACACACTACACAATTTTTCCATCACATCGACTGGCCCGTCCCCGACAGTATCCGAGGCCGATGTCCTGCACCTGCTGTCTTCCGTGAACGCCAGGAAAGCATCTGGCCCTGATGGTGTGTCACCTGTATGTCTGAAGTTCTGCTCACGTCAGCTGGCCCCCGTCCTGACCTCTATCTTTGCCAGGTCCCTCACCGAAGGGAAAGTCCCTACTTGCTTCAAGGACTCCATTATCATTCCCGTCCCGAAAAAGCTTGGGGCTTCTGACCTAAACAATTTCAGGCCCGTGGCCCTAACATCAGTGGTCATGAAGACCTTTGAAAGAGCGGTCCTGCCGCTGCTCAAGTACGCTACCCTGGACCGACTGGACCCTCTCCAGTTCGCATACAGGGCAAACAGGTCCACTGACGATGCTATTAACATCGGCCTGGAGTTTATCACCGACCACCTCGACAGGCCGAACTCATACGCTAGAATTCTTCTCCTGGACTTCAGCTAAGCCTTTAATACTATCTGTCCCCGGATTCTGCATGACAATCTCACAGAGCTAAATGTCCACCCAACCCTTGGCCTCTGGATCATAGACTTCCTCTCGAACAGGTCCCAGGTTGTTAAGCTGGGTGACATATCCTCCAGAGTGACCAACATTGGAGCCCCCCAAGGCTGTGTCTTGTCACCATTTCTGTTCTCTTTATACACGAATAACTGCATATCCACAGAGGACTCTCTCAAAATCATCAAATTTGCGGACGACACCACAATTATTGGCCTTGTTAGTGAGAACGATGAACAGGCTTACCGCAAGGAGGTGGACAGAATCTGCAATTGGTGTAGTGAGAATGGGCTGGTTCTTAACACTGCCAAAACAGTGGAGATGGTCATTGACTTCAGGAAGCATGCCAGTATTCCTCCCCCGTTATATATTGAGGGTACCGAGGTCGCTAGGGTTCCCAGCGTCCGCCTCCTGGGTACAACCATCTCTGATGACCTGACCTGGAGGGCAAACACTACCGCAACCCAGAGGAAGGCGCAACAAAGACTCTTCTTCCTTCGCCAACTTAAGAAGTTCGGTATGGACCATGAACTTCTGAGGTCCTTCTACTCTGCTACAATCGAGTCAGTCCTCTGCTCTTCCATCCTGGTCTGGTTCGCTAGCTGCACCGCCAGCGACAGATATAAACTCCAGAGGGTCATCAGCTCAGCGGAGAGGATTATTGGAAAACCCCTCCCCCCTCTAGATCTCATCTACAACACCAGACTGCGTAACAGAGCATTGAAAATTGTGGGCGACCCCTCTCACCCTGGTCACAATTCCTTCAGCCGACTCAAACTGGGCCGGAGGTTCCGGTCCATCCATGCCAAGACTAACAGGCGCATGAACACTTTTTTTCCCACAGCCGTTAGACTCTTGAACTCTTCCCATTCCTTTGACCCCACTCTCTGCTGCCACCTACGGACTAATACCTGACTTCGGCTACGGCCGCTCTTGCTTACCTGCTTACTGCTTTACCTGGTTGTACCAGAATCACTATCCTCCGCTACACTCTGTTATTCCTGATAGACCCGCAATTGCGCTACTGCAAATGTTGTATTACTCCTGTTCTGTTGCATTGCTCGTGTTGTATTACTCCTGTTCTGTTGCATTGCTCGTGTTCTGTTGTATTACTCTGTATCATCTTGTCTGTTGTATTATTACTATCTCTATGCCAATCAATGTGCCAAATCCAATTCCGGGCACGGTCCAACCGTGCTTGGCGAAATAAATTCTGATTCTGATTCTGATTCTGATTCTGATTCTGGAATTTCCCATAGATCAATAATTTCCAGCATGTCCAATCTGCTTCTAATCGAGAAAAGGATCAATTCTGTGCCGCGGTGATCTCAAAATGTATCCCTTTTTTCAAACTGAAGCAAATCGGACATGCTGGAAATTATCGATCAGTGGGACTGTCCCGTCTATCCGATGGGAAAATTGCATGGTGTGCACCAGGCATAATGCTGGGAATACACCATGCGTTTCTTAGGCAGATAGATGGTTTGATAGATAATTTCCGACATGTCTGATCTCACTTTAGATAATTTTACCGATTTCTGATAGAAGTGAATGGAAATTGATAAGAAAAGATACGAGAATCGAGCAGGAAATCAAGCGGAAAAACGAATCGAAACACGATCAAACGGCAAATCGACTGAAAAAACGCATTGTGTATTCCCAGCATAAGATAGATAACAAATTGGTTGGATTTGCTGTCAAAGTTCTGCCTTTCTTCACTTAGAGTGTACCTGAGGTGACATGTCACATGAGATAAACATGTGTATGTACAGTGCAAAACGTATTAATAACCAGGCTGTTTTACTTGTTTATTTTGGTGCCTAAAAGAGTTCATTTCTAGACATGGAAGTGACAGCTTCTGTATTGTCGGTACCTTGTCGGGAATATAGTAAACAACGCTGATAAGCAAACTACAGCCATAAAAGTTTCCCTGGCAGAATACAACTTCTGAGGGCAGGTAAAGATAAAATACATGAACTATTGACCTTTTTCTAACTCTGGGATACATATTAGGCTGGCACTGAGCAGAGGCAACAAAACATTCAATCTACTTTGTAAATGTTTAAATATAAAATTAAACCATGCGGTATCTAAAAAAGGTAATTTTTAGGAGTAGGAGGATAAATACGATTGGTTCTCATCAGTGTATTTTCACCTCGGGTCACACAGTGCCAGATAATATGCCACTTTTTGATGTGTACACAGTGTAAGGGCCACCTATGTTTCCAGGCTTTACTGCTGGTGTAGACAGTAAGGTCACAGTGCTTATTCTACACTCCTGCACTATGTCCTTAGAATAATGGCAAAACAGACATGGAACAGGGATAGATAGTTCCCAAAGCAACCCCGAGACAGAACTGCTACCCTGCCTCATGGTAGCAATATTTCTGGGGTCACCCTTGGTAGCAATTGCTCCAGGCTTCCCAGTAATTAAGTTCTGCTGCCCTAGTGCTATATTTTATTTTATTTTACTGTTGGTGATAAACTGTGATGGGAAATACTTTTGTAACTCATCACTATTTAAGTATGAGATTACACGTCTGTTTTACTGTTATTTTAAATGTTCACATGGGACTCGCCTAACATTACACAAACTGTACCTCATGCAAACTGTGCCTCATCTACGACAGAATAACCTACTGATTAACCCCACATGAAGTCTGTACTTGACCTCTCACTGGCTGCGGCTTCTGGCAAAAGCCACGAGAGCACTCAAACAATCCCATCACATTTCTCTGTAAATTAGGGCCCCACTCTTATTGAACCGAACTAAGAAAAGCAGAGTAGGGTTCATTTACCCTTTCAAGTTAATTTAGAAAACGTGTTTAATGACCAAAATGTAACATAACTAAAGCCTGTTAACTGTATGAAGTCTTTCAGGGCCTACTTATGTGCATGCTGTATTTATAGCCCTCTGTGAAACTTATCAAAATGCTTTGTAGCCAGTTTTACACTTGAGTGGACTGCTGATTATGAGATATACATCATTAGCCACTGAAAGGATTCTATATACGTTCCGTCAAACGTAGCTACACTGCACAAGCTGTTATGCTTTAGTAAGCATATTAAAAGGTATTTTCAGCAAACGGTTTATTCTCTCTCTATAAAATCCTAGTAGCAATGAAAATGTTTTGAAAAATAATATTGATACTTTCATTTCTGACTGTTGTATATTTACCAGTTCATTGGCTGTTATGTTTTCCCAGAGCCAGATTATCTTCAAGGCAATTCTAGGCAGTTGCCTAGGGCCTGGAGAGAGTTTAGGGGCCTGGTGGATGCTATCCTCTACCAAATCTCACTAAAATAAGCCAGGTGACCATCAGTGGTGGGCAAAAAGTGCTATCTTGCCTAGGGCCCCATTTTATCTTCATCCTTTTCTGCTTCTTTCTATAATTTGCTGAATGAGAATTCTAACATCTTAGGCTACTGTATGCATGTTCAGGATCAGTGACTTACTAAGAAATGGAAAAACAGAATGAATATAACATTCAAAAAAGTAGAAGTTGTTCACGAAGTCCAGAATAGCAGCATTCAAAGGAGTAACTGTTTTTCCCTCTAGTGCTGAGCAGTTTACAACAGGCTGTGCCCTCTGATTGCCTGAGGTAGATGTCATTCAAGAAGAAGAGCTCTATAATACATTTCTCAAACATAGATGTTCTAAAGCTCTGTTGAAAAGTGAGCAACCTTTAGTACCATAAAAGGAGGCGAGATAGAGGGGTGCTGATATATGGAATGAGTTAACATTTGTAGGGCATTTTTTTTTTGTAAGCTTAACAGCACATAGGCAGCTACGGAGAGCAGTGGAAACTTTGAGCATGCTCAGTAAGCTACTCTGGTACCGTGTGTGTGCATACTACGTGTGCAATCTTCCATAGTCTATACACCACAAACAACATTGTCCTAGTGTGCCAACAGCTTTCAAGTACCAGGGAGTCAGCCAGCCTGCACCTGAATCCAACATGGTGCGAGAACTCAAGTCAACAGAAAAAATCAAATGAGTCCCTAGCTGGCTTTAGTAATTTTAGCTCTAGTCATGGTGGTAACAAAGCCATAAAAATGCACAATGTTTCAGCACACAGGCCTTTGGCAAATGCTCCCATAGTCTAAGGTCAGCTTCTTGAAGGAAGCCCATTAACCTACCAGCATGTTTTTGGGATGTGAGAGGAAACCAGAGATCACAAAGGGAAACCCACTCAAACACAAAAACATACAATCTTCATTACTAGATGGATTTAAACGTGGGGCTGCAGTGCTGCAAGGCAAGCATTCTAACCACTGCTTCACCCTTCTGCACCACACTGAAATGAGGATTTCCTTGGTGTCCCTCTAATTAAGCCACTGCCAGCTTTCAAATATCTATCCTTAATATTGTTATGGTAGATACTATACTTTTACAAATCTAATGACGTGGAAAACATATGTTAATTCAGTAGTCTGTGGCTGGATAGTGTAATGGTTAAGGGCTCTGCCTAGGAAGCCAGTTGTTATATTCAGTAAGCAGACCTTGGATAACACTCCCTAACACTGCTACTGAGCGCGTCCTAGTGGCTGCAGCTCTGGCACTTTGAGTCCACCAGGAGAAAAACACAATTTAAATGTTCTGTGTCTTGTCTTGTCTTGTCAGTATAAATTGTGCTTTTCCACCTTATAATTAATATTTCTGACTTTTTGAAAACAAAAGTTTGCTTTCCTAAAGCAGAAAAAATGTGCGATAATTCAGGTTGGAGTGAGCTCCGAGATGTCTCTTTTGAAGGAACCCACATTTTCTGGATTGAGTATTAAAAGTTTTGATTTTACTATCAATATACAGTAGATGCCATAATCTGAAAAGGCAGTGTAACGATTGCAGAATTATTTCCGTGGTCAGCGCACAGGACGAGCGCCGACACTACGGAAATCCTCCACAAGCGTGTAAATTGAGAGAACCCAGCTATGGTGCTATGCACCTGTAGAGGGAGATTCCCATCGGCAGATGGAGCTGTGGAGTGCAGACGAACACAGCCTCTGCACTGCCACAGACGCCAGTTGGGAATTGTACGAGTTGAAGCAATGCAGGGCAAGATCGCTCTTAAAGAGAGAGAGAACACAGAGACAGAATGTATGTGTGTCCACCAATCCAGTCGCCACCCAGCGATGGTGAACACACAACAATGGAAATGAAGTGGGAACGAAATCGCCAGAGTGGCGATTGCCAATAGTGACACAAGACCGAGCAGGACAGAGCACGAGAGTAGCAAGAAGGCACAACTAGTAACAGCAATAAGAACAACAAAGAAAATAACAAACGCTAACTAAACGTGAACACCGCACTCATTCGCAACAGCGAACGCATTTAAGCACGATCATCCCGCGCATTAGGCGCCCAGCGATAAGCGTGCCACCCTAACTAACCAAAGAAACACAAACACGAAATAGAGAACGCGAACGCTTGCTAAACAGTACCTCGCCGATCCTACAGCAAGCGTTCGTACAAGACAAGACAAACAGATGGGGCTACCAGTAGCAACCGCTGCTCTGGTTAGCACCCCTAAGGCAGAATACAATCCAGACAGATGGAGCAGCCAGTAGCAACTGCAGCTCTGGCATACACTCCCAGACAGACAGAACGATTTCCTGTTGACCGTCGCTGGCGACAAGACAATCGCAAGACAGAACGATTCACAATCGCCAACCGCTGGCGACCGTGCAATCACACAGACAAAACAGATAATACAACCTGACTGCACGAGAAGGGATGCCTAATGCAGTCCCCAGGAATTCCTCTGAGATAATCTTTAGCAAACAAGCAAGGCTGATTCTCCAGGAGAGTTAAGCAGGAATAAACCTTCATGACCAGCAAGGGATTCTGGGAGAACAAGGTATTTATACTGCAAGCCTTCAAAGGAGGCAGGTAGGCAATTTGCATGACAAGTGTATGCAAATTTCTCAGCAGAGCAACTCTGAAACTTGCAAAGAAAAGACAGGTCTCTTTTCCAGAGACCTGCAGGCCTCAGACTCAAAGAATGGACAAACAGCTGTCTGCCCATGCAGACAGCTGAGCAGATCATTACAGGCAGCTTCACTTTCTACAGCACCACAAAATGTTACTCCTCTACAAGGTTCACAATCCTATTGGTTGGCCACCTGTTTTGGCGGCTTAGTGGCATATGACATGTTTGCCCTTGTGCTCCTAATATAGGAAGATTCATTAGTCCATGGTGGTAACAACAGGTCGGTGTGTGTGAATATACAGGATCTTCTAAAAAAATTAGCATATTGTGATAAAGTTCATTATTTTCTGTAATGTACTGATAAACATTAGACTTTCATATATTTTAGATTCAAATACACACAACTGAAGTAGTTCAAGCCTTTTATTGTTTTAATATTGATGATTTTGGCATACAGCTCATGAAAACCCAAAATTCCTATCTCAAAAAATTAGCATATTTCATCCAATCAATAAAAGAAAAGTGTTTTTAAAACAAAAAAAGTCAACCTTCAAATAATTATGTTGAGTTATGCACTCAATACTTGGTCAGGAATCCTTTTGCAGAAATGACTGCTTCAATGCGGCGTGGCATGGAGGCAATCAGCCTGTGGCACTGCTCAGGTGTTATGGAGGCCCAGGATGCTCGGATAGCGGCCTTAAGCTCATCTAGAGTGTTGGGTCTTGCGTCTCTCAACTTTCTCTGCACAATATCCCACAGATTCTCTATGGGGTTCAGGTCAGGAGAGTTGGCAGGCCAATTGAGCACAGTAATACCATGGTCAGTAAACCATTTACCAGTAGTTTTGGCACTGTGAGCAGGTGCCAGGTCATGCTGAAAAATGAAATCTTCATCTCCATAAAGCTTTTCAGCAGATGGAAGCATGAAGCGCTCCAAAATCTCCTGATACCTAGCTGCATTGACCATGCCATTGATAAAACACAGTGGACCAACACCAGCAGCTGACATGGCACCCCAGACCATCACTGACTGTGGGTACTTGACACTGGACTTCAGGCATTTTGGCATTTCCCTCTCCCCAGTCTTCCTCTGGCACCTTGATTTCCGACGGACATGTAAAAGTTGCTTTCATCCGAAAAAAGTACTTTGGACCACTGAGCAACAGTCCAGTGCTGCTTCTCTGTAGCCCAGGTCAGGCGCTTCTGCCGCTGTTTCTGGTTCAAAAGTGGGTTCATGCTTCCATCTGCTGAAAAGCTTTATGGAGATGAAGATTTCATTTTTCAGCACGACCTGGCACCTGCTCACAGTGCCAAAACCACTGGTAAATGGTTTACTGACCATGGTATTACTGTGCTCAATTGGCCTGCCAACTCTCCTGACCTGAACCCCATAGAGAATCTGTGGGATATTGTGAAGAGAAAGTTGAGAGACGCAAGACCCAACACTCTGGATGAGCTTAAGGCCGCTATCGAAGCATCTTGGGCCTCCATAACACCTGAGCAGTGCCACAGGCTGATTGCCTCCATGCCACGCCACATTGAAGCAGTCATTTATGCAAAAGGATTTCCGACCAAGTATTGAGTGCATAACTGAACATAATTATTTGAAGGTTGACCTTTTTTGTTTTAAAAACCCTTTTCTTTTATTGGTCGGATGAAATATGCTAATTTTTTGAGATAGGAAATTTGGGTTTTCATGAGCTGTATGCCAAAATCATCAATATTAAAACAATAAAAGGCTTGAACTACTTCAGTTGTGTGTATTTGAATCTAAAATATATGAACGTCTAATGTTTATCAGTACATTACAGAAAATAATGAACTTTATTACAATATGCTAATTTTTTGAGAAGATCCTGTATATTCTGGGAAAACTAAGTAATAACCATGAAAGCAAAAGCATGGAAAAACAAAATCTGTCATGCTGCCTCAGCTGATAGAGATGGAGGAGGTGTATTTATTACATAACATTACTATTCATGGACCCACATACAGCCAAATTGCTTTTTATTATAGCCTAAACTGTTTAACATCTTTTCAAAGAGGGGAAAATAAGCAATTGAATCCCAGTTTAGAACATCATTAATGTTAACTCCTTTCTGTGTGAGTTTTGGGAAAAACAGACTTAAGAGCTCGTAAAGTCACTTCAGTTCTTCCATTCTAAGTTCTTGGAACATCAGTGACATCATGTCTCAGAAAGCAAAGCACTCTTCTGTCAACATACAAATCTGTAATATTATGTTACATTTGTGTATGCCCTGATGTACTGGCCGGGGGCAAAATACAATAACTTCCCACAGCTGGAGTCAAACTGCTGAAAAATTTTGCGGGTTTTAACCACCATTTGTGCCAATGAAGCAATGTACATTGGGTGGGTATGAAACAATAAAGCAGAATTTGTTTGGCAAAAAGCATACTTCATTTTGGAACTTACTTGTTATTTGCTAGTTCTACCTGTGGATGGATGAATGGTTCTTCCTTTATTTTCTAGTCATTGTTAATGGCTAAGGCCTCCATTATGGAGGAGGATTGTGGGAGGTCCCAACTTGTTGTCCTCCCTCCTTCTGATACAGAGAATGCACTTCCAGAGCAGTGTTGTTATGGTCACACTTGTTATGAGTGAAGGAAGTACATAGGAAGGACATAGTGGCTGCCTTTTATCTATGATTACTGGCAGATAGGCCACTTGGTCATTGTGGACAACATAGGGTGGGCTAAGGGGTGTCATTGTGACAGGGGGAGGGGACAAAAATGTAAAACCGATGCACAAAAAGTACCAGTACTATGCAAAATCCACTAGGAATTGCTTCCAGGAGCATAAAGAAATGATTTGCATATTCAGGAGTGATGCTTCATTGGAAACCAGAGTTGCTCACTTAAAGCTGAATTATCACAAATACCTTCTGTTTTAAGAAGGCAAAATTACATTTAGCTTTCCTCCCCAAAAGAATACATTTTAGTAATGCTGATAATTTGTTGTAAATCCTGCTGCGCTCACCACCAAAATCTATAATACAAAATCAGGCTCCACATAGGGTAATTTAGTATACAACAGATGGACAAGCACCATATAACATATTAGATGATAAATTATATTTGTGGGGTAAGGTGATTGCTCCTGAATAAGGAACCCAATCACCTCCCCAACATGGGTAGAATGTACTAAAGTGAATATATATCAATCAAGTTTATATACAAAGAAACGATTCCCCCATACAAAAAGCACCAATACTACCAAATGTATATAATATTGTAATCAATCACTTTATTAGAAAAATTCCACAATAATAAAAACATTAAAAACACCAAGTGGAAATGCACTGGGTTTAATACAATACCATGAAAAATAATCCTTATTAATAAGGGGGGTTCATCATAAGGCATATAAATAACCAGAGTAATACTGTACAATAAGCACACATATAATTGCAAAATACACCTAAATACCTAATCCTTACCACATAAGTCAAAATCAGTGAGCACATAAATTTGTACAACAAATTATATATAAAGTGCTAGTCGTGCTGTAAAAAGCTCTATGAAAGTGAAGTAAAGTGCTAACAATGCCCAAATGGGAAAAGTTATTCTGTGCAAAAATTGCAAAGAAAAGAATATTAGTATAAAGGACGGACGGCTAACCAGCTGACAAGTAAGGTAATGTGAACAAAGGATAAGGAGGTGACTTACATGCTGGCAAGAAGTACCCCTAAACCCAGCTTTGCATCTGGGTTTAGGGGTACTTCTTGGTAGCACGTAAGTCACGTAATGCTTTCCATATTTTAAGGAAAAAAACTGCTGACCATAAACTATGCAATTTTATATAAACTGAATGATGAATATCGTCTTGATTTTAATGATTATTTACCTGATTGCCATGAATAGTTACCTTGTGTACCACATTCAACCACACAGCAGAAATACTGTCTCAGGGCTGGAACCCACTAGAGCGATGTTTTTAGCATTTAGGGAGCGCTTTAAATTGCCTAGTGATTTCCCTAAATACTCTGCTAATGTTAGTAAATGTAACAAATTCCACTTTAGCGATTGCGATTAGCAAAATTTCAATCGCAGAACATGCAGCATTTTGGTAGCATTTTTGCTTCATCGTTTTTGAAGCGCTGGCAAATCGCTCATGAAACACTACACATAGCGATTTAAGTGCGATTTTAAATGACTGTAAACTGTAAAAAAAAGTATGATACATTGAAAGGACCAATCAAAATTAAAATTGCTGTGAGAACACCAACAAACCTAAAGGACTACCTCCTTTGATCCACATCATTATCATCGCAGCCAGGAAATCCATCTTTAACAAGTGGATATACCAAGCAACGCCATCAGTATGGGACATAAAGGAAGAACTGACACACTTGTTTAACCTTGTGTGAAGAAACGCGGATGAGCCGCCGCTATAAGTCAGTGGGAGGCGGCTCTTTCCGCGCATGGCATGGCGGAACGCGGAAAAACCGCCGCGTCTGACGCGGCGGTTAGCGCGCATGGGCCTATTGCGAACAGTCTGACCCAGCGCGGGGAGGCCGCCGCCGGTGCTGATCGCGCTGCGACCAACCCCGCGCACAGGTCAGCGAGCACATTGCAAGACAGTACTGGTGTGGCTGGGACTGATAGTCCACCAAGGTTCAGAATGACGCGCGTGCGCGCAGAGATGCAGAACTTATATGGCAGTCAGAAAAGAGTCAGCTGACCAAGCCGGTCAGCTGACAACCCAGCTTCGTTTCATTGGTCCAGCACTTAGGGAGGGGCTGAAGAGTGTTTTAGTATATATACTGCTGGCTGTTCAGTTGCTGGTTGTGTGGCGTTGCGATCACTATGTGGTAGCACTCAGACCTGAGTCAGATCCTAAAGTGTGCCGGGACCAGCTGAAGCTGTTATCCTACACTTAGCTAGATTCTGTTGATAGTGTAAAGTACTAGTTTGATTGTGATTATCTGTTATGACCTTTTGCTTGCCTGACTATTCTTCTGAACTCTGATCCTGTACCTTGCTATTCTGATACTCTGTTGTCGAACCCCGGCTCGCCCTAAGACTCCGCATCTGCCTCCTGATTCTGTACCTCGATATTTCTGATACCCTGTTGCCGAACCTTGCTTGTTTATTAGACCCCGCATCTGCCTTCTGAATCTGTACTGTATCTGTCTGTGTGGTTACGACCTGGTTTGTCCGACCTCGAGAACCGACCTTACTGTTAGAGGCGGTTCCCAGTCCTGGTAGTGACACTCCCTCCTGAGTGTCACTCTCGGTTTGTCCTTCCTACTCTCAGCCTGTCTCCTCCCCCCGGGAGAGTGCAGGTCTTTGGAAGGAATTTGTGCAGTACTCCTTATTGCTCTGAGGCCTAGTCCTCTAAGTATTACGGTTGCACCAAACACTCCTACTCTACTCAGGTGTCCAGAGGTTAGCTTATATATCTGATTATCGATGATACTGCAGATCATCAATAATCTGGTATATATCTGTATTCCCAGTTATACTGCAGATCACCGGTAATCAGATCCTCTCTGTGTTACACCGATTGTTACACCTTGAAAGACTGGAAGCGCTCTCTCATAAGGAGAAACGAACCAAACACTTTTTCAAGACATGGAAAAAGACAGCTTGATGGAACATTTCAAATATACTGGATGGTACTGTACAGCACAATTGCAAGGCTCACTAGGCAGATTGGAAATATTAAAATGATCCACTTCAGAAAAATGAAAAAGAATAATTGGAGTACTCCAAAGGTAGTTGCGGAGACATGGTGGGGAATGACTGCAGGGGAGGGGGAGGGGGAGAGGGAAGGAGTTTACCTAAGAGGTTATAAGGGTGACAAAACTCAACCTCCAATATAACCTGTTTATTATGTACCATATAGTCCTTGACCTCTGTGATAGGTTAAACATTTTTCCTATCTGTTTTGAGATGTTTAAAAACTGAAAATCTTAATAAAAATATGTTTGAAAAAAAAATTTCAATTGCTAATCGCAAATTGTTACACAATTGCTGGCAAAAATCTTGCACTTTTTAAAATCGCTCCCAAAAGCACCGGAAAACGCTCATTAAATCTCTTACAAAACGCTACTTAAAAACTCTAGCGATTTGAGATTTGTAGTGGGTTCCAGGCCTAATATTGATCACACCGCCGCCATTACTAGCTTTGTATTATATGATGTTTTGTAAAGGCAATTTACTACAATGACATGCTATTGCTAACTGTGGCTGCTATGGTTTAACTTGCACTTTTAGCCTTAATAGAAATAGAAACACTCATATTTGTGAGTGTTTCTATTACAACTCATTTGAAATCCCATATATTGTGTGGAATGACACAATGTTTTATGTCTACAGCTGATGTGTTCATCAATCCAGAGTGCACTATTTGAGGAAGAAGACAGAGTGAAGAAACTTCAACAGAAAGTGGCCTCCCTGGAGAAACGGAACAATCAGCTACGAGATCGTGTGAAGAAGATCAAAAAATCTTTACGACAAACCAAAAAGCATGCCAGAAACACAGAAATGATTAACAGAAAACTGAACGAAAAACTTTCCTCACTGGCTGGACAAGTAACACACCAGAATTCTTTTCAACAAAAAAAATCAGCTTACCTCAAAGTGTAGCTTGTTCACGTGCATAACTGAACGCAATCACTATAAAATGTGTGATAGGCTGCATTTATTATTGATTAACATGTTTTTTTCCTTAGGAAAGCTGTTTGTCACTCAAATGTATATATACTTTCATTTTTGCAGTCATCATGAATTTGTACTGATTGAGCAATTGCAATGCCTTAAGTGTGTGCAGTATTATCAGAGTGCTATATTATTAGCCGTTAGTTTGTATTGTTCTCCTACAGACACCTTCTTCGGGAAGTCTTGTTTACATTTAATAATGAATTCCTTGCTTTGACAAAGCAGCCTATCTTTCAACCTGGCTAGGAGCAGGACCACTGCAGAGCAAACAGCAAAGGACACCTATAGAGGACAGTCTGTCTGGAGGGGACTGGAATAAATAGTTACATAGTTTGGCTGAAAAAAATACATTTGTCCATCAAGTCCAACCAGAAAATAAATAAATTTTAATCACATTTTAATCACTTTTACTATAAAAAATCCCTTCCAAAATAAATGGGAAAACATTTTTCCTCCATACGCAGATCATGTCCATTTGTCCTTTGTATACAAAAAGCTCATCTGCCAAACTTTTGTGTTGCCCTCTGATGTATTTACACAATTCGGTCACTCCTTAGCTGTTTTTTTTTCCAAGCTAAATAAACCCAATTTGTCCAACCTTTCTTGATAAGTGAAACCTTCCAATCCCCAGATCAATTTAGCTATGATTAAGGAGCCATGAGCTCCGATATGCGTGAGCTGTTTTAATACTTTTTGTATCCACTGATGTTATAAATAAATGGAGAACCTTTTTTGACCCAGCCATTGGTGTAGCGGAATTCTCTTTTCCACTGGTCCCAGATTAATTTAGTTGCCCGTCTTTGTACCTGTTCTAGTATATTAATGTCCTTCCTAAAGTGTGGTGCCCAAAACAGTACTCCATATGAATGAACATGACCCCTTCAGGCTTCCCTTCCGGGATGTCCTGCTGGAAGGGGCTTAACGTCTCCTTCCAGTCTTCCCAAGTATCGGTTGCCGCCAGCACCAATTTCTGGGGAACAATAGTCTCAGGGACGGAGGGCTGTGCTGTCTCTGGCTCAAAGCACCTGGATAAAGCGTCTGCCTTAACGTTTTTGCTGCCAGGAGTGTAAGTAATTATGAATCTGAATCTTGTAAAGAATAAAGACCATCGGGCCTGACGGGGACTTAATCTCTTAGCTCCCTCGATGTATTCTAAATTCTTGTGGTCCGTGAAAACCGTGATTGTGTGCTCTGCTCCTTCTAGCCAGTGACGCCACTCTTCAAAGGCCAATTTGATGGCCAGGAGCTCTCTGTTGCCTATATCGTAGTTCCTCTCTGCCGGAGAGAACCTACGAGAAAAGTAAGCACAGGGGTGTAGTCTTCCCTGTAACCCTGACCGCTGAGACAGCACAGCCCCTACCCCGACCTCCGAGGCATCAACCTCAACAATGAAAGGATAAGAGGTGTCAACATGTCTCAGGATCGGTGCGGAACAAAACAATTCCTTCAAAGTAAAAAATGCACTCTGAGCCTCAGGAGACCAGTGGGTAGTATCTGCCCCCTATTTTGTGAGACTGGTAAGGGGTGCAATGATCGTGGAGTACCCTTTTATAAACCTCCTATAGTAATTAGCAAAGCCCAGGAATCTCTGGAGGGCTTTCAGGTCCACAGGTTGCGGCCCTTCCAGGACGGCTGTGACTTTAGCAGGATCCATTGACAGACCTGAGGTAGAAATCACATACCCCAGGAACGTGACGGATGTCACCTCAAAGATACACTTTTCTAACTTGGCGTACAGCATATTTTGTCTCAGTTTGTTCAGCACAAATTTGACATGGATCCTGTGTTCAGAGAGGTTGTCGGAGTAGATCAGGATATCGTCGAGGTACACCAGAACGAATCTGCCCAACACCTCTCTGAATACCTCATTAATTAATTCTTGGAAGACGGCCGGCGCATTACACAACCAGAAGGGCATCACTAGATACTCATAATGCCCGTCGGGTGTGTTGAAAGCCGCCTTCCATTCATCGCCCTTTCTGATGCGGACCAGGTTGTATGCACCCCTTAGATCCAACTTCGAGAAGATCTTAGCTCTCGTGACCTGTGTGAATAAATAATCTATCAAAGGTAACGAATAGCGATTCTTCACAGTGATCTTATTCAGGCCTTGGTAGTCAATACAGGGTCTCAAGTTCCCCCAGAGGACCAGTGCGTGCGTCCATTTTGTTTTGGGTCTGGCGTTCTGTAACGAACGGTGGAGCACAGAGAGGATCTGATTACCGGTGATCTGCAGTATCACTGGGAATACAGATATATACCAGATTATAAGTGATCTGCAGTATCACCGATAATCCGATATACCAGCTAACCTCTGTACACCTGAGTAGAGAGTAGTGTTTGGTGTAACAGTAACACTTAGAGGACTAGGCCTCAGAGCAGTAAGGAGTACTGCACAGATTCCTTAGGAAGACCTGAACCCTCCAAAGCGGGAGAAGTCAGGCTAAGAGTAGGAAGGTTTATCTGAGAGTGACACTCTGGAGGAAGTGTCACTAACAGTACGGGGAACCGCCTCTAATAGTAAGGTCGGTTCTCGAGGTCGGACAAGCCAGGTCGTAAACACACGGACAGATAAAGTACAGATTCAGAAGGCAGAGGCGGAGTCTAAGGTACAGGCAGGGTTCGGCAACAGGGTATCAGATATATCGAGGTACAAAGTCAGGAGGCAGCAGCAGAGTCTAAGGACGAGCCGGGGTTCGGCAACAGAGTATCAGAATGGCAAGGTACAAGATCAGAGTTCAGGAGGATAGTCAGGCAGGCAAAGGGTCATAACAGATAATCACAATCAAACTAGTACTTTAAGCTATCAACAGAATCTAGCTAAGTGTAGGATTACAGCTCCAGCTGGTCCCGGCACACTTAAGGATCTGACTAAGGGTCTGAGTGCTCCCACGTTGTGTTCGCAACGCCAGACAACCAGCAACTGAACAGTCGGCTGTATATATGCACAGGCATCTCTCCAGCACCTCCCTAAGTGCTGGACCAATGAGACGTGGAGCCAGTGTCAGCTGACCAGCCTGGTCAGCTGACTCACTTCTGGCTGTCATATAATCCCTGCCTCAGTGCGCGCGCGCGCGTCATTCTAAACCTAGAGGGACTACGTGTCCCAGCTACACTAACACCGCTCTGCGGTGTATCAGCAAGGGGGCCATGGGCGCTAACCGCCGCATCCAACGCGGCGGTTTCTCCGTGCTCCGCCATGCCCTGCACAGAGGCAGCCGCATCACGCTGGGCAGAGGCGGCTGCTCCTCTGCGCTCCGAAATGCTGTTTACGGAAGCAGCCGCCTCACGCTGAGAAGAGGCGGCTGCTTCCCTGCGCTGTCTCACACCATGTTGTTGAGATCCTGTTGTCGATATCAATAATTAACCCTTATACTGCAGTGGACATCTATAGGTGTTTTTGCATCCTATGTTACCTCATATTCCTGTGCCAAGTATGTCTAAAAGACATTTAGCACAACATTTTGGCCAGCTTTCTACTTTACTTGAAATATGCAAATAATTCTAAGTTGATACAGAATTATGCAAATGTTACTGCAAATCTAAGCACCTTTAAAATGGACCAATGAAATGCTCCACTGCAAGATTAGATTAGTCCATTTTACAATAGATTTCATAATAATTAGCATAATTATTTTACTATCAAAAGAGTAAAGCACCAAATATATGGCCCATCATAAGCACCACACACTATTTTAGGCAAAGGTATAACAAATTTATTGACACAAATAATACACTATAAAGTATGCATTAAAATCAATTAAAATATTCCTCTCCAACAATATATATGACCATATATAGTAAATTGCATCACAATATATAGAAAATATATTGCACAGGAGAATAACCATAAGAATAAACTATCACCCAAAGGTGTTCATAAATTAGCTCCATGAGTGTGTAGAACTCTGGTTCTGCAGAATTGACCATGAGTGTGATCCAATAGGACCCTAAGAAGAACAATCGGTGCAAACCATAAAGTGCATAATCAGTTGTATGTATATACAGTACATATAATGCAATGAAAGACAAAGTGACACAATGCTGTGAACTAGAGGCGGCTATAATAGCAGAGTACTGAGGTGGGTGCACAAGGAGACCAATACTGTACCCAATCCATATGATATTAAGATGGCCCAAGGGTGGAGAGGAGGAGGAGGAAGCCCCGGGTGGACGGCTCCACCTGTATCTCGGCAAGTCCCGCCGCTTTTTTCAAGAGAGGCGGGGGAAGCTCCTGGAGTTCTAGTTCACAGCACTGTGTCACTTTGTATTTCATTGCACTATACAGGATGAATAAGGTTCATGAATATACATGCACTTTATGGTTTGCACCTATTGTTCTTCTTAGGGTCCTATTGGATCACACTTAGGGCTTGTTCACACTAAGAGCAATTTTGCTCTTTTTTTAAGCGCTGGCGATTTTAATAATCGCCTTAAAAGTGCTAGTGCAATGATGCTCAACGTGAGTGTTCTCACATGAGCGATGCGCTTTCTATTGAATCACAAACGCTACTCCTGCACCATTTTCTGAGCGTTTGTGATTCAATATAAAAGTATAGTGAAATTGCAAAGCGCTTTGAAAAGCGATTTCCTGAGCGCTTTTATGAATAAATACATTGTATTTATTCATTTCCGGGTCAAAGACTCCACTTCCTGACTGATGCCAGGAAGTGTAAAAAAATCATTGCTCCACAAAAGCACTTAGAAAAGTGCTTTTCTAAGAGCAAAGCGCAGGGAAAAGCGCTTTTAAAATCGCTAACCAAATCACTCAGCGCTTGCCATTCCGCTAGCGATTTGTAATATGAACAAGGCCTTATTCTGCAGAACCCGGGTTCTATACCCTCAGGGAGCTCATTCATAAGCACCTTGGGTGATAGTTTATTCTTCTGGCTATTCTCCTGTGCAATATCTATTCTATATATTGTGATGCAATGTACTACATATGGTCATATATATTGTTGGACATTTCTAGGTTGTCCACTCAATTCTTCTGCCCAAACTCAGTGTCTTTTGCCATCTGCAGACATAGAAAAATTACCAATCCAGCCAATACCAGTGAAGTTACTGTGTTTGGAGGTTGATCAGATCATGCTTCAGTGTTTAGCCACACTACCAAGCCATCGTATTCTGTTACATTTTTAGCACTTTTATCTTTTAAAGGGTATGTTAGGGATATCAAACAGTACCTAATATTGTAACAATAGCAAGGAGTGATGAAGATATGGATCTTTGGTCAATATAATTCACTATTACTGCCCCAACATAAAGGCATAGCTTGGGTGAATCAAACCTTGGAATCATTTTTATTTGTTTTATGTAAAATAATTTTCTGTGGACTGTATAGGTTCTGCCTTGTATGCAGTAGGAGTTGCTGGGCATCTCTAATTTTATATTTAGATAGCTATTACAATTCAAGCTACCAACATGAAGTTGTTGACATGTTTCACTTAGCAATATAAATGTAAGTTGCTCGTTTGTTATTGTCATTTTTCAATGGTATTTTTTATTTTAATGTAAAATAATTTTCAATAATTTTGTCATCCTTGTATACAAATATGTATATTTAAATATTGTAGAAATATTTTCACAAAACTTGACTAGTAAAACTCTTAAGTCAAAATCTTGAATTCTGTTACTTTCAACATGTACAGTGTATTTGAACAGACTGTATGGGTCCTTTTACACTACATCAGTTGCTCTCAGTTATAACTGAAAGGACAACTGATTTTCAAAGTAATGTCCGTGTTTTGCAATATGTCAGTTCCCACTATAAAAGAGGCCTAAAGATGACAGCTGTGAAATTATAGAAAACTTTATTTTGGCTGAATGATATCCATCAACGGAAATCCTGCACAGCATGTAAATCTGTAATTACTTCCAGCATCTAGTAAAGTTAAAAGATTGTATTTATTAAATTCTTCTGCTCACAATCACCACATGTTTACATAGAAGACTAAAGGGAAGCTAAAATGCCCTTACTAAAACCCTGCAAAGTATGGTATTATTTTCCTAAAACAGAGGGCATTTGCTGGCTGTTGCTTCAACTTGTTAAAAAATCAACACCCATATTGAATCCAGAACCACTGTTTTAGCAGGCACTCTATACTGACATCCTCCAGCTGCTGATCACAGTATGCATCTGGAGCCACAGTATGTCAGAATAGAGCACACACAAGATATAAATTAGAGCAACTGTCATTTATTTTTTAAAAGGAATCAGATTAAAACACCATGGGCATTCACAATCTCACCCTGACCTGGTTTTCATCCTACCTCTCTAATCGCTCCTTCACGACCTCTTTCAATGAGTCCTCGTCCACCCCCAACCATCTCTCGGTGGGAGTCCCCCAAGGCTCGGTCCTTGGCCCCCTACTGTTCTCTCTATACACATCCTCCATTGGCAAGGTTATCTCCTCCATGGGTTTTAACTATAATGTGTATGCAGATGACACCCAAATCTACGTCCACACCCCTGACATCTCGACCACTACCATGGACAAGGTGTCCTCCTGCCTATCAGCCATCTCCTCCTGGATGTCCACTAGGTTCCTGAAACTAAATCTAGACAAAACGGAATATATGATCTTCCCACCCCGGCTATCCCTGAACCTCCCAGATGTGCATGTCACTGTTAACCACACTACCATTCGCCCTACCTCTCAAGCCCGCTGTCTGGGTGTCACCCTGGACTCCGAACTCTCCTTCACACCCCACATCCAAAACCTCACAAAGTCCTGTAACTTCCACCTTCGTAACATCTGTAAGATTCACCCTTTCCTGACCTCTGCCACCACCAAGCTCCTCATCCATGCCCTCATAATTTCCCGCCTCGACTACTGTAATGCCCTTCTGTCTGGTCTCCCTATGACTCGAATAGCCCCACTGCAGTCCATCATGAATGCGGCAGCCATAATTATCCACTCCTTCCATCGCTCCACCAGGGCGGCTCCCCTCCGTGAATCCCTCTACCGGCTTCCCATCCAGTCCAGAATCAGATTCAAGATATTGTGTCTGACCTACAAATCTGTCCACAAAACCTGTCCAACCTACATTTCTGATCTTACGAGGAGGTACACACCTAGCCGCTCACTCCGTTCCTCCAATGAACTTTGCCTGACCACCCCCGCATCACACAGTCCCATGCACGCCTCCAGGACTTCTCAAGAGCTGCTCCAACATTTTGGAACTCTCTACCTCCACCCATTAGGGCAGCCCCCTCCTTTATCATCTTCAAGAAGGCCCTCAAAACTCACCTTTTCACTCTGGCCTACCACCCCTCACAATTGCTCTAAACCCACAACTGAACTCTGGTCCCTACCTTTCGTGTCTCTACCTCTCCTTCTAGATTGTAATCCTTTGGGCAGGGTCCTCCTCCTTTTGTGTCCTACCTGAACATGCACCTCCATTACTGTGAACCCATGCTATGCACTTGAGTGAACCTAACTTGCCTAATCTCCATGCTCCATCCAGTGACTGACTAAGCATTACCTTATGTTCAAACTGTGCTGTGTGATCTGGTTTTCTTGTATTCCTGTATTGTCATATTGCTGTATGTCACCCCTAAATATTGTCTGTAACCGAAATTAATGTTCAGCGCTGCGTAATATGTTGGTGCTTTATAAATACAATAAATAATAATAATAATATAATAATAATAATAAGTTAGATACTTATCTAAGAATAGAGAAGCCTCTGCTCTGGATCTTTAAGAGGCTTCCATGTCCTCCTGGAGACCACTGGCCGGGACCTTCTTTTACAGACATCCTGTATGGGGCAGGGGGCTGCAGTGGTAATGAATTGCTATGATTATGAATTACTATATCTTGGTAGAAGTACTTATTCAGCAATATAAACTTTGGCACAGTTGCCCCAATGTGTTAAAGGTAAAACAGCAGGGAAAAAAAGGTCATGTAAGTTGCACACTAATCTCATTATTAATCCAAGTCAGGAGGATAAAGATTCTTCAGAAAAGCACTTCCAGTGACCCTCACATTCAGAACACTTGCTGTTCCTTTTCTGCCAAGTTAAATTAAATTAAATTACTTTAGGCTCTCCTACTTACAGTAATTTTTAGACATTTAACTGCAAACTGCACGGGTGACTCAAATATTACTTCAAACACCGAAGTTGTAAAGGAGATTGCTAGGGTACTTTTTCCTAAAGTTAGTTAGGCAGTCACACAATCCTTCTCCCCCCTTCAAACACAGCAATCAGCTTCACAATCCTTCTGAAGCTGTTTGGCCATCGCTGTCCACTTATTACAGCTTGAGGGTAGGAGACGCCTGGAGGGGGGAGGCGACTCTGTGCAAGACTCACAGGCAGCCTGGAGGGGAGAAGAAGCTGTACAAGTCTCGCAGCCTGGTGGGGAGGAGATGCTGTCTCCTCATTTGCTCCTCTCCCCTTCAGCCACACCTCCCCTTCAGCCGGGCCTCTCCCCTCTACTCACTGATGCTGCTACGGCAGCACAATCTGACAGCCGTGGCTGCGCAGCAGTAGAATTTTAAAATACGTGGGCACACGGACGCAATCTACTCTGCAGGCGGTCGCGATCTAGCGGTAGGTCACAATCGACCTATTGGGCAGCTCTGCTATAGAGCCTTCCTGGTCTCCTCTCGGTCCCTGCATTTCACCGCAGGCTCCCCTTCCCCTCTTCCACTTCTGGTGTGCTTCGTGAGTCTTTGGAAGCACTCGGGCTCCATACTCCGTGCCATCTCTCACGCCGCTGCGCATGCACAGTACAGAGCCACCCGTCTTGGGAGCACGAGAGCTTCCAAAGACTTCCGAAGCCTCCCACAGTGGGAGTTTTGAACCGGGGATCCAGTGCTCGAATGCGGGGATCATAAGGGGAATGGGAAGGCTCTACAGGACCCAGAGCCTTCCCTCTCTTTAGGTATCTGTTTTTTATTTTTAGAACAGATTCACTTTAAATACAGTATACAAATGTTCTTTTCTATCAATGGCACTAGACAGCAGGTATTAACACCCTCCACCTGACTTTGATTCCCCCCCCCCTTCATTTCCCACCACCAGGAAGTACAACGCAATGCCCCAATGTGCAAGTAGCCTAAGAAACATGCAGGAGGAGGAGGCTGTACTAACAAGCGAAAGACAGCAGTTGCTGGACAATTAACTGGCAGCTGTGTTGATTGATCAAATGCTAGCTAATGGAACAGCAGCTAGTGGCTAGGGATGTATGCAAATTGTTACGCAAATATATGCAGCTTGATTCGTCCATTTTCAAACTGCATATATTTGCATAACAATTTGCAGACATTTTCATACTGAGCTGCCCAAAACTGCAGAGCGACCGCAAACGACAATAAGACCCATTGCAAATGCACAACTGAATGCAAGCATATAAGCCAGAACTGTCCATTTGCAGCTCCACTGCAACGGACATAAGGGAGGGATCCTTACAGAGAGAATTTTTTTTTTTGCTCATTTCTATTCAGCTTGTTTCCTTGATTACTTTGTGCGGTAGCTTCAGAACTATTTTTATATTAACCACTCGAGGACCGTGGGCTTTAACCCCCTTAAGGACCAGGCACTTTTTTTCCATTCAGACCAAGGCAGCTTTCACGGTTTATTGCTCGCTCATACAACCTACCACCTAAAGGAATTTTGGCTCCTTTTCTTATCACTAATAAAGCTTTCTTTTGGTGCTATTTGATTGCTGCTGCGATTTTTACTTTTTATTATATTCATCAAAAAAGACATGAATTTTGGCAAAAAAATGATTTTTTTAACTTTCTGTGCTGACATTTTTCAAATAAAGTAAAATTTCTGTACACATGCAGCGCGAAAAATGTGGACAAACATGTTTTTGATGAAAAAAAACCATTCAGCCTATATTTATTGGTTTGGGTAAAAGTTATAGCATTTACAAACTATGGTGCAAAAAGTGAATTTTCCCATTTTCAAGCATCGATGACTTTTCTGACCCCCTGTCATGTTTCATGAGGGGCTAGAATTCCAGGATAGTATAAATACCCCCCAAATGACCCCATTTTGGAAAGAAGACATCCCAAAGTATTCACTGCGAGGCATAGTGAGTTCATAGAAGATATTATTTTTTGTCACAAGTAAGCGGAAAATGACACTTTGTGACAAAAAAAAAAAAGTTTCCATTTCTTCTAACTTGCGACAAAAAAAAATGAAATCTGCCACGGACTCACCATGCCCCTCTCTGAATACCTTAAAGTGTCTACTTTCCAAAATGGGGTCATTTGTGGGGTGTGTTTACTGTCCTCGCATTTTGGGGGGTGCCTAATTGTAAGCACCCCTGTAAAGCCTAAAGGTGCTCATTGGACTTTGGACCCCTTAGCGCAGTTAGGCTGCAAAAAAGTGCCACACATGTGGTATTGCCGTACTCAGGAGAAGTAGTACAATGTGTTTTGAGGTGTATTTTTACACATACCCATGATGGGTGGGAGAAATATCTCTGTAAATGACAATTTTTTGATTTTTTTTACACACAATTGTCCATTTACAGAGAGATTTCTCCCACCCAGCATGGGTATGTGTAAAAATACACCCCAAAACACATTGTACTACTTCTCCCGAGTACGGCGATACCACATGTGTGGCACTTTTTTGCACCCTAACTGTGCTAAGGGGCCCAAAGTCCAATGAGTACCTTTAGGATTTCACAGGTCATTTTGCGGAATTTGATTTCCAGACTACTCCTCACGGTTTAGGGCCCCTAAAATGCCAGGGCAGTATAGGAACCCTGCAAATGACCCCATTTTAGAAAGAAGACACCCCAAGGTATTCCGTTAGGAGTATGGTGAGTTCATAGAAGATTTTATTTTTTGTCACAAGTTAGCGGAAATTGATTTGTATTGTTTTTTTTCACAAAGTGTCACTTTCCGCTAACTTGTGACAAAAAATTAAATCTTCTATGAACTCACCATAGTCCTAACAGAATACCTTGCGGTGTCTTCTTTCTAAAATGGGGTCATTTGTGGGGTTCCTATACTGCCCTGGCATTTTAGGGGCCCTAAACCATGAGGAGTAGTCTGGAAATCAAATGCCGCAAAATGACCTGTGAAATCCTAAAGGTACTCATTGGACTTTGGGCCCCTTAGCACAGTTAGGGTGCAAAAAAGTGCCACACATGTGGTATCGCCGTACTCGGGAGAAGTAGTATAATGTGTTTTGGGGTGTATTTTTACACATACCCATGCTGGGTGGGAGAAATATCTCTGTAAATGACAATCTTTTGATTTTTTGTACACACAATTGTCCATTTACAGAGATATTTCTCCCACCCAGCATGGGTATGTGTAAAAATACACCCCAAAACACATTGTACTACTTCTCCCGAGGACGGCGATACCACATGTGTGGCACTTTTTTGCACCCTAACTGCGCTAAGGGGCCCAAAGTCTAATGAGTACCTTTAGGATTTCACAGGTCATTTTTATTTCAAGACTACTCCTCACGGTTTAGGGCCACTAAAATGCCAGGGCAGTATAAGAACCCCACTAATGACCCCATTTTAGAAAGAAGACACCCCAAGGTATTCCGTTAGGAGTATGGTGAGTTCATAGAAGATTTTATTTTTGTCACAAGTTAGCGGAAATTGATTTTAATTGTTTTTTTTCACAAAGTGTAATTTTCCGCTAACTTGTGACAAAAAATAAAATCTTCTATGAACTCACCATACTCCTAACGGAATACCTTTGGGTGTCTTCTTTCTAGAATGGGGTCATTTGTGGGGTTCCTATACTGCCCTGGCATTTTAGGGGCCCTAAACCGTGAGGAGTAGTCTTGAAACCAACAATGTCGCAAAATGATCTGTGAAATCCTAAAGGTACTCATTGGACTTTGGGCCCCTTAGCGCACTTAGGGTGTAAAAAAGTGCCACACATGTGGTATCGCCGTACTCAGGAGAAGTAGTATAATGTGTTTTGTGGTGTATTTTTACACATAACTATGCTGGGTGGGAGAAATATCTCTGTAAATGACAATCTTTTGATTTTTTTTACACACCATTGTCCATTTACAGAGAGATTTCTCCCACCCAGCATGGGTATGTGTAAAAATACACCCCAAAACACATTATACTACTTCTCCTGAGTACGGCGATACCACATGTGTGACACTTTTTTGCAGCCTAGGTGTGCTAAGGGGCCCAACGTTCTATTCACAGGTCATTTTGAGGCATTTGTTTTGTAGACTACTCCTCATGGTTTAGGGCCCCTAAAATGCCAGGGCAGTATAGGAACCCCATAAGTGACCCCATTTTAGAAAGAAGACACCCCAAGGTATTCCGTTAGGAGTATGGTGAGTTCATAGAAGATTTTATTTTTTGTCACAAGTTAGTGAAAAATGACACTTTGTGAAAAAAAACAATAAAAATCAATTTCCGCTAACTTTTGACAAAAAATAAAATCTTCTATGAACTCGTCATACACCTAACAGAATACCTTGGGGTGTCTTTTTTTCTAAAATGGTGTCACTTGTGGGGTTCCTATACCGCCCTGGCATTCTACGGGCCCAAAACCGTGAGTAGTCTGGAAACCAAATGTCTCAAAATGACTGTTCAGGGGTATAAGCATCTGAAATTTTGATGACAGGTGGTCTATGAGGGGGCGAATTTTGTGGAACCGGTCATAAGCAGGGTGGCCTTTTAGATGACAGGTTGTATTGGGCCTAAACTGATGGATAGGAGTGCTAGGGGGTGACAGGAGGTGATTGATGGGTGTCTCAGGGGTTGGTTAGAGGGGAAAATAGATGCAATCAATGCACTGAGAAGGTGATCGGAAGGGGGTCTGAGGGGGATCTGAGGGTTTGGCCGAGTGATCAGGAGCCCACACGGGGCAAATTAGGGCCTGATCTGATGGGTAGGTGTGCTAGGGGGTGACAGGAAGTGATTGATGGGTGTCTCAAGGTGTGATTAGAGGGGGGAATAGATGCAAGCAATGCACTGGCGAGGTGATCAGGGCTGGGGTCTGAGGGCGTTCTGAGGGTATGGGCGGGTGAATAAGTGCCCTAGGGGCAGATAGGGGTCTAATCTGATGGGTAGCAGTGACAGGGGGTGATTGATGGGTGGGTGTTTGGAGGAGAGAACAGATGTAAACACTGCACTTGGGAGGTGATCTGATGTCGGATCTGCGGGCGATCTATTGGTGTGGGTGGGTGATCAGATTGCCCGCAAGGGGCAGGTTAGGGGCTGATTGATGGGTGGCAGTGACAGGGGGTGATTGATGGGTGGCAGTGACAGTGGGTGATTGATGGGTGATTGACAGGTGATTGACAGGTGATCAGTGGGTTATTACAGGGAAGGACAGATGTAAATAATGCCCTGGCGAATTGATAAGGGGGGGTCTGAGGGCAATCTGAGCATGTAGGCGGGTGATTGGGTGCCCGCAAGGGGCAGATTAGGGTCTGATCTGATGGGTAACAGTGACAGGTGGTGATAGGGGGTGATTGATGGGTGATTGATGGGTAATTAGTGGGTGTTTAGAGGAGATAATAGATGTAAACACTGCGCTTGGGTGGTGATCTGATGTCGGATCTGCGGGCGATCTATTGGTGTGGGTGGGTGATCAGATTGCCCGCAAGGGGCAGGTTAGGGGCTGATGGATGGGTGGCAGTGACAGGGGGTGATTGATGGGTGATTGACAGGTGATTGACAGGTGATTGACAGGTGATCAGGGGGGATAGATGCATACAGTACATGGGGGGGGGGGGGTCTGGGGAGAATCTGAGGGGTGGGGGGTGATCAGGAGGGAGCGGGGGGCAGGGGGGGATAAAAAAAATAGCGTTGACAGATAGTGACAGGGAGTGATTGATGGGTGATTAGGGGGGTGATTGGGTGCAAACAGTGGTCTGGGGGGTGGGCAGAGGGGGGTCTGAGGGGTGCTGTGGGCGATCAGGGGGCAGGGGGGGGGTGGAAAATCAGTGTGCTTGGTGCAGACTAGGGTGGCTGTAGCCTGCCCTGGTGGTCCCTCGGACACTGGGACCACCAGGGCAGGAGGCAGCCTGTATAATACACTTTGTAAACATTACAAAGTCTATTATACACTTTGTATGCGGCGATCGTCGGGTTAACATCCCGCCGGCGCTTCCGTATGGCCGGCGGGATGTTTCGGCGGGTGAGCGGAGACAGGCGCCGGCGGAGTATCGCGTCACGGATGACGCGATCACTCCGTCCATGCCCCTACAAGGACCGCCGCCATTTGTCAATACGGCGGTCCTTGCGGAGTCCACTTCCCGGCCGCCAATTGTCAATACGGCGGTCGGGAAGTGGTTAAAGTGGATCCGAGGTGAACTTTTACACATTGCATAATTGTGTTCCTTTCCTATTGTTTATAGGGCATTCCTCAAGCCAAATACTTTTTTGTTTTTGTTTTAATACTTTAATTCCCTATAAACTAAATAAGCCATGCCCACAGGTTCAGAGAGCCTTGGCAATAGCAAGGGCTCATGGGAGCTCAGTCTGGGCAGGAGGAGGGGGAGGTGTTACTAGCCATTGATTTCAGAGGCAGAGGGGAGGAGGAGAGGGGATTAGGCTGATGGCTCAAGATACAGATAAGCCTGCCTCTGTGTAATGTTTACAAACAACATGGCTGCTGTCATTGTATTACAGGAATAAATAATCATATTCTATTAAAACTGTTTGCAGCTAGCTTTGCTGTGTAAACCATCTAAGCTTTAGATAAGATATATAGACAAATTACTTGTTATAGTTAGTTTTTCATCTCGGATCCACTTTAAACAGCTTTTAGAAGGAGAATACATGAAATCTAACTTCAAAAAATATTGCCTAATATAGTAATTAAGGTACACATACACTCATTTCTGTTCTATCCCCTGCAGATTCAATGTGTCTGCTGGGAATAGACTCTCCCTAACAGAGGCATATCTTCAGGGGTGCAGGTATGGCATGTACCATGGGCGCCTCTTACTGGGGGCATTGCTCCGTAACATCTTTGGCGTCCTCCATACAGATTCTAGTTTGTACCTGGGAGACATTCTGCTACCTGGTTACATCTTTTGGGGGAACATGCTGCCTGTCATTAGGAGGATTTGTATAGGCTGACCTATTGTGTTACTCTTCTAGGCCATGCTTCACTTCAATTTGGACACAACCAATTCAACCAAGACTACATGGTAAAATGTTTGGAGGGGCACTCCCTGGGGGTGAATTTCGATGTTTGCCATAAGCACTATTTTCCCTAGATACGCCTCTGCTCCTCAAACCTTCGATTGATCGGATTTTGATTTATTTTGTCCAAAGAATTGATTAGACAGGATGGGAAATCTTAGTATGCCGGTGGCAGGACAGCAGCTATAGTAGATCAATAGGCCATTGACAGACTGCATCAAACAGTGCAACACTGCAGTTTAAATAATTCAGAGCCAGATCATCCACAAGGCAAGCATAGGCAACTGCCTAGGGCCTGCAGAGAGTCTAGGGGCCTGGTGGATGCTAGCCCCCACCAAATTTCACTAAAAAAAGAAAAGCCAGGTAACCATCAGTGGTGGGCAAAAACTTATCTTGTCTAGGGCCCATTTTATCTTAATCTATTTCTGAACTGATTTCAATAGATTCCCTGCTAGAATCTATTGTAAATCAATGTGCTATATGTGGTAGGAATCCATGGGCGTATGCAGAAAATTTTCCAGGGAGGGCAAAAAGGCGGGGAAGAAGTGGAGCTACGCAAGCCGTGCCGAAAAATGGGTGTGGCCATAGACCAGAATGTGGATGTGGTCACGGGTGGAGACACATTTACATGAACTTAGCAATGGTGGGACATTAGATTAGGACAGTTGTGGCAAACCTTTTGGAGGCCGAGTGCCCAAACTGCAACCCAAAAGTCACTTATCTATCGCAAAGTGGCAACAGCAATTTAAACTAAATACAAACGTTTTAACTCATACATGAACATTATGGAAAATGAAAGTTGAAAATAAACTGTGAAGATAAACAATTTCATCCATCCTACTCCTGAAAAATGTATTCATTTTTTTTAGAACCTCCCATGTTTATTTTCTGTTTTAAGAAGCTAAAAAAGTAGGTTCAATGCTATTTTCTCATATGATGATGATTCAGCTTTTCCCATAGTCTCGCTTTTAGCAATCATGTGACCCCCCAACAAGACAAATTCAGCAATCATGAGGCCCCCATCAAGACAAACTCAGCAATCATGAGGCCCCCAACAAGACAAATTCAACAATCATGAGGCCCCCAACAAGACAAATTCAGCAATCATGAGGCCCCCAACAAGACAAATTCAGCAATCATGAGGCCCCCAACTAGACAAATTCAGCAATCATGAGGCCCCCAACAAGACAAATTCAGCAATCATGAGACCCCCAACAAGACAAATTCAGCAATCATGTGGCCCCCTACAAGACAAATTCAGCAATCATGAGGCCCCCAACAAATCATGAGGCCCCCAACAAGACACATTCAGAGGAGCGGGATGCTTTGGGGAGCCTAAGTGCTCCCAAATACGGGTGACTCCACCCTGCGCATTTGTGAGTCTGCGCCAGAGCACGCTCACACATGCGCAGTACGGAGCAGCCTAAATTCCGGAGCACTCGGGCTTCCAAAGCCTTCAGACAATACTCAGAGCCAGTGGTGTAGCTAAGGAGCTGTGGGCCCCGATGCAAGTTTTACATAGGGGACCCCCCAAGCACTCTATACATAACAATTGATACGGCGCACCAAAACCTGTCAATGGCAACTACAGCATCAGAGGTGCAAGAAGGGGATGGGGAACAGTTTGTTAATGATTACCACTATTCAGAGTATCTATAGAAGTGATTATTACCAGCACAGGACCAATAGAGAGCTAATAATGCAGTTGAGGCAGGGCCCCTCTGGCCGAAGGGTCCCAATGTGGTCGCGACCTCTGCAACCCTTATTGCTGCCTGATCAGAACTGTATTTGATTAATTGTGTTAAAAGCTCTTGTGAAACGAGGGGACTGTAAGAGGAACGGAAAGGCTGTATAGGACCCAAAGCCTTCCCTCTCCATAGGTAAGTATCTGTTTTTTTATTTTAAGTTCACTTCACATTAACTTTAAACATATTTTTATAATAGGTTCACAGTTGCATAACACGCGTTATAATGACTGTGAACTGCAATGGAGACTGGACATAGACTTTAATACACAGCCTACATGCAGCGAGTTAGAATAACACGATCAGTTACAACACAGTACTGTGAACAACCCCATAGAATTGTATGGGCAGTGAGTTGACATGCAGAATTATTCTTCAATGCAGCTGAGCACTGGAAAGTAGCCCTTACATATGCGTAGTTTCTAGGCTATAGAGCTCCCAGGGCGAGGGTCTATAAATTGCTTCCCCCCATAGATTCGGGCACACTATTGAGATGCGGTAGCCAAAGGTGCCCCCCAGTATTAAGTAGCCCCTAATATAACTAGCCAGAGGTGGCCATCAGTATTAATTAGCCAGATCCAGTCTCCCCAGCATAAGTATGAGTAGACATAGGAGCCCTTAATCTTAGGTAGTTGGATACAGAGCCTCTCCCCCACAGTATAGGCAGCCACAAGAGCCCCCAGTATTAGGTAACCAGATGCAGCCTCCTCAGTATAAGATTCGCCCCCTGTAGGGAGCCTTAGAGTCCCTAATTTGGATAGCCATAGAGCCCCCCCCCTATAGGGAGCAAGAGAGACCCCTGTTTAGGTAGCCAGAAAGCCCCCTTTAGGAAGCCAAATTCCCCCCATTTAGGTAGCCAGAGTGCCCCCTGTTTAGGTAGCCAGAGTGCCCCCCTGTTTAGGTAGCCAGAGTGCCCCCCTGTTTAGGTAGCCAGAGTGCCCCCCTTTAGGTAGTGGACACAAAATGCTTTAGGTCTGCAGCCACTTAGGTGGCACTCTACGGGCGACCAGTATCATTAGGGAGCCTTGCTCAACAACTCTATACTGTTTTTAATACTGACTCAAACCAGGATTTGAACCCTAGTCAAAGGCTGAAATCCCACATCAAAGGCAACAGCCTTACCAGTACACTATGTAGCTAACTAAAGGGTGATCTAGAACTGTGGGAGCCCCAACTACTTACTCTCATTCTAATATAGGGCTCCACCCTTTAGATCAGGTGTTGTTGTGGAAACACTTGTCATGTATGGGGGATGAGGGCCATTTGTTTTATGACCTTTAGCAGATGGGCCCCAAGACTAAAGGGGTCACCAAAGAAGAGACAAGGAAATGGGTTTGAAGGTTGTGGTGCCCCATCAATGTTTTGCTGGCAGGGTCCATTATTTGTAGGTAGATCCTGCCTTTACATGTGTCATCTGCATGGAAGAGTCATAAGGAAGAAGCCTTACCTGCTCTCTTATCACACAAGTCAACATCTGTAGCATCTGTTTTGAGAAAAAAAATAGAATCATTTGATGAAAAAAAACAACATTTCCAATTTGTAAACATGAGGTTAGATCCAATATGCTCAGGGGTTATGTGACACAGTAAGAACTGTACAGGTAGAGAAGACAATGGATTCCACTAAATATTCACAGATTCTGAATGCCAGTGTTAGAGAAAAACGCCCTGCAATTTGGACTTCAAACAAGGATACAGTGATTTCTCAAAACTTATCATAAACTTCCTATTGCATTTTTTTACATATCTTCTGTCATTTTACTGTTTTTTTGTTTTTTTAGCATGTTAAGTCTAGTGGATTGCCACATTTCACTTACAGAATTAACTAAAGATGTCTTTATAATTAGTTCACAGTGCTCAGTTGCACTGCAGCATAATTCTGCATGTCAGCTCACTGCCCATATAATTCCATAGGCCTGATTACAGTACTGCATTGTAACGGACTACTGGGAACCTAGCCTAAGACTTATGCGTAGCACTTTACTTGAGAATTAAGGGCCACTCAGGTGGAACTGAAACATTTTCATAAAAATATGGCATCTAGAGGTGTAACATAACCTTATGGGTTTGATATTTTTCATGCAGGCAATGTTTGAGCACACCACATAACTTCACTGTGTACAATTAGGAGTATATGATGCTTAGTGGCCCTGTGTTGTAGTATAATCCCTGAACATTACAATCATTACCCAGTTATTATGTTTACCCTTAGTCATTCAGAAACAAATTATCCATGACTCTGCTATGTAACACTTTTTCCAGTCACACCACAGCCCAGTGGTAACAGCTGCTGCACTCTTGATAACTGATCCACTAGGTAGATATATACAAGATTAGAGGGTAGCAGGTCTGCCACTTAAACTAGATACCCACATTTAGATGGATTGACTGTTCAAGCATTCAGGAAAAGTACTGTGCGAGTCAATGGGCATATAAAATCACTGTGATCCGATGTCTTGGTCATTTAATGGGAATGATTGTCCTGGGTAGTCATGTGTTTTTTGCCATTGTTTGCAAATGTGAGGCGATGTTGTGCAAAATGATTGTTTGTCAACTTGATTCACACAAAAAAATCTTTAGGTGGATATGGACCTTAAAAGACATTACATTCAAATGTTTACCAGTGGCCCAGTGGCTGGGAGAGCTGGGAAACAAAATGTAGTAGTGTGAGGGAGTGTGTGAAGACACTTTCCTTTATATATGGTGAGAGTGTCCTACAGCCAAGAAATCTAGACACTGCTGGGATTCTCTACATGTAAAAAGCCAATGAATGGAAGCCAACCTGAAAAAAATAAAAGGCACCACAAAGTTCCAAGAACAACTCATATTCTTTGTTTTCAGTGCAGTTAAACATACAATAGCTATTCTTGGAGACAGCCATTCTTAATATCTGAAAAGCTTAAAAATAGATTTGGGCGATATACTGTATGTTCTTTGAGAAATGGAAGGCTCTTATGAATGGCACAATTAATAAATTCCAGACAGTTTGGTACCCACTAATTGAAAACTATTTTGGAAATATTGATGGCCTTATGATAACTTCCATATAAGAGATATACCGGAGGAGTTGCAAGAGCGACAAAACTAGTAGAGCGGAGGCCCGGAGGGCATGGACATGGGGCTTCGCATTGGTGGAGGGTGAAATTTGGATCTGGACCGAGCAGACGTGCAGCGATGTCCACAGCCAGCCAGGTGGCCATCACTTGGGGTAGAGCTCATTAAAACACTGGGCGCTATGTTACTGCTGTTACATGTGAGTGTGCCATTTTACCTTAATTACATTTTATCATATAGTTTTATGCTATGGTGGCTCACTGATGGTGATATCTGGAAAAGGCTGGGGCGGCCTAGATGACCCCAAAGTGCTATCTAATTGAGAGTCAAGGAAAAGGGTGAGTGCCCCTTCTTACTGGGTAAGGTGGTGGTATTAGACTAAGGCCTAAAAGACTGTGCCTGCTAAAGTTATCAATCAGATCAGGTGTGCCATATAGACCCTTTTACTCCAAAGTTGTGATATAGTAGACTCATGAACTTTTTAGTGCACTGACCTATTGTTGTAAGCGATATACTGAACTGAACTTCATCTCTATGTGCCTATTAAGGAGAATATGGCCCCACAACCCGAGATGGCAGACACTTTATTTTCTCTTCTTAGTTTATTTCTTTTCTATTTCCCTGATCTTTTCCTCAACAAAGTGGATGGGGTGTGTGAGCACCCTGGAGCAAAATATACAAGAGAGAAAACGGGAGCCCAATGGTGCAGTATGTCAAAGTAACACAATTTTTGGAAAGAATTAAACAAAAGGTCTACTCACAACGGTGGGTTGCTAGGGGCAACCGACCACTGGCAGCAGGTGGAGACAATGAACCTGACTCCACTCGGGGTGGTTCGTCAGGACCTTGGCTGGTCGATCTCCGTGATAAAAAGAAGCACTAGGCTTGTGTAAAAACACTGTGGCTAATGCTTATACCCCTTCTACGGGGGATTTTTGAGGGGTGGATTTAGCAATTCTTGAACAAAGAATTTTTAATAACATGAGCACAGCCTGTTAAAAATTCTTTGTTTAAGAATTTCGTCTCTGAGGTAAGCCACCACATTTGTTTATTTTTAGTTGTTTTTAACGTATTTTATACAACCAGGGCGCCTCTTTATCCCCTATATGTGCTTTTCCGCAACAATGCTCTCCTATTACATCAGTATGTGAAGCAATAATAGCCGATTTAAGTGGTCCTGGGTTCCCTATTACAAAAAAGAGGGTTAATGATAGGATTTTTATCCTCATCATTGGTCATTGTTTCCAATACATATTACTGCAGCGCGGCTGCTTTTTACATAGCACAAGACTTATGAACTGCATGACTCCCCTTTGGTGCCTGTTGTTGATTTGATCAAAAGCTTTAGGCCCAGTGAGTCAGCCACCAGGAATGCACTGTCCATGCACAGCCTGAATCATAAATATACAATCTGCATATCACATTGGTGACTTCATGGTATTTTCAGGCAATGTAAATCCTTCTGGCTCTAGTGTCATTGTGGAAATCAACTGAACAAATAAGATCTGCAAACTTTGCAAAATAACTTTAGCTTACTGCTGATAGGTGTCATAATAATAGTGTTCTTGTAGGTCCATCTGATGTGGTTCTTGAGGATTATCAAGCAATCGTGTCAAGGACAGACTATGAAACGCAGCTAGTGTTATGAGAAAGACTGTTCCACATTAACATTCTTTATCATCAGAGAGATTTTGTTTATAATTATTTTTAATCCTTGTGAAGGCCAAATTAATTAAAAGAGAAAAACATATGTCAGCCAGACAGGGTTGTGAATTTCCTATTGATTTATCAGGCCCATGCATAAGATTTATATACAGCCAGTAACAGAACTGTAGCTGTGCAGTGGGAAAATGCTTCTGTGTAGTTTAAACTGGCTACATGTACAGTGCAGGGATCTGGTCATTTATGTTCTTCTCCTCTTCCTCCTGTGTTTGCCAAACGTAGTCCATCCCTGTCCTGATGGTGGCACTAACTTCTCTCTGTTAGTCTCAGTATTAACAGAAACTGTCCATGCCACCAGATCTCATGAGACAAAATGACTGTCCCTTAGCAAGATGACTTAGAGAGGGTTCACACTTAAAATTGCTGAAAACAACGTTTTTCTCATGGATTTTTTTTTTTTTTGCATTAAAATCTGCGTTTGTATGATTTTTTTTTTAAATTTGCATGAGTCAGTGCCACTAATGAAATACGATGGGAATTAGCATGTGATGTGCAAATTTATGCTGCAAGAAGGTACGTTTTTTTCACATTTGAGAAAACACAAATGTGAAAATGCGAATTTTAGAGGTGCAATTCTCCTTTGACTTTCATTGGATGTGCACTGAACGCATTTTAACACATTTGCAAAATGCATGCCAATTTTAATGAGTATGATCTAACCCCCCTCCTGATTAATTATGGCAGAACCAGTTGCTGGGTGAACAGTTCCCTGCAAACCGTTGCATTTGCACATTCACATCCAACATGAACTACATGGGGTGTTCGCGACTTACCTATTCTCTTCCATGAAGCCATTTTTTGACCCTTCATGCTGAACTCACATGGGACAGGATGGCCAATCAGACAGGATCACCACCCGGGCCATTCTCCCCCCCCCCCCCTTCCTATAAAAGCCATTTTCACTTCACTCTTCCTGTACTCAGTGTAGGGGGAGGAGCTGCTGCTGCTTATACAGGGACAGTGTTAGATGGGCTGTATTGTGATATTGGCTGTGTAGTCGCTTTCTAGGTGCTCTGCTATTTGTAATGCACTAGCTAGGTACCCCCGATAGTCCTTTTGAGGACTCATCCTGACCACAAAAGTAATTTTGTGCACTTATAGTGACCCTGCTGTACTGACATTTTGTTGTTGCATTGTGGTGTGGTGTGTGCTGTAGCAACACAACTCCTGTATACAGTGTAGTGTGTGGCTGGCTGCATCACCGTTCCAGCCTGCTGTCACTGTGCATAAGTGATTGATTGTCACTGACACCCACACAGCATCACTCATGTTACCCTACTGTAAGTTACTGTCAGTGATCTCAGTCGGTGTCACGAACATTTGTGTCATGGAATGTTTAGAGTAGCAGATTTAAAATGCAGGTAAATGAAATGTACTCTTATTGGTATTGCAGATGTGCATATAACCAGGCAAAAGCAGTGAATTTGCTGCTGGGGTTTCCTGTTGGGCAAATGTCAATGCTTTTACCCAGGATTACTGTACAGCCGCAAGAGGACTGTAGGGATCTCTGGCAAATAGCAAATATTCTACAAAGATTTTTGTGCTGTTTGGTAAGAGTACTCTTAGAATGCTGCAGTTTATTTTAAATCTCAGGATTAAAAAAACAAAAACCAAAACCTTAAAATATCAGCAGAACAGCAAATCAAACTTGATGCAAGACTGGAGGCCATTCCCACTAACGTCAGTTACAATCCCAGAGCCCAATAGATGTCCATGAAACACAGCAGCCTCCCAGATGCTGACAAAACGTCATCAGTTGCTCTAATAATTGAGGCTTTATAAATAAGTCCCTGAGTGCCTCTGTTCCATTTCCGGTGTCATGACCCCGCCATGAGTACACTTTTTCTAGATACTGTAATGTGAAGGGTACAATCATATGTAATAGTTAGGTACTTAATGAAGAATGATAAAACGTGGAGTGACTTTTTGCTTGAATTAGAAAGCAGTAGAGTGTAGTGGGCGAACTGGAATCTGACTGTCAGGTTTATTTATAGTGAATCCAAGCATTGTCTACATTGCTTAAATGTAAATACTGCATATAAATAATGAATGTGGGCAGGAATGCATAATTCATTAGTAGAAATGCCACAGCCAACATACAGTATTTGGTCTGCTTTCTCCATTGGCAAAATGTGCTGGCAGTCTGTATCAAATAGCCCATCCATGTGTGACTCACCAATGCCTTACAGGAACTAAACAATAGTGAGCACATACTATTACCATCAATGCATGGTCTGTATGGTCAGGGACCCAGCAATGTGCTGGTGTTTTCTCATAAATGGGAAATTCTTACTAAGCAGCATACTGTACAGTTTAATGTAAAATGTCATCGAGAAGTAAAAATATTCCTGTGCTCCAGGGAGAGATGATTGCAAAACATAAAAAACAAAATAAATACATTACAGTAAAGTAAGCAGCATTTATTAAACACAGCTGTACAACTAGAGGCAGACAGCAGCTCTGAAACCCAAGGCTCTGATAACACAAGCTGGAGATGATAACTGCTATTACTGGGAAATAATATCCAACTAAAGAATTCAAGTGTGTTGGCCTTATAAGCAATTTCTAGCATTTTCCAGCACTAGTGAAATGCTGGGACTATGAAGTCCCCTTACCGCTCTAGCTTGCCACAGGCTGGCATTGTGGAGGCATTTACAAGTGATGGCCAAAATATTGTCTTACATCCTGGTATATTCTCATGGGATGGGGAGGTTTGGCTATCAAATCAATCAAAAATTAACATGAGCGTGACCCTCACTGATAAGAAATTCCCCCTTTTATCTCTTTCTTGCTCTCAGAAGCCATTTTCTGCTAGGAAAGTGTTTTATAGTTGGAATTTCTTATCAGTGAGGGTTACACTGTAGTCACTTCCTGTCCGAGTCAGGACTGAGCCAGCCACTTACATACCTGATATTTAACTGTTTCAGGCAGAGAAAGAAAAAAAAGAACACAGCATAGTTATTTCTGTGCTTGGCACTGTACATACACATGTCCATCTCATCATGTCACATGTCACTTCGGGTATCCTTAAAGGACACCCGAGGTGAAAATTAACTGATGTGATAAAAGACTACATCTATCCTCCTTCTTCTAGAAACAACTTTTTTTATATGTCCCACAGATTTATTTTATATTTAATATTTAAATCTACTTTTTAAAGTTTTTATTGTTTAATTGTTTCTGCTTAGTGACACATTCATTGAAGTATGCCAGAGCTCAAATCTATGAAGTGTTGATCCCCTTTATCTCTTTTCTACTCTCAGAGGCCATTTTTTTTTTAAAAAATTGTTTTATGGCTGTATTCCCTTATCAGTGAGGGTTATGCTGTAGTCTGACTCAGACAGAAACTGTCACTTTCATGCTTGATTTTTTAAACCTTTCTGGCAGAAAAAGAACAAAAGCAACACAGCATAGTTATTAGTGAGCTTGGCACTGTACATACACTTGTCTATCTCATCATGTCACATGTCATCACGGGTATCAAAGTGTACCTAACCCAAGGCAAATCTACCTCAGGTAAGCACAGAGTTCATGTAATTGCTAGATCAATATACCAACAGGAAGTTTCCAACAGGAAGAGCCAGGCTAAGGGGGGTGAAAGGGGCTGGGAAGAAGAGTAAATAGGAGGGTGATAGTAGGGCACATTGCAGCAAGCCTCCCTCTTCCTGTCTGAAAATTTGACTTTAACCAAAAGCCAAATATTTCAAGGAGTGATGTGGAGAAGGACAGAAGTATGCCGACCAAGCATGAACATACCTCTGTGCTTATCTTAGGTAGCTTTGGCTTATACCTGGTATCCTTTAACCACTTGCCGACCGCCCCCAGCCGATGGGCGGCGGCAAAGACTGGGCCTAAACGACCGCAATACGCCCATCGGCGGAGGTGGCGGCAGGCGTGGTTATGCGGCGATCGCGTCATTCGTGACGCGATCAGCCGCCGGCGACTGGCTCCGCCCCCCTCGCGCTGTAACCCGCCGGCCGTTCGGAAGCGCCGGCGGGTTACTAGCACCCGGATCGCCGCATGTAACATGTATAATAGGCTTTGTAATGTATACAAAGCATATTATTCTGGCTGCCTCCTGCCCTGGTGGTCCCAGTGTCCGAGGGACCACCAGGGCAGGCTGCAGCCACCCTAGTCTGCACCAAGCACACTGATCCTGCCCCCCCCCCTTCCCTCTGATCGCCCATAGCACCCCTCAGACCCCCCCCCCTGCCCACCCCCCAGACCCCTGTTTGCACCCAATCACCCCCCTAATCACCCATCAATCACTCCCTGTCACTATCTGTCAACACTATTTTTTTTAACCCTAAACTGCCCCCTGCTCCCTCCTGATCACCCCCACCCCTCAGATTCCCCCCCCCCCTGTGTACTGTATGCATCTATCCCCCCTGATCACCTGCCAATCACCTGCCAATCACCTGCCAATAACCCGTCAATCACCCATCAATCACCCCCTGTCACTGCCACCCATCAATCAGCCCCTAACCTGCCCCTTGCGGGCAATCTGATCACCCACCCACACCAATAGATCGCCCGCAGATCCGACATCAGATCACCTCCCAAGTGCAGTGTTTACATCTGTTCTCTACTCTAAACACCCACTAATTACCCATCAATCACCCATCAATCACCCCCTATCACCACCTGTCACTGTTACCCATCAGATCAGACCCTAATCTGCCCCTTGCGGGCACCCAATTACCCGCCTACACGCTCAGATTGCCCCCAGACCCCCCTTTATCAATTCGCCAGTGCAATATTTCCATCTGTTCTTCCCTGTAATAACCCACTGATCACCTGTCAATCACCTGTCAATCACCCATCAATCACCCCCTGTCACTGCCACCCATCAATCACCCCCTGTCACTGCCACCCATCAATCAGCCCCTAACCTGCCCCTTCCGGGCAATCTGATCACCCACCTACACCAATAGATAGCCCGCAGATCTGACATCAGATCACCTCCCAAGTGCAGTGTTTACATCTGTTCTCTCCTCTAAACACCCACTAATTACCCATCAATCACCCCCTATCACCACCTGTCACTGTTACCCATCAGAATAGACCCTAATCTGCCCCTTGCGGGCACCCAATCACCCACCCCACACGCTCAGATTGCCCTCAGACCCCCCTTATCAATTTGCCAGTGCAATATTTACATCTGTTCTTCCCTGTAATAACCCACTGATCACCTGTCAATCACCCATCAATCACCCCCTGTCACTGCCACCCCTCAATCACCCCCTGTCACAGCCACCCATCAATCAGCCCCTAACCTGCCCCTTGCGGGCAATCTGATCACCCACCCACACCATCAGATTGCCTACCCTCAGATCACCTCCAAAGTGCATTGTTTACATCTGTTCCGCCATCTAATCACCCACTGATCACCCATCAATCAGCCCCTGTAACTGATACCCATCAGATTAGACCCCTATCTGCCCCTAGGGCACCCGCCCACACCCTCAGAACGCCCTCAGACCCCAGCCCTGATCACCTCGCCAGTGCATTGCTTGCATCTATTTCCCCCCTCTAATCACACCTTGAGACACCCATCAATCACCTCCTGTCACCACCTGTCACCCCCTAGCACACCTACACATCAGATCAGGCCCTAATTTGCCCCGTGTGGGCTCTTGATCACTCGGCCAAACCCTCAGATCCCCTTCCGATCACCTCCCCAGTGCATCTATTTTCCCCTCTAACCACCGCCTGAGACACCCATCAATCACCTCCTGTCACCCCCCTAGCACTCCTATCCATCAGATCAGGCCCAATACAACCTGTCATCTAAGAGGCCACCGTGCTTATGACCGGTTCCACAAAATTTGCCCCCTCATAGACCACCCGTCATCAAAATTTGCAGATGCTTATACCCCTGAACAGTCATTTTGAGAAATTTGGTTTCCCGACTACTCACGGTTTTGGGCCCGTAGAATGCCAGGGCAGTATAGAAACCCCACAAGTGACCCCATTTTAGAAAAAAGACACCCCAAGGTATTCTGTTAGGTGTATGACGAGTTCATAGAAGATTTTATTTTTTGTCAACAGTTAGCGGAAATTGATTTTTATTGTTTTTTTTCACAAAGTGTCATTTTTCACTAACTTGTGACAAAAAATAAAATCTTCTATGAACTCACCATACACCTAACGGAATACCTTGGGGTGTCTTCTTTCTAAAATGGGGTCACTTGTGGGGTTCCAATACTGCCCTGGCATTTTAGGGGCCCTAAACCGTGAGGAGTAGTCTAGAAAACAAATGCCTCAAATTGACCTGTGAATAGAACTTTGGGCCCCTTAGCGCACCTAGGCTGCAAAAAAATGTCACACATGTGGTATCGCCGTACTCAGGAGAAGTAGTATAATGTGTTTTGTGGTGTATTTTTACACATACCCATGCTGGGTGGGAGAAATCTCTCTGTAAATGGACAATTGTGTGTATGTGTAAAAATACACCCCAAAACACATTATACTACTTCTCCTGAGTACGTCAATACCACATGTGTGACACTTTTTTTGCACCCTAACTGCGCTAAGGGGCCCAAAGTCCAATGAGTACCTGTAGGATTTCAAGGGTCATTTTGCGGCATTTGGTTTCCAGACTACTCCTCACGGTTTAGGGCCCCTAAAATGCCAGGGCAGTATAGGAACCCCACAAGTGACCCCATTTTGGAAAGAAGAGTATGGTGAGTTCATAGAAGATTTTATTTTTTGTCACAAGTTAGAAATTGATTTGTATTGTTTTTTTTCTCACAAAGTGTCATTTTCCGCTAACTTGTGACAAAAAAAAATTCTTCTATGAACTCATCATACTCCTAACAGAATACCTTGGGGTGTCTTCTTTCTAAAATGGGGTCACTTGTAGGGTTCCTACAAGTGAAGTTAGGCCCCTTAGCGCACCTCGGTTGCAAAAAAGTGTCACACATGTGGTATCGCCATACTCAGAAGAAGTAGTATAATGTGTTTTGGGGTGTATTTTTATACATACCCATGCTGGATTGGAGAAATCTCTCTGTAAATGGACAATTGTGTGTAAAAAAAATCAAACAATTGTCATTTACAGAGATATTTCTCCCACCCAGCATCTGTATGTGTAAAAATACACCACAAAACACATTATACTACTTCTCCTGAGTACGACGGTACCACATGTGTGGCACTTTTTTGCAGCCTAACTGTGCTAAGGGGCCCAAAGTCCAATGAGTACCTTTAGGATTTCACAGGTCATTTTGCAACATTTGGTTTCAAGACTACTCCTCACGGTTTAGGGCCCCTAAAATGCCAGGGCAGTATAGGAACCCCACAAATGACCCCATTTTAGAAAGAAGACACCCCAAGGTATTCCGTTAGGAGTATGGTGAGTTCATAGAAGATTTTATTTTTTGTCACAAGTTAGCGGAAAATGACACTTTGTGAAAAAATACAATTAAAATCAATTTCCGCTAACTTGTGACAAAAAAAAAATCTTCTATGAACTTACCATACTCCTAACGGAATACCTTGGGGTGTCTTCTTTCTAAAATGGGGTCATTTGTGGGGTTCCTATACTGCCCTGGCATTTTAGGGGCCCTAAACCGTGAGGAGTAGTCTTGAAACCAATTGTCACAAAATGACCTGTGAAATCCTAAAGGTACTCATTGGACTTTGGGCCCCTTAGCGCAGTTAGGGTGCAAAAAAGTGCCACACATGTGGTATTGCCGTACTCAGGAGAAGTAGTATAATGTGTTTTGGGGTGTATTTTTACACATACCCATGCTGAGTGGGAGAAATATCTCCGTAAATAGACAATTGTGTGTATGTGTAAAAATACACCCCAAAACACATTATACTACTTCTCCTGAGTACGGCAATACCACATGTGTGGCACTTTTTTGCAGCCTAACTGCGCTAAGGGGCCCAAAGTCCAATGAGCATCTTTAGGCTTTACAGGGGTGCTTACAATTAGGCACCCCCCAAAATGCCAGGACAGTGAACACACCCCACAAATGACCCCATTTTGGAAAGTAGACACTTCAAGGTATTCAGAGAGGAGCATAGTGAGTCCGTGGCAGATTTCATTTTTTTTTTTGTCGCAAGTTAGAAGAAATGGAAACTTTTTTTTTTTGTCACAAAGTGTCATTTTCCGCTAACTTGTGACAAAAAATAAAATCTTCTATGAACTCACCATGCCTCTCACTGAATACTTTGGGATGTCTTCTTTCCAAAATGGGGTCATTTGGGGGGTATTTATACTATCCTGGAATTTTAGCACCTCATGAAACATGACAGGTGGTCAGAAAGTCAGAGATGCTTCAAAATGGGAAAATTCACTTTTGGCACCATAGTTTGTAAACGCTATAACTTTTACCCAATCCAATAAATATACACTGAATGTTTTTTTTTTTATCAAAGACATGTAGCAGAATAACTTTCGCGCTCAAACTCAAATGTATAGGAAATTTTACTTTATTTGAAAAATGTCAGCACAGAAAGTTAAAAAAGTCATTTTTTTTGGACAAAATTCATGTCTTTTTTGATGAATATAATAAAAACTAAAACTCGCAGCAGCAATCAAATAGCACCAAAAGAAAGCTGTATTAGTGACAAGAAAAGGAGGTAAAATTCATTTAGGTGGTAGGTTGTATGACCGAGCAATAAACCGTGAAAGCTGCAGTGGTCTGAATGGAGAAAAAGGGTCTGGTCCTTAAGGGGCGAAAAGACTGTGGTCCTCAAGTGGTTAACTGGCTCAACCGCTAGAAGCTTGAGACTTGCTACTACCAAGTGTACCCATCCATTTACTCAACTGATATATGCCTAGATATATGCTTAAAATTAATTGTGGAATATTGATCATTTTTCTACCTTGCCCCACCTAATTTTGTTTAGCTTGCTACAGAAATCTGATCGATAATCAAATGTAATGCTGCCACTGCTAGATTTGTGGAAAAAATGGAAAGCATTGAGATTTTATCATTCCTTCTGACCCAGGGCCGGGCCGAGGCATAGGCTGGAGAGGCTCCAGCCTCAGGGCGCAGTGTAGGAGGGGGTGCACAATTCATTCAGCTGTCATTCCTAATCGTGTATGAAGCAGAAAGAAATAAGAAAAGGGGATACATAGCAGTGACTGCAAGCCAGATAACTAGATATTAATATGTTGGGGAGGTTGTGGGCCCTGTGGCGCCTCTTAGTCTAATAGCAATCAGTGTGTGACAGCTGGGGTGGGAGGGATGGAGGGGCGCACTTTGGTGTCTCAGCCTTGGGTGCTGGAGGACCTTGTCCCGGCTCTGTTCTGACCTCTCCCCTTGCTGGGAGGAACCAGTTGCGAGGATCCTGTAGGTTTATCCTTCCACGAGAGCAGTCATCGTAATTCTTACTGTCCATTTTTGTTTCCTCCGGAGTTCCACTTCGATCTGCCATAGAGTAAATATTTATGTTTGAACCTGAATATCACACACTGGGTTCTGAGACAGGTTATTTTTACTAACCAGAAAATTAAATAATATTAATTTATTACAAATAATACTTTTTTTTTTTAATTATAAATACAGTTTTAATGAAAGGGTTAATTTATTTTCTTACATATCACAACATTCTGGGATAGGCTCCCCAAGCCTTTCGAGCCATCAATATCCATCATGTCTTTATACAAAGCCTATGTTTCATTTTCAATTTCAGGATGTGTATATTATGAAAATGCAGAATTTTCCATGCGAGTGTCTGTAAACGCAGTCAGTATTCCACGTCTTTAAATAACCATCCCATCTGTACTGGTGTCCTCATCTAACCAAGGAATAATCTAACAAAAGGCTTTCTTCTTCTCTGCTTTGACACACAGACAGTATACAACTACAAGAAACAGTAATACACTGTTAAGGTTATGTGATTTTACAATGGTTTCCTATAGCATGATTAATTACCTAGAAGTGCAGATTTACTTGCAAACAGGAAAATCTTGAGTACACATCCACATTACAGCAATTGTTTTTTATTATTACAAATTCGATAGCGATATGGGATAACATGAAATGACTCAAGTGAATAATGTAATGTAGGTGCAACAAAGTTAGATTCTTAAGAGGAGGGGCTGGAAATATAAGGTGATTTTATATATTTATAGCGAACAGATATAGGAAGAAGGAAATTTGACTCTGTAAGTGAGGGATTTGAATATATATTGTGGGATTTAGCTCATCAGGTAGTAGGGATCATACCATAGAAATGTAACAAAAAGTTGGTGAGAAAGTATTGTCAAAATCATTCTTAGTATTTTCTTGTTTGCTAGTGGCTTAGACAAAACAGCGCATTTATATCATGCTTTCCTACTGATGGACTCCAAGTGCCAGAGCTGCAGACACTAGGGGCGCACTTAGTAGGCAGTATCAGTGTTAGGGAGTCTTGCCTAAGGCCTCTTAACTGAATAGATGCTGGCTAACTAAACAGGAAAAGCCGAGGTTCCTGTTCTCCTGTTTCAGAAGCAGAACCCTTAACCAGTCACTACCAAAAAGGCATTTTATTCATAAGGTGTGAAAATATCACCTAGGAGAAAACTTAAGCCTCATCTACACTATACAATTTTCCATCAGATAGACAGATCTATTAGATAGATCTAATAAGAAATTGCTTCGTGTGTAGACATCCAAATTGTTTCAGATCAATTTTGCAATACATTTTGCTTTGATAAGTACCCAAAATCTATTGCAAAATGTAATGCAATTCGATTGGACGGGTTGGAAATTATCGAATAGATCCGTCTAATAGATCCGATCTAACGGAAAATTGTACCGTGTAGCTGAGGCTTTAGAATATAAGGCAAATTGAATGATTGATAAAGGAGCAATGCTTTCAAAGGCTGATGACTCATAGCTTTTGTATTTAAGCACCCTAAGTTCAAATACTGAATTAGAAACAGTCAGTCCATTGAGGCAGATGATGTTCTGAACATGTAAGGGTAACAGTCCTTTTAAAGTAAACCTGCGATGGCAAAATGAAAAGATTTTATACTTACTCACTCAGATTTTATACTAACTTCCTCCAGCCCCATGAGCACCAATGCATCCCTTGCCGTCCTCCGTTCGCCCGCAATCAGCCCCCGGTAACCTGCCTCAGTCGCGCCAGTCGGCTCTTCTGTGCATGCGCTGCCCCTGTATGAAATGTAACTGGCGTGACTGTGCCAAATTACCTGGGCTGATTGCGGCCGAATGGAGGCCCTCCGGAGCACTGTGAGGGATGCGTTAGTGCTTATGGGGCTGGAGGAATCTCCGGGTGAGTATAGAATCTTTTCAGTTTGCCATCACAGGTACACTTTAAGTAGCATTATTTAGACTCTACATTTGACAGTTGGTACACTGATGGTGAAATGAATACTGCGATGTTCTGGTCACCCAACGGAGTTCATCTTCACATGAGATTACAAGTCTTGTATGAAATGTAAGGTCTTGAATATGACCTTTCTTCTGGAAGGCAGAGCTAGCAACATAAAGCAAACCTGAGCAACAACAAAAAAAATCCCAAATAATTGTATGTGTATACTAAGTATATACATCTGTCTCATACTATTGTTCACATTGCAAGAGATTTAAATTTGACTCTGAAGTATACGCAGCCGCTATATCAGTGTGAAATAAAACCTGGCTCGTTCAGCTCCTAACAAAGAGAAATAATTAACTTTGAACCTGAGAGAACTCACTGCTTATCAGGGATTATTTGCATTTCTCAAGAGGCTGAATTTAACTTGCTGATCCACTGTCTCATTTGCATAGATAACAGGACTGTTTTTTTAATACTTTCTGTGCCCCCAAAAATATAGTAATGTACATCAGAGAAGTTATTACTAGGGTTAGTACTATGAGTACCGATTATTATTTAATCATGTCACTTCAAGTACCCTTTAAGAGTAGGTCAGTGCAATTGCAGTGGGAAGTAGCTCTCTCCCTAAACTGTGAACATTTGCCCATGCAGTCTTATGATGATACTCCCAGGGTGTGCTAATGTTAAGTTAGACAGGAGTTCAGCTATTTCTTTGAGAACAATCTAGCAAGATTTTGGTTATACAGAGGAGATCAGAAGGCTGTGTTAGGTTGTATGTGAACACTTTGATGAACCTTTTAGGGCTACTTAGGATTAAAATCTGCGACACAGTTATTTGTTTGACAACCCATGGACTTCCATTGCCAGCTCTGAGGTCTCCCTGTAGCTACTAGTGCTGACATAAAACATATGTGGCTAGAAACACTTTCTGGCACCCCGGAGGGCGCCATTTTTTAGTGTTCCTAAGCATCCCTACTCAGAATCCCTACAGATTTTAAAAGGTCAATTAGAAAAGGTTTGTTGAAAAATAACCTTTCAGGGAATCAGGCAGAGAGACGTATGTTTGTTGAATATTAATATGTTTACATAGCAACAGCAGGTAATTTTGTGAAACAGAAATACAGCTTTGTTCCTACTGAGGTCATTGGTGCCATCTGAGATAGAAGACTTTTAAGCCATATACTCACCTCGCGACCCAGGAAGATGGATCCCAGTGACTCCCCACAATGACGAGCGCTCCACAATCCATCTTCCGGCCGTCAGCTATGTGCGACGTCGCAATGGCACATGACAGATGGGAACAAGGCTTCAAGTGACTGCGATACTTTGCGTGGAAGTGGTTGGGAATCTTAACCTCCTTGCCAGGCAGCGCTGAGGAGTGGATCGGGATTCTCTCTGACGTCCATGACATCGGTGACGTCATCCCGCCCCGTCGCCATAATGACGGGGGAAGCCCAGCAGGAAATCCCGTTCTGAACGGGATTTCCTGCTTTCAGAGAGCGCCAGCGGCGATTGGTTTAGGTAGGGGGATGCCGCTTGTCAGCAGGCTATCATGTAGCTAGCGCTAAAAAAAAAAATGTAAAAAGTGCTGCGCCGCCCCCTTGCCGAAATAATTGGAACAAGGCAAGGGGTGATGGCCATTATTGCCACGCGACGCTAAATGACGTTTGCCTGTACCCACGCCACCGGTCATCAGAAAAATTGCGAGATAGGTAGAGGTCTTTATAGCCAAGTAGGAGACATGTGGATTTCTTCTGATGCATATGTGCAGTTTAGGAAATAGCATAGCTTCCAAAAACAGCTTTTTTCTCATGTTTTGGATTTTAGAAGATAATTATACATTTACAAAAAAATATACAAAGAAATCGTCATTTAGTCCCAAAGGATGCATAGGAAAGCGTTCAGGGTTGTGTGGTTGCTTACAGGGCAGGGAGGAGCAGAGATGGGCTTGAGAATTTGGATTGTAGGAACTCAGTTTCCCATCAGGCTAAGTTTGTACAACACTTGGGAGACTTCAGGAAGGAATCTAAGACAGCTTATATCTCACTCATCCAATGTCATCCATGCATTATGCTGCATTGTTGGGATTTGGTGCTAAGGAATACTCTAAATTGTGTTTTTTTTGTGCAAATATATTTAAAGATGTAGAACTCTGAGACAAGGCGTGGTGAAGATAAAGGGAGTGGCAGACATCTTGGGCATGCTCAGATAAAAGATGAGATAAAAGATGAGGTGTATTGAATGGAAACTGAAGCAGAAGTTCCATAGGAAAAGTAGTGTACATGGTCATTCGCAGCCTTAAATGTTGTGGACATGCTGAAACTGGTTTTAACAATATTGTGAAATTACTTCTGGCTTTTACATTTTTTTACATATTCAGCTCCTTTCAAAAATATGAGCCATGTGCATTATTTTGCCTTGATACCTGTATAGTCCATCACGCAGATCCCCTTCAAAACTGCATCCTATTACATGTGCTTCCAGTTATCTTTTAAGTTTATAGTGTATTCCTAGTAAAAACATCTTGCAATAAATGCGCAAGTGGTTTAAGTTAAACCTGGTCTGCACTTAGATAATTTCTGTAACAATCTGTGTCAGCAAGAACAGATTTTCTGATTACTGGTGATCTGCAGTATCACCAATAATACAGATGTTATACCTGATTATGTGGTGATCTGCAGAATCACCAACAATGCAAGTATAGCAAGACACAGGACACTCAGGTGTAAGATAGTGTTTGGTGCAACAGTAAATATAGATAGAGATACCCACTATCCCAGAGGAGCTGGTAAAAGGGGGTATCTCTAAAGAACACTGTAATCAGTACTCCAGTAGGCTGGAAACACAGAGGAGTAGTGATAGGTTCACCTGAGGAGCGGGCGATGCACAGTAAGACAATGTAGAGTGATCACTCGAGGAGCGAGTGATTCAGACTGTACTGCAGCAGGGGATCCCCTGAGGGGCAGGAGATCCAGACAGTACTGTAGTAGCTAGTCACCTGAGGAGCAGGTGATAAAGACTGTACTGCAGCTATCAACCTGAGGAGCAGGTGATAAGACTGTACTGCAACTATCAACCTGAGGAGCAGGTGATAAGACTGTACTGCAGCTATCAACCTGAGGAGCAGGTGATTCAGACTATACTGCAACTATCAACCAGAGGAGCAGGTGATTACTAAACTGAGAGTCCCTCACCAGGACTAAGCTCACTGGTGAGGGCAGAAGAGTCAGACAAGCAGGTTCAGCAACACACGGACAGATACGGTACAAAGGCAGAAGACAGAATCAGAGTGAGGGATAAACTAAGTCGGCAACTGGATCAGATAGGCAAAGGCACAGAATCACAAGACAGAAGAGTAGTCAAGGCTAGCAGAGGGTCATAACAAATAATACAATTTAATTAGTACTTTAAGCTATCAACAGAATCTGGCTAAGTGTGGATCCCAAGCTCCTGCTGGTTCTAGTACACTTTCGGATCTGACTATGGGTCTGAGTGCTAACACGTAGCATATGCAACAGCAGACGAGGAACAACTGACAGGCATGTCCTATATATACTGGGAGCGCTCCTTAGCACCGCCCCAGTCACCCAGCCAATCAGCATCAGTGTTGGAGTCAGCTGACCGGCTGATCAGCTGACTCCCCTTCTGCTTGCATAAAGATCCTGTCTGTGCGCGCGCGCCCCTCAGTGTATGTGCGACTGAGGGACCAGGCAAAGTTCCATCATGTAACAATGCGGCGAAGGCCGCTGGCTGAGACGCAGGGGCAGCCGCCATGCCGCTCAGCGCTGCGGCGGCCTCCCCTTCATTCACCACAGTCCCAGGCGCAATTCCATCATGTACCCGCACGGCGGAAACCGCCGGCTGAGACGCGGAGATAGCCGCCTTGCCGCTCCCTGTTGCGGCGGCATCTCCGCTATCCCTTACAATTTCTGTTTATTATCTTGCAATTCCGGAATGGGAGAATGGTTTAGGATTGTAGATGACTGGGACATCTACATTAGACAGTGTGGAGGCCTATGATTATCTGGGATGGAGAGTTTGTGCTATCAGATCTTCTCATGTGGGTCATATGCTTTGCCAGCAAGCATGTATTTGGTGCATGGAATGGCGTGACACGCACAGTGGTTGTATGAGCAAACAGCTCTGAGGGTTGGAGCATAAAGAATCGAGGAGCAACACAGCTGGGGGACTGAGGGACCGTGTCCACACCGTCCCGGTTGATGTCCAGAGATGGTGCTGTAAAAGATAGAATTCTGTAGGATCTTGGAAGGTTTGGTGGATCAGAGTGAACTTTCTTGCTGAGCTCTTGAGATGGTATTGCAGTATATCTACACAATTTTCTTTCTTCATGATGCTTTCTGTATTTGAAGTGTTCCAGTTGCTCCGTGCTTAGTGTTGACTTGTAAACCACACCCATTTTTCTTCAAACATAACAATGGCCCTTATGTCCAGTTTGATCTTGGATTCATCAAACTAGAGGACAGTGGTACAAAAAAAAAAGGATCTTTGTTCCCATGTGTCCTTACTCTCTGCAGTCTGGCATTTTATGGTGGCTTTGGGGCAGTGGCTTCTTCTTTATGAACAGCCTTTCAGGTTATATAGGACTCATTTTACTGTGAAACCAATACTTTTCTACCTGTGTCCTCCAGCATCTTTATAAGGTCCTTGGATGCTGTCCTGAAATGGATTTCACTTTTCATGCTAAAGCACATTCGTCTTCTTACACAGCATTATTACTGCTGTCAGGGCCGGCGCTATCATAGAGGCAAAGGAGGCAATTGCCCCAGGGCCCCCCAGTGGCTACAAGAGGAAAACATTTTTTTTCAAAAAGACCTTATAGTTTTTGAGAAAATCGATTTTAAAGTTTCAAAGGGAAAAAATACACATTTTAAAACCCGGCGACTTTAACGGTTTATAGCAAATCCACCTTAAATGCTAGAAACCCTAAATTTGCAGGTTATGTTAAGGAGATCATTGGGAATAAGAGGAAAAAACAATTTTTCAAAAACTTTATAGTTTTTGAGAAAATCGATTTTAAAGTTTTAAAGAAAAGAGTATACTTTTAAATGCGGTAAATGTCACTTTTAGTAGCAAACCTAACGGTAGTGTAATTTTACATGTATCGAAAGAAAGAGCAATACGTTTCCTGACGGGGTTTCCAGGGGGTCCATACGCAGCCGCAGCGCTTTGTCCAGGGATCGCTATACAGCAGCAATATGGCTGTATGAAGATCCCTGGCATTTTTTCCTATTTTCCCAATTTTTTTTTTTATTATGTGGGGTCCCCCCTCCTGAAACTTTTTAACCCCTTGTCCCCCATGCAGGCTGGGATAACCAGAATGTGGAGCTTCGACCGATTGGGGCTTCACACCCTGACTATACCAGCTGCAAAAATGGTCCCTTAATGCCGATTTTTGTTCCGGAGTATCTGTTGGGGGGCCCCCCAACTTTATTTTGCCCTGGGGCCCCATTGTTGCTTAAACCGGCCCTGACTGCTGTGTGGTCACATAGTATTTATACTTACATACTATTATTTGTACACATGAGTGTGTAGCCTTCAGGTGTTAGTGTTTTTTTTCCAGGGATGAAACAGCTTTGTAGAGTTTCACTTTTTTTCCCCGGAACTTGGCCAGTTTCTTTGGATCTTCCCATTATGCCAAGAAAAGAGGCAGTGAACGTGTTGGTAGGCCTTAACATTTATCTACATATTGACTCAAATTATGCTAACTGGCTATCAGAAGCAGTTTCTCTCAAGTGCCTAAAGGCTTGACATTTTCTGGAATTTTCCAGATTGTTTAAAAATACAGTTAAAGTGATTGCAAACTTGTGACCCGCTGGAATTGTTATGTAGTTAGTAACAATTTAAATCATCTGCATGTGAACATTGCATGAAAAAATTGCATTCCACAAACTAGATGTCTTAAACAATATTCCAAATCTATAGTTTGTTCATAGAAAATATGTGAGGGAAGGGAGTTTCATAAAAATAAACCCAAAGTGTAGTGTATATTTTCTAATTACAGACAAATTTCACTTTAGAATAAATACACTCTTGATAAAACCTTGCTATAAACATGTAACACAGCATCATACAGTAATTACATAGTTAGTTTGGTTGAAAAAAAGACATTCTTCCATCAAGTCCAACCAGAAGAAAATAAATAAATAAAACAACATCCTGAACATGCACGTAGATTTATTTTTTTTGCCTTCCCCTGGATCTCAATTGAATTGAATTTAATTGAATTGAGATCCAGGGGAAGGCAAAAAAAACCCTTACAATTAGCCTTAACTCCTTGCAGACCACTTAACGCGATTGGCGGCGGGAGGGTGGCAGCTACAGGACTACCTAATGTCGACTGTTGTCAAGTCCTGTATCTGCAGCGGGGATCATCCCCGCGGATGCGCGTGCATCCCCGCTTGAGTGACTGAGCTCCATAAACAGCCTGCCAGCAGTGATCATTGCTAGCAGGTTGTTAGAAGAAAAAACGGTGGTTTATTACCATTGTACAGCGCTGCAATCTAGTGTAGCGCTGTACTGGGGACAGCCCTGTCAGTTGGCTGTCCCCTGGAGCGGCTTACAAAGCGATCAGTCTCATAGGCTGGTGCCTATGAGAGGCGATCGCTGTCATTGCCTGCCAGGGGAAGGGAGGGGAGGTGGGAGGAAGTAATTTAAAAGGAAATAGCGTCTTTTTAGATAGAATTAAATAACAATTACATTAATTAAAAAATAAAAATACTAATGGCCGCAGCAATCAGATGCCACCAACAGAAAGCTCTGTTGGTAGCAAGATTCATTTGGGTGGTAAGTTGTACTGTAAATCCCTGGATCAACTCTTCCGGGAATTACCTAAAAATTATAGCCGCTGATGCCCTACAATGCAAGGAAAGCATTCAAGCCCTCTTTAAATGCAGAAATATATTGTTTGCCATAACTACTTCCTGTGGTAAGATGTTCCAGATTTTAACCACTCCCACTATGAAGGACAGTTTTCTAAATAGATGACAAAAGCGTTTTTCCTCCACACACAAATCATGTCCCCTTGTCCATCGTACAGCCCTAAGAACAAAAAGCTCATCTGCCAAGCTTTATATTGCCCTCTGATGTATTTATACATGTTAATCAGGCCACCTCTTGCTTTTTTTCCATGCTAAATAAGCCCAGTTTGTCTAACCTTTCATTCACTACTGTCTAAATTTTCATTCACTACTTCATAAAAGCTGAGCATGTTGGTGAGACAGGACCTGTCTTTAGTAAAACCATGCTGTCGAATTGAAATAAGATTATTCTGTGCTACATAATTTTGTATAGCATCCCGTAGGATACCTTCAAACAATTTACTTACAACTGATGTTAAGCTTACTGGTCTATAGTTTCCTTGCTCTGATTTTTTTCCCTTCTTGAATAAGCTGCACAAATGCTTTTGCAATTAAATGTTATCAATAACTACTTTTCCATCCCAGTCTGCAGCCAGTTATGAATTTCAAGAACTGAGTGTAATCAGAATCAGAATCAGAATCAGAATAGTTTTATCAGAATCAGAATAGTTTTATTTCGCCAAGCATGATTGGGTCGTGCTCGGAATTGGGTTTGGCACAATACATAGCTCCAAGAGGTGCATAGGCAGAAAGCAGGGAAGAGCATTACAATACAGTAGGGACATGGCAGTAAAAAAACATCGTACTCAAAAACATATTGCACTCAGGAAAGAGGAAATGTATGTACACAAATATACAATCAGAAGTATACATTCAGCGGCCGCATGCATATTTCCAGTGTGCTGCTGGAGTCAGGGCAGGGTGCAGGGACAAAGTCCAGTCCGTTAGGGGTGGTGGCAGGTTGCTTTGAGAGGCGCATTTAATTCCAGTCTGCTACTGTGTCGGTGGTAAGGCACAGGTAGAGGGCGGGAGAATGCTAAGGGAGTTCAGGAGGCTGACGGCTGCAGGGAAGAAGGAGTTCTTGTGTCTGGTGGTCTTAGTTGGGATGGCTCGAAGTCTCCGGCCCAGTGGCAGTGGGGTGAAGAAGCAGTGGCCTGGGTGTGAGGGGTCACTTGCGATCTTTAGTGCCCTAGCGCGCAGTCTTGTGTTATGCAGGAGGTCAAGTGAAGGCAGGGGTCTCCCAATGATCCTCTCCGCCGACCTGATGGTCCTCTGTAGTTTGTGTCGGTCCCTGGCAGTGGCTCCCGCATACCAGACCAGGATGGAGGAGCAGAGGATCGATTCAATGGTGGCGGAATAGAAACATGTTAGGATCTCCTGTGGCATGCCGAACTTCCGCAGCTGGCGGAGGAAGAAAAGCCTCTGCTGGGCCTTCCGCTGGGTTGCCATAATGTTGGCCTTCCAACTGAGATCGCCGGAGATGGTGGTGCCCAGGAGGCGAGCACAGGGCACTCTGGCCACCTCAGCACCGTCAATGTGGATGGGAGGCGGAGTGGGAGCAGACTTTCTAAAGTCAATTATTAGTTCAACAGTTTTGGCTGTGTTGAGCACCAGCCTGTTCTCTGTGCACCAGTGGCATATACTCTCGACCTGCTGCTGATACTCCTGGATATTGTCCTTGGTGACAAGGCCAACAATGGTGGTATCGTCTGCAAATTTTATGGCTTTGACAGAGTCTGCCGTGGATCTACAGTTATTTGTGTAGAGGGAGAACAGCAGCGGGGACAGGACGCAGCCCTGGGGTGCCCCAGTGTTGGTTGTCATTTCTCTGGAGTGGATGTCCCCCAGTCTGACAACTTGGGATCTCTTGGTAAGAAAGTCCGTGATCCATAAGCGTAGGGTGGGGTGAACCCCAAGTGTAGCCAGGACATTCTGAAGGATGCGTGGGCATATAGTGTTAAAAGCTGAGCTGAAGTCCAGTAGCAGAACTCTGGCATACGCATCTGGTCTGTCGAGGTGGTTAAGGATGTATTCCAGACAGTAGTTAAGGGCGTCGTCAGTAGACCTGTTTGCCCTGTAGGCGAACTGGAGTGGGTCCAGAAGGGGCAGGGTGGATAGCTTGAGGATGGATAAGACCACTCTCTCTAGTGACTTCATGATGACAGACGTCAGGGCCACAGGCCTGAAGTTGTTGAGGTCAGAGATGCCCTGTTTCTTTGGCACGGGTATGATGGTGGACCTCTTGTAGCACGCAGGGACTCTACCCTTAGTCAGTGACTTTCTGAAGATTTCAGAGAGAATGGGAGCAAGTTGCCACGAACAGGTCTTGAGGCAGGCTGGAGACACACCGTCAGGGCCCGAGGCTTTCCTGGCATTTAGCTTAGAAAGGAGGCGCCGGACGTCTGCCTCACCCACCTCCAGATGGAGTGGGTCCACGCTACTAGGGTCGCTATTCGCGTGGAGTGCTGGGATGGTGGGAGGTGGTAGGTGTCCCCCGTGCTCAGCCTGTCTCTCGAACCTGCAGTAGAATTTGCTTAAGTGCCACATTACTTTTCTGGGCTGAAAATTGTACACTTCAGACAGCTCAGTTAAGCTTTTCCTTCTCAAACATGAGTAATTAGCTGCTCAGATCAGAAAACAAATGTTGCTTGGTTTCCAATCCTGTACAATCTGAGTAGGTGACCAGAAGCTAAAACATTCCCAGTCTTGACATAGTTTTTATGACAAAGTGAGGCGTAGCTGAGGATTTGAATTAATGTGTACAAAGTACCGTAAGTGATTAAAAATAATATGTGGCATAATTTTTAACAGTATGTAAAGTTGAACTGATGGAATTGCTTATTTTTCACCAAAGGTGGAATTTAACTTGAAACAGAAACTCTTATTCAATTCACTTTTTTTCCTCACCTTCTGTTTTAGATTTCTGCAATTTAAAAAGTTTTAAATTACGTGAAAAGGTAATGTCAAAATTATTCTGAGTATTCTCTAGCTTACTGGTGGCTTGAAAGGCATTTTATTGACAAGGCATGAAAATATCACCTAGGAGAAAATTAAGGCGATAAAGTGAATTGCATATGGCCCAGAGTATCTCATCTGGTGCCAAATGCAATCAGTTGAAATTGTATGGGATCTTTTTTCATGGTCTTATTCCAATTCTCTTTCTGTCCCATCCTCATGCCAGATCTCCTTCATCATATCCTCATGTGTGGTCTTCTCCCAAACCACTATCCTGCCAGAATTCCTGCAGTCACATCCCTATATGTGGCCTCCTCCCATCTCATCTTTGTGCCTGGCCTTTCTCTTGTGGAATGCTGAGTAGTTTATCTGTATATTAATGCCGCTTAGTCTGTGATTTTCTTTGTTCTTCTAAAGTCATGTGAGAAATAACAACCCATGCTATTTTTTTTATTTTTTAAATATACTGTATGAACATTAGTATTTCATATTCATTTAAACAAAATATAAAGGCAAAGGTGATGAAACTGAGAAGAAAAATGCAAAAAATATACTTCACTTGTTAAAAACAAAACAAACATTCAAATGTATACCACTAGAAAATGTAAGTACACCTTTGCTAGTAATACCTGCTGTTGTACCCTTTGGCAGGATGTTAGGTTTGCTTTTACTTGTAGCTACACGTTTCTTAAATCACCTGGAAGAATTTGTTTCCCACTTGTTCATACAGAAAATGTGTAATATTTTAGAGGGTTTCTGCATGCAAAACACATTTTAAATTTTTCCTTAGTATCTCAATGGGATTTCTATCCAAGCTTTGACTTGTCCAGGAAACCTCCACTTTTTTATGATTTCCTTTGTGGATATACTGTACTGCTTAGGGTTTTGCATTAAGCTTTTCTTACAATGTATCTCTCCTTATCTATTACCATATTTCTAGATTTTTTTAAGCAAATAAGCAAGTAAAACAAATAATCACAATAAATAAGTTGTCCCTAATTCATTTTCCACTTTATTATGTTATTTTACGTGTTAAATAATGCGGAATAATTATAGGGGTATTGTGATATAGTAAATCTAAAACCTTTAGTACATCAGGACCACTGTCATACTGCAAAGTCTACTATGAGTTGAATACCAGGCTTCCAAACATGGTTTCACATTGTCCTCAAGCATTGGCTGCTAAGACAATGAACTCAGAGCATTTTGTGAAAGTGAACATTTTCACCACCATGCTACATTTGGAAACATGTTATTCTGGTGAAATTATGCTTTTGGTTGGACACCATGGACTGAGGAAGTTCACTGTTTAATAGCTTCTACTTTTGTAGACAAACAACAGAATGACTGATGTAATAAACCTATGATTCCTTATAGATTTTTGCTATATTCAGCACTCTTATATAAATCAAGAATTTGTGTGTTTGATCTTGTATTCATTGGCTATCATTCATAAATGCGGAAATGCTTAAAACAGCTGACTTTACCGAACACTCAGCAAGTTCGGCATTCATAAAGCCTCTTTCCGCATGAAAAACTGACACTACCGAGCATAGTGATAAATCACCGCCTTCTGCGGTGATTTTCGTAAAAAATGTAACAAAATTGTAATTCATAAAGACTACCTCAAGCGGTATGAGGACGGGAAATACCGCTCCCTCTTATGTGGCGATAACAATGTGAAGTGAATGGAGACACAGACCTCCCAGGCAGCTGCAGTAGAGCGGAACACGGGGAAATGTATCAACTCGGCAGCTTCCTGTGTCTCCGCAAGCCTACCGCCAGCCTAGTTCGGGAAATCTCCGCACTACTATCGCACGTGAACACTTTTTTATGAATGCTCACCCAGAAGTCTAAAATACCGGAAGCGGTGTTTTCCCGCACTGATTCTCCTTACCGACAGCTCTTTTATGAAGGATACCCATTGTGCTTTAAATTCTTAATGGTGTGCCTTTTGGCAGGGTTGTGCGTCTTATGGACTTGGTTTTCAGTCCCTCTTTCCCATGTCAAAAATTTGGGAGTTATGCATCAGTGAATTTCTATTTCTGTGTAACAACACCTGCCACACTAGAACAATCAGGATGTCAACTAGTGCCAGTTAGTATATTTGTCTGTGTCTGTTGATGTGTGTGCCAATACTAATGTGTCTATGAATGCCATAATCCTATAGTCTGTCCTTTTATATTAACCTCCTTGGCAGTAACCCCAACCCAGACTGTGGGTGAAAAAAACATGCTGGGAGCGGTAATCCTGAGCCTGGGGTGACTGCCAGGAGGTGTATACAGAGGATGCAGCACAGAGGGCAATTGCAACTAACCTCCTGGGGATCTGGATGCTTAGTGTTCATCTTCTTCTGGCCCTTAGAGGCTCTCAATCCCTCAGATGAGTTCCCCATTCATCACCTGATGACAGACCGCAATCTCACCATAGGGGCATAGCAGCACCCAAAGGACATGAGGGAGAATTGCAGCGCTGCATCTCGGGGAGGTGAGTAAAGTGCAGGGCTGCTGCAGATGAATCTGTGGTGTGTTTTTTTGGGATCTAAAAAAGATTGTGAAAAAATTGCACTGCTTTTGGACTCTAAAATACGCAAATAACCATACCGCCAAGTTAGCGCTTTTCAGTCTGTCCTCTTAACGCCTTGCCGACTGCTCCACGCCAATTGGCGTGAGCAGTGCAGCAGCCCCAGGAACGCTCCACGCCTATTGGCGTGAACGTCCGTCTATGGGGCTAGCAGGAGATCGCGCGCACGCATATCCTGCTTGCGGGGCCGCCCCGCCTTCAGTCTCCGAGCAGTGATTGCCGCTCGGGAGACAGACGGCGCCGTCTAATAGGGTAGTACAGCGCTGCGATCAGCAGCGCTGTACTGGGGACAGCCGTGTGACACGTGTGACACGGCTGTCCCTCTGGGTGACACAGAAGCGATCAGCGGTGATAGCCTATCACAGCCGATCGCAGCGATTGATTGAGTGGGGGACGGAGGGAGGGAGGGAAAACATTTAAAGAGTTTTTTTTATTTAAAAAATAATAAAAATATTTACATAAAAAAATAAACATAGGGGGAGCGATAAGACCCCACCAACAGAGAGCTCTGTTGGTGGGGGGATAAGGGGGGGGACGGACACACTTGTGTGCTGAGTTGTGCGGCCCTGCAGCTTGACCTTAAAGCTGCAGTGGCCCAATTTAGTAAAAATGGCCTGGTCACTAGGGGGGTTTAACACCACAGTCCTCAAGTGGTTAAGTCGAGTAGTTTTCATCTTGTCAATATGCCTTTTTAAACCACCAGCAAGCAAGAAAATACTCATAACATAATTTTGTTGGAACTTTTTCACCCATTTTTTTAGTGCCTTTTCAATTATTGCAAAGTGCTGAAAAGTTATTTTAATGAGAAGATGATAAAATGATCTCCTATTAGGAGATCATTTTTCAACTTCTTTAAAATAACTTTTTAACAATCTGCAACTGAAAAAGTACCAAAAAAATAGGTGAAAAAATTACTATCAAAATAGTTTTGAGTGTTTTCTTGCTTGCTGGTGGGTTAGAAAGGAATTTTATTGACAAGGTGTGAAAATATCACCTAGGAGAAACACAAAGGAGAAAAGGGTTAATTGCCTATGAGCCCAGGAGTGGCCCACACCTGGGTCTACTGAAAAGAAAATGGAAAGGCTGGCAGATGGGGCAGCAGATTTGGCCATCAGATAGATCCCTCTCTGATCGAACCTGATCAGAGGAGTGATCTATTACCTGCTACACTGCACACAGATTTCCAATATACCGTATTTCAAAATGCACAGAAGACACAGGGCATAGGAGAAGGTGTGCACCAGTGGACAGATGAGCCAAAACTACACTGCAGGGAAAGGTTGTATCCAGGATGGAAACCAATTGCCCTTTTCTGGGTTAGGAAGGGATTTTTTTCAACCCTTTTGATTTAAGGAGGGCCTTTTGATACTTAAAATGGCACTGTTTCTAATATGCATATATACAATATACAAATATTTCACAATGAACTTGTTTCACCCCAATTGCAAGTAGTAATAGGTCAAGATCATGTACATTTAGAAATCAGCAAAGACAATAATTCAGACGTCACACTTGAGTGAGGTGATTAAACTGGATTTATTTGAAGAAAACGGTCAGGCATCCCTTCAGCTTGTCATTATGGTAGAATTACTGATACGTATATATGATTGTCAAGGCAGAGAAAAACTTGCTATCTATAGATTCATTACAATTATGTCTGATTATTTGGATATTGGCTGTTACATGCAGTGCAAAATACAGCCATGAAGTCAATTAGCTTGTGAATGAATACTGTCCCCCACACCACTAGTGCTCATCAGGTAGTATGCCCTTTGGACAGTGCTGCATGCTGCATATTGTAATGCATGCTGTTATTATTTTAAATGCCAAACGTTAATACTGGAATTATTTATTCTTGCAGCATACATTAACAAATGGTGCCATAGTAATGGCCATAGATCTGACACACAATTTGTTCATTCAAAATACAAGCATATTCAATATTTGTGTTGCTAGTGGAATTCAAACTGGCAACATTTACATAGCAAGGACCTTCATCATTTTCAAGTAAACCTGAAGGGGTCAGAATATGGAGGCTGCCATCTGCATTCCATTTTAAAATTGCCCATTACCTGACTGCCATGCTGATTGCTTGGGTTTAGCAGTCTGAGTTGCACAGCTGGAACAGACATAGTTTGCAGAATCCAGACTCTATCTGTTTACATTTTCTGGGTCAGTCACTCACACAATGTATTAGAGGCGTGGCTTCATCACAACAGTGTTAAAGGACAGATGAGATATATAGGATCTGCTGTTGTGGGTCCCATTTTAAGTGGTTGTCATGCTGATCAATTGGCATCAGTAGCATCAAATACAAGAATGGAACTACCCAGTGTAGACAGAGCAGAATCAGAACATCCAATCTGCATACTCACACTGTCAGTGACTACAGCTATTAAATGATTACATGTAAATGCCAGACAAGGAAGTGTTAAAGGAAGTCAGCAATTGCACCAACCATATTTCCCTCTTTTCAGGCTTACTTTAAAAGGATGACAGCAATGACACTTTCGATAAACCCTTCATTTGTGTTCTCTGGTTCACCCCATCATATTTTTCATGCATTGCATTACAATACTTTTTTAAAAAAAAGTGTACAACAAATTATTTTGTAAAATAAAATAAAAAAAAAGAAAATGTGCTTCAGCAATTCACAGGTCTCCAGGTCCTCGTTGACGCTTATTCAAACATCCTCTCCCGCCAGGTACATGGAACCTACTATGGCACAGACCATGTAACCAGGGAAAGCCACCAGACACAGAAGCAGACCCTGCAGAAAACACACCCTCCTAGCTGCTCATCCATACTGCAACAGGTAGCAATGTAATTAAAAATGAACTTTGCCTAAAAAATGTACTGCAATTCAATGTATACAATGGTGAACTATGGCTTTATTACAAGTTCATTCTCAAACGTCAAGAGTTTGCATAACCTTATTTTATAAGATCATGGATGATGCTGTGTAGCGTGTGGACTGCACATTACATTTGATGCAGGAACTATTTTTCTTCTTGTCATGGATACTAATTAGGTTCAGCATGATTCCTCTTTTACGTTGGCTATACACAGTAAACGTTTTTTCTCCAAGTGTTGTAAAATATCGGATTAGAGACTGTTTAAACTGAACCAGCCATAACAAGCCTGTTAATACAGTTTTAGGAATTGACTAACATTGTACTGGTAGCACTGGCACAGCACTAGGTAATCCTGTGCTGGCTGAGAAATATTGTGATGCGTGAAGAGGCCAATATCCAATCTCAGCCCAGGCATTTTAGTTGAATAGGGTTAGGAGATAAATACTTATATAGAGGAATTACGTTAGTCCCCACCATGCTGAAGTCTTAGTACTCTAATTGTGGGAAGTGGGCCATAGACATGTCTCCACTCCTGTGTTATGGAGGCTTGGAATGGAGGTGTGAAATCACCAGCACACGGACAAAGGTAAATGTATCTCAAAACCACACAACTGCAATGCTTGGGCATAGTTCTCCTTCCTACAGCAACACTGAAAGACTTACAAGTCACAAAAGCTATGTACAATAGTCTGGCTCATAATCACAGATGCCAAACTGATATCAATGTTAAAAAAAAGTACACATTGGATACTGTGGACCTAAGATGATAATGTTATAGAATATCAGCTTTATATAACAAAATATATGATTTAATTTTTTTTTCCAACCAAGTCAATGTATCCCTAAAAAGATCCTCATTGCCTGCTTTTCTAAGCAAAGCACAGAGTCGATTATTGGAATACAATCTCCCAAAAAATATATAAAACTTTTAAAAGAAACATATCTGAAATTAACACTTTTTTTTTTAGACAATTTGGAAATTCATAAATATTTTTTGGAGCAGCTTAAGTAAGTTTAGATTTAAACCATCAGAACTCTAGAATGATTTTTTAATAATTACAGTTTTTTTACATGCGGTTTCCCTCCCACCCAAATATATGCATAGGGGTATAGAGTTGCAAGTTTTCAGGTACCTTTTCTATGAAGCTCATGCATCTTTGCTGTTTCAAAAGGTCATAAAATCTGTAAATACACATAGCAGTAGTGGTGATGCCGTCACCCAGTCACTGCTCAACAGTAATACAAGGCATAAAAGACATATAGACATAGTGTAACATGCATAGAAGACAGAAGCACATTGTTGACACACAGGGGTGACATTACGTTCGGCTAAGTTTGACTTAGCTAAACAAAGAACGTAGACACCGGAAATACTGCATAGATATTCAGCACAGGACACTTGCTGCAAGAGCTAGTAGTTTCCCCCTCAAGCAAGCCTATAACCTTACAAACATTCATTCAGATCTACTGTTCCTAGAGAAACAATTTTCCTTCTGATGTGTAGAGTTTTTCCTTTGGAAGAACAGTGCTTAGCCTTTGGAATTATTCCAAGTAACTGCAATAAGAGGCAGTAGGGGAAATAATGTAATATATCTGAACATGCATTGAAATTTCATGCAGTTTTATTAGTTTCTATTTTTCCATTTACAGGAGTTTCTGGCACATTCAAGTTTTAGAGAGCCTGCACTTGATGTGAACTGTAAGGCAACGATGTGCAGGTCTACTGATGCTGCTGGGAATTAATTGCCCAACACACTGAAAGCCCAACAATGTGATCTATTCCTGTGTGCACTTTTTGGCTCATTCTTTGTTAAAAGGACTCACAGATACACAAATTATCCTGGTCCAGTACAATCCAAAGTAAAATGTAACCTACAAATGATGATTTCCCTGCTGTTCAGGATTATCTTAACAAAACATTGTGTTATCAGTTCATATTCAGATGAACTACAGTCTTTTCAAACTTTTGCGGTTAAAAAAATTATTTTATATTTTTTCTTCTTAATTTAACTTACTCTGTCAGAGTGTTCTACATGGTGGACTTTGCCAAGAGACTAGCCAGTCTTAAAGGTAATACAGGTTGAGCCACCATGGCAGCTTAAAGAAAACGATAGCAAAAGTGATATAGCGACGTAGAACAGCCAATCAGAATCCTTGTTTCATTTACCATCTGGAATCTATTTACTCATGACAATTACTCATTTTGTGATCCATTCCTTTCATGAGTCTTCATAAATCAAGGTGATTTGTGATAGAAAATGAAGACAATCTTTGTTCACATCCAGTGGTGCATAGTAGAATTTAAATAAATCACATGCAGGTTTATTTTATGCAGTATTGTCCAACTAGATGGAGTCTGAACCAACTAGATGGGGTAAAGGGTATCTTTACACTTGTTTGTTGTTAACAAAGAGAAGGGGTTCACATAATATCAACAATACATACAGATTCTGACCTCAGATTTGCATGAATCTAAAGGTTTATCTTTACATGAAAGCATTTACCAGTGTATTTTTTAAGAAATAAATTTCTCAGCTTGTCAGGTTTGTGGTGAACACAGCTTCTTTTTACTGATCTTCCCTACACATTCCCACAACTACATTTCCTCCACTAAATGTATAGTTTAGTGATTGGAGCAATAATAACAACCCTAAGGACAACTGATAGAAGTGTGCTCACGCCCAACTTGTGGATTCAATTCCATTTCTGAGAAGCATAGCTTGAGAATGCAGAGCTGTCTTATAGCAGCAAAGGATTGGCCTATAAACACATTAGGTCTGATCAAATTAACTTTTTCTCAGAAGTTTTCTCCTAGGTGATATTTTCCCACATATTAATAAAATGCCCTTTAACCACTTAAAGAGAACCAGAGACGAAGCACCCTCATGTATTTTATTACGTTTATCAGTGGGAACATGACAGTAAACACCTACCCTGCTTTTAGTTTCATTCTTATCTGCTTAATTAGTCTATTATCAGCTGTGATAAGAATCCCGGACTGGCTCAGTCTAGGTTTGACCTGGAATCATTAGAGCGGAGTCATTCTTCTGTGGAGTCTTTTCAAGCCCAAGCCTGCCACCTCCTGGCTCAAATTTCCTGCTTTGCATACTGAGAGCTGTGATGACATGGGAGGGGCTGCTGCTGCTAAGAGAGAAGCTCTGAAACAGACAAGTGTGGCTGCAAGCCTGCAATATGATCTGTGTGCTCTCAGCATAGATACTAATGATGACTGCAGTTTCATTCCTATGAGGGACACTTCCTACAGGCAGCTGCACATCATACAAAAATGAAAGCACATAGCCTAAATAGCAGCCTAGTCTCATATAGCCTAGACAGCACATCCAGAACAACTCATAATCCGGAAGCAGAAGGAATATGAGCCGGCGGGCATATTTAATTTTTCCTGGAGCAATAATGGATAAAAAACACTAAAAAAGGCACACCAGAGCGGCGAAATTATCAGGTAGAGCATTTATTCTTTACAAGCCATTGACTGATATGTTTATTTTGTGTGAAACGTTCATCTCTGGTTCCCTTCCACAGGCTTAAACCCCCCTAAAGACCAGGCCAATCTTTTCTAGTGTGATGAATCACAGTGCTTATGCTGAGAAAAAAATTACTAGTCAAATGATTATTTTAAAAGGCAGTGCTACTGGGACATGATGCCAGCTATATTCACATCCTTAGGACATCAGCTTGTGTAGCGTATGCATTACCTGAACCTCTCCAGGCATGATGCGAGTGATCAGCAGATGTTATTATAATGAGATGGTTGGGGACATTGGAGACACGGTTCGCTCTGGTTTATTGGGTGTGGGTAGCAATAGCCATTGGATTCATTTTCCTAAGGTGCCCGGTCTGTTCCCACTTACCAAACTATTTCTCATCTGACAATATTTGTACAGTACTGACATACAGTACACAAGACATAGCATGATCTGGCTGAGCACATGGGCACAAGGATACCTCAACAGGGTTCTCAACAGTACAAATTGCATATAGTAGCCATTAAAGATTCATCTTACTGAAATAACTCTGTAAAAATATGATTTCTTATTAAATGCTCTAAGATAGTACAGCAAGTCAACACTGCTTTTATAAATATATTTGAACATGAAAATTGTATAATTCCTCTGGATTACACAGATTACAATGTTTCTAATCTAAGCTCTCAGAAGCTCTGATTAAAAAACATCTGGTAACAAATATTATGCCAATAATATTTGTGACATTGTTATACATTATCACTGTGATGGGCAATTACAGTGATTGTATGGTGTGGGCTGGAGTTGGTGGTAAGGATGCACATTATACTGCTTTTCACTCACCATTAGCCACTAAACGTTCAAAGGAAACATATCATGCTTTAAAAATATTTCCTTTATTTATATTCAATACTAAAAATATTACATTTCGATTGGGAAATAAAAATCTTATAAATTGGACATTTCTGCAAATGGAAAAGCTTTTTGCTTTACTGCTCTGGTAAACAAGTCTCTAACATTACAACGACCAATTCCCACACGCACCACCTATGGCAGATGCAAAGGAAATAGTGCTGAGTAAGTTCTGCTCTATGCATTATGGAGTTACCTTAGCTTTCCAAAAATAGTAAAAACAAAAATCTTTTCTACTGCATATCTTACCAGGCTCACTCACAGCCGGAGATCCAAACAATTGTGACATTTGCTTCACATTTTATTGATATACACAAATTGATAAATGAAAGCTATTTTTAATATCTAACCTAATAAATAGATCAACGCACAGAGCGAACAAGTGAGGGGTTAAAATGCCATAGCTACCTATCTACCTTGAAAAAGTTAGACCCAAGGCCTTCAATAGGTTAATGAGAGAAAAATAGTATAAAAAATATCACAAAGCTATTAAATTAAATGTAACCAGACACTTACTTTTCACAGTATTCCATTCCAAATTTCTGTGATACTTACTACCTGATATTATCTAGAGTTCAGTACTGTGAAAACGAATTAAGTCCACAGCATACAATTTGCATGAATTTTGTCATATGACTAACTCCATGTATAAATGAGACACCAAATGGAGAGTTCCCTGTACTACTAGAAAATCTAACCAGTCCATACTTAGAGAAATAAGGCCAGAGTGTTCACTAGAGGGGCTGATACTATTATTAAAACTCAAATACTTTGGTCACATAATGAGAAGACCGGATTCTTTGGAGAAATCCTTGGTGCTTGGAAAAATGGAGTGCAAAAAAAGAAGAGGAGAGGCTAAGAAAGATAGACAGTACTGTATATGTGAAGCTATGAACATGCCTATACAACAGCTGAAAGAAGCAGTGATTGACAGAGACATCTGGTGTGCAAAAGTACATATGGTCATGAAGAGGCGGAGGCTACAGAACAAATGAGGAGGAGTAGTATAAGACACCAATTTCTGGATTGTTTAGAACTTCAATTATTTTGTTAGAACATATGCATGCATTGGTATTTCAAGTGGTTATCTGCATTTCTGGATTTATTATGGGATTGTGTTCTTGGCTGTAGCCACAGCAATGAATATATCTGTCAGGGAACGGGGGAACATCGAGTTTAACAAAGGTGCAGTATTATTATTATTTAAGGTGCCCATATACTCGTCAGATTGGCAGCAGATAGATAAGAAATGACTCTGATGATCTTTCTGATGCGTTTTTAGAACATTTTTTACCAGGATAGAATTCCAATAGATTTCAGTTTGAAATCTATTGAAATTCGATCTGATGGCATTTTTTTGCCATCAGATTTCCATTAAGGCCAATGCAAACTGATAAGCAATCTCATCAGATCGACCTAAATTTTCCACCCTGCCAGTTCGATGGAAATCCATCGAAATCGATCGAAATCGGCCATCGATCGGTTGATTGGCCAACCGATTTGCAAACGATCAATCGATCGATCGATCGGGATCGATCGGTCGGCCAGAAAATCGGCTGAGTGTATGGGCCCCTTAAGTATTTATATAGCGCCGACATCTTCCGCAGCGCTGTACAGAGTATATATATATATATATATATATATATATATATATATAGTCTTGTCACTAACTGTCCCTCGAAGGAGCTCACAATCTAGTCCCTACCAAAGTCATATGTATATATTGTGTAGTGTATGTATTGTAGTGTTGGGCCAATTTCGGGGGGAAGCCAATTTAATTATCTGTATGTTTTTGGGATGTGGGAGGAAACCGGAGTGCCCGGAGGAAACGCACACAGACACGGGGAGAACATACAAACTCCTTGCAGATGTTGACCTGGCTGTTATTCTTACACTGTATGTCTGGTTATATTTAAATTCATTCACTCTGATATTTTTTATACTTTTTTTTGCCTGTCTTAGCTACCTCTAATTTATAAATAAGTTGGCATTTCAACAAAGATTCCCTTTACTAGAGAATATTTAGCAAGTTTCATAATAACTCTGTGAACATAATTAGAAAATAAAAAATAACTAACTAGAAAAGAAAAACTAAATATCTGAAACCAACCACTGTGAAATTCAACTTTGCATTTAAGCAATGATGCTTATTAGGAAAAGTTACCGCAACCTCTCTAAAGTCTGCTAAAGACATAATGAATTGTATCTACAACTGAAAAAACTATTGGTTTGCTTTAACCTGCTATTAGTCATCATGAACAACAAAACTAGTCAGAGCTCGGTAGTCAGCATAGCAGTGAACATAGCTTGTTACGTAAGCAGAATTCTACAGTAAAAAGATTTGAACAAGCTTCCTTTAAAGAGTGATTAAATTGCTCATGATCAAAATCTGATCAGCGAGGGATCTATTCCCATCACACTGAATCAGATTTTAATATAGTGTTGTCCCCCTGGGCCCCAGAGCCGGACCTCCAAGTCTACCCCAAGTCAGTAGGGCTCCTGGAGAATACCTGCAGTGGAGCGAACTCACCTTTCTGGTGCGCTCCCTTGTGTGTGCTGCTGTCTCCATTCTTGCAGGTGTCTTTCTTCATAACCCGGTGGCATGTACGAACACAGGAGAACCTAAAATAGACAGGTAAGTGCGTTCTACTGCAAGTACTCTGCAGGGGCGACTAAAACTACCCCTACTAAAGTAACAAATGACTTACTATTTGCTAAATCTAAAGGCTACTACACATTTTTTTATCTGACTTTTCACACAGTTGACCATTGTTTACTACTCCATGTCCTCTCTCCTCTAAGCCATCAGGGCTGCGCATTCATTCTCAAGGTGTTCATCTCATCTCTCTGTAAAGAATTTCAGTATCTCCATTCTAAAACCATCACCCCCTGTAATCCTCTTTGTTGGGTACCACAGGGCTCAGCCGTTGGACCTCTTCTTTTCTCCATGGCCAATCTATTAACTCTTTTGTCTTTCGGTATCACTTATATGGAGATGACACCAAAATCTATCTTTCTGCTCCAGATCTTTCTGCGTTAACATCTTTCATCCTTGACTGTCTAAACACTATCTTCTCTTTTATGTCCTCCTGCTTCCTGAAACTCAATATGGACTAAATAGAAACTATAGATTATTGCAAATAACCTTCTCTGTGGTCTACCACTGAATTACCTGACACCTCTCCAGTTCATCTTGAATTTTGCTGTCCTAATTATTCATATCACATCTTGCTCCTCAGACAGTCCTCCTCTCTTTCAGCCTCTCTATCGATTGCATACCAAACAAAGAGTACAATTCAAGATTCTGCAACCCTCTCTCCAATCTGATTCCTCCATACATCACTCTATTCATTTTCAGATACCATCTTATGTACAACCTATGCTCTGCCAATTATCTCCTGCATACATGGCACATTGGGGAAGGGCTTTTCAGCATAGGGCAAATCAAATGACGGAGCCATTCATTACTTTTCCCCCTTCAACTCAAAGCAACTCGTGTGAATTACCCGGGCGCGAACTATAGCATTACTGCTATAGCCGCGCCAAGCTTTGGCGCTATGCTACGCACACCAAAAAGACCTGCTTCGCTCCTTCCAGCCTGCCCTAGTCACCTCTTCCTACTCCTTTATACAGGATTTATTATGTGCCTCTCTTCTTCTCTTGAGCTCTTTCCCTAAGTCAGTTTAATGAGTATATATGTTACCACAGAGCAGCATCAGTTGGGTGCTAGGATAAGCCACTATTAGTAAAATATCAGCTTACCCAGCACCTATCCTAACCTTAGATCTCCAGTTAAGGTGTCTAACCCTTCATCTAATGCCTAACCCTAACCCCCTTTGGAGGTGCGTAACCTTAACCCCCAGTACCTAATGCCTAACCTTAACCCCCCTAAAGTGCCTAACACTAATTCAATAATGCAAGTGGCCAAAGTACCGATAGTTGTAGCCTATCATCAACGATTGGCTACAACCATTAAATCTATGTAGTATGGCTGCTTACATCAGGCGCCCAAAATACCGGTTGGTCGCCTGATTGCCAAAATTTAACACAGGCATCTATGACTCACATTCTCAGGCAAACATATAATCTGTTCTATACCATTTTAGCTGGTTCTTGAACTATCACTATTTCAAACTCCGCTAGTCGGGTTGTATAAACAGGACAGTTTTGCCTACCAGTGTGGAACTTTTTTAAATGTGTGGTATTTCTATATACATTTTTTTCATATAGGTAAGTTTCCTAATTTTTCCGATAATCGCATACAATTTTTTATTGAGGCGTGCTCTCCTTGTTTGCCCCATTTTTACCCATACCGATTTCCAAAAACTATACAACCCCCATCCTCCAATATCCTCTATGGTGACATTTCAGTTACTCAGGATTCATGCCTCAGGCTACTTTGCAACGTTACATGAAAGTCTATGCAGGCACCTATAGGTTTCTGCTTCCTATCTATGGAGTGTACTCTCTTTATAAAGCTGGCAGCAGTGTCATTGAGAATATAGGGATAGGGAATAAGCTCACAACAATTAGAATCTGAATGTATTGAAATACAGTATATATCTGGCAATGAGAAGCAACTATTGAATTTTAATGACTCAGTGGACTTTGTAACACACACAATGAGAGACCTAAACATACCTTTATATAGCATGAAACGTTAATTTCCATGGACCAACCCCAAGGTAAAATGGATTTTGGCTTGGGTTTTATGCAGTCCACATGGCATATTGCAAGTTAATTGAATTGCACTAGGCTCATGTATGTGTGAAATATTTTAAACTCACATTATCAGCTTTTTTGGAAATTAAAAATAAAAAACTCAGTTGCATAACATGGGTCCCAGAAACAAAACTTTTTTTTTATGTATAACTATTAAAGTGGACCTGCATTAAACATATCATTAAAAGGTAGACGCTCCTGCAACCTTTATTTAGTCATTTACTGTAAAAAGGGGTAAAATCCTTTGGTTAGGCTTCTGATCATGTGCTTATGCCTTAGAGGTCCAGCCACTGAGATGCAAGCTGGAAGACTAACAGCAGTAGTCACACCCACTGCCTCTCCTGTAGTTCTGCAATAAGGCCTCTACCTAACCCCCATACTTTAGTTATGCAGCTGGAAAACTGGATATTGAACGTGTAACAAAGAAATAAATGATTGGGTACACATGAACACAAAATGGAGTGGGTGGTAAAGCTAGTGAGGAGGAGACAACTACAGGTGGCGCAGATACTGAAAGAACAACAAGAATGCTTACAGTGATGGAGGTGTGTGGGTGGACGTAGCAGGAATGTGGAGTGAGTGCCTGGAAACAAGTACACCATCAAGAAATCAATCAATCTCGGACAGAAAAATCTGTTGAGTTCCCCCATCCTTACATGAAATTCCTGGATACTCTGGTTTCCCCCAACATTCCAAAAGCATACAAATAGGTTAATTTGCTCGACCCCCCCCAAAAAAAAAATGCAATAGGAATAAGAACAGAATGCACTCACTGAATATGGTAGGGATTCGATTGTGAGATTCTTTGAGGGACAGTTAGTGACACTATAAAAAGTACTGTGGAAGATTTCAGAGCTACTGTATATACTCGCGTATAATCCGAGTTACCCACTTTTCCCTCAGAAACCAGGAAAAAAAGCATTTGACTCACGTATAAGCACTCTCTCCAGTATAAATAGCCAAATGTGCCCTCAATTATGAGGCAACCCCAAACCCAGTATAGTCATAACTCGTTCCAGTGGTTAAACCATGTTTTGTTAAATTTATATTTCTGAAGGGAAAAAATGATCAAAAACATGATTTCCTTTGTCAATGGAATTCAGTATTTGCTACGCATTAATAAATCTACTGTCCAACCGTGTTGATGATCCTCAGTACCTGTGACTTGACTTGGTTCACATAACTGTGAGATCACTAATGAAGACTGTGGCTGGATGCAAAGGCTCAATCTAGCTAAGTTTGGGGGAATTCCTTGACTAGTTGCAACTGCAAAACAAACAAGGGCACTTCTATATGCCCAAGCACTTTTATCTGTTCTGTAGAGGTGGGGTTGCATTGCAAAAAATAAAATCATAGTTCCTCCTGTTTCTATAATCAGTAGTGGTGTAGTGCAGGGATGCTGATTCTCCATTCCTACACTGCTTCTTGCTGTCCAGTAATTCAGAGACAAAAAAGACAAATACTGCGCCCTCCATCTCTCGCAACACGGTGAGTGCGGCGGTACGATACAAGACTGACATGTGCTGAAGCGTGCATCATTGTGTGTGCAGCAGTGTCAGCACCAGTGCAATGATTGAGAATTCCCACTTACCTCTAACTTGCTGTGTCTCAGATCTATAACACCATCTAGTCGAGAGTGCTAAGCAAGAGGTAATACCCGATCATTGCACCGGTGATTACACAGCTACATGCACAATGCTGCACCCTCCGACATAGGTCAGTCTTGTACTACACTGACTATGTTGCAGGGGATGGGGGGAGGAGGCACAGACACAACATGAAGCACAGTCAGCTGACTCACGTATAAGCCGGGGGGGGGGGGGTTGCGATGACTTTTCAGCATATTTTTTTGTGCTGAACAATGTGGCATATACGAGAGTATAAAAACACAATAATAATATTGTCTTCTGGCAACAACCTACTGTGCTTAATGAGAAATGTGGCCCTATTAGCAATAAAAGCTATTTTTTTTTCAATAAATCTTTATTGATCAAGCTGACCGCTTACATGGTATCTTTGATTCAGCACTATGTTAGTATAATGACTAAATTAAGCAGTGTGATACTGTTAAGGTAGATGCCTAAATACACTTCAAAAATATCACTACCTAGTTTGTAATCAAAATATGGCTTTAAAGAGTAACTGTCAGGCTGCAAAAGCTAATTTAAACCTCTATTCTCCTGTGTTAAACAGTTTAGAAGGAAGCCAAAAAGACAATACTGAAGTTAAAAATCTCTCTTACTTTAGATGTGTGCTGAACAGCAAGGCTGTTATTCCCAAGCTCTTAAAAGGACGAGAGGCCGCATAATATACTGCAAAGCATTCTGGGGCTGCTTCTCCCCACCTTGGGTCCTCCCCTCGGCTGCTAGTGAGAAGTTATAGGCTCATGTTACAGCAGCTTGTAATGCAGCCCAACTCACAGCACTGAAAAATCACAGGGCAGAGTATACTGCATGAGTCCGCTATTGTTCCTAGCCACATGGCTAATTAATATTCACTGCACAGTAGTGTTGTCCATTAGGATCTTTTTTGTGAGTCGAATCATCAGGAAGCAGGGAGGACATGATGACACAATTGGCTTCATAGGAGACAGACAAACATGGAACCTGCCATGAGCTGTCAGGAGCATCATTCTCTGCAAATACTATATAAAAATTCTGTGAAATCCAAACGTGGACAGTGAAATGCATATGAAATGTAAGTACAGCCAATATTTAGCTACTGATATAAGTGTTTTTTTCTCTGAGACTTTATACCTAACAGCTCCTCTTTAAATAAGAAATCTTAATGATAATGAAGGCCCACTTAAAATATTGCTGTTTTTACCAGGTTCCCTAAAATAAAGATGAATAAATGATGATTGCTGCTACCTGTGGATAAATATGTCATGCTAGCCATGGACTGTGAAAAGCAATACTCCTCTCTTGTGGAAGCACAAGTCATCTAAGTAGTCAGAACATCACATAAATATGTATGTTGTATGCAATAGAGAAGACATAGTCTTTATTTATATTTTGGTATGTTTAAAGTTGTAGATGTATAATTCATGTTTTGAAAACAAAATACATAATGCAGAAATGCATGACAGAGTAAATAGCATTATGCATGGGATATTCTTCATGAATCTGCAATGAGTCTAAACCAGCTGTCAGTCATACAATGAAATGGCTTCTTACTTCATTCTACCTGTTTTCACTCTGATTAGCGGTCTTATCAATGCATACTACAAGAGCTCAAATAGAAGAAGCTTGCAAAAAAGAGAAATAAATCGGCATAGACCTGACAGTAAAATCTAACCCTGCATTGTAACCATGCTGGCATTCTGATAACATATCACCATATCATAAGCACGCCCTATAGTTACTTACAAAGCCCTTTTAATAATACTTTCTTCTGTAGTATCAACTAAGTAACATTAAAGAAGACACATTTCAGATGGAAAAGCGACACGTTGGGCTCTGTGCTGTTGTCCCAGGATCAGAGGAACCCACCTCTTACATTACAAAAATATCATCAGTCTCTTGTGAGATACTGACCCTGCAGTGACTGCTTAAGTGTTCACACTATGCATGTTGCATTGCATAATAACACAATGCATTACAGCAGGTGAACTCAGTGCCATACAATTGTATTAGCACGTTCACTTCTCTGCATTGTAATGGATCATGTTATCCTAACACAATTTCTACAGTGTATCTGAATAATGTGCGTGAAAGCACACCATACATTGTTTATACTCTAAAAAATATATATATACGTTACACAATGCACATACTGTGAACTTAAAGTACATCTGAACTGAGTAAAAAAAAAAAAAAGTTAGATACTTAAGTTAGTAGTCGGAAGGCTCTGGATGGTCCAGAGGGTTCCTGAATCCTCATACAGCCCATTATTCCTGCACAGGGTCCATAGAAGGATTATTCTACTCGCGGCAGTCAAAAAGGTTTCTACCGGTTGTGAGTGCATTGGTGGATAAGAGCATCCAGACCGGATATGCACGTCTGAAGTCTGCACATGCCCAGTACAACGAAGCGCTTGTGCATGGAGGAAAAAGCTGTGCATGAATGCCTTCATTCTACTGGCCATGTGTGGAGCTTACTCATGCATGCGCATGTCCACAGCCAGAAGAGCAGCCAGAGGATGAAGATGCACAGGAACAGTGGGCTCTACGAGCATTCCGGAAGCTTCTGGACCATCCAGAGACTCCAGCTACTGAGGTAAGTACCAAACTTTTGTTTAAATACTCACTGGTGTTCTTTAACCTAATAATGCTGTACCTTAAATTATGTTACAAAAAAGTCTAACATTTTAAAAATGAATATTAATTAAAAGACTCTCCCCGTCTTTAATACTTGCCAAATATCCAATGCCAAATAGATAAGCCTATACCCCTCTACTATACTCCCATAGGCTGGTAACACTGTCAGATTTTGACTCAGATATCAGGTGTCAGAAAAAGAAATGCGTCAACTATGAGCAGAGAACCTAAAAATAAAGTTTACCTATAAGTACCATCATCCTATAAAGCTGTTGGTGCATTTTCTGAGCATAATCTTACCATGTGTAGCCAGCTTCACAGTGTCCACTCACCTGAGAAAATGGTCAGATGCTGGGGCATATCTATAAATCATGACCCACCCCCCAGCAAAACTTTCATGGGGCCCCCCAATGTTGATTCCCTGTCTCTTGCCTACACTTGGTGTCCCTCAAAGCCTCGGAACATATCTTGCAAGGGTCATAAAACAATTGTGGACATCGTAATCTTTACACCCTTAAAAAGAGTACCCGCAAAACAACTGAAGGATGGGTGGTGAAGTAGTAGTTGGGGTCCCTTTGAGGTCCCCCCCCCTCCTGCAGTTGCAGGGGCTGCTCACCTGTAGTTATTCCCCGGTCAGATATGCAGACACAATATAAGCGTCCTCAAGTCACCATATGATCAGCAAAGGAAATACTTGGCTTAGCCCAGAATTTATGTAAAAGCCATGGGGTGGTGGTGAGAAGACAGAGGGGGTAGCAGACAATGCTGGTGTTACCTATCTTGTATAGGATAAAATGGCTATAATGATTGGAAGTAATTTTGCTTGATAAATTTGCCTAGCACTGTATTTTTTTTTATGGTTACAGTCACATCTTTATGAATTGCCCCGTAAATCAGAGGCTTTCAATGGGTATAAACACAAACATATGGATTCATCAGGTAAATGACAAAGTGGTATGAACATGGGTGCCCAAAGATGTAACAAGGCATTGATGCAGGCATAATTCAATCATCTTAAGGCCACAAATCTGAACATGAATGTATATGAAGACACCAGCAATCAGATCAGGTTCTTTAAACTATCTGATCCCCCATTCCCCAAAGTACTATTGACCAGCAGTGTCTGCTGCCACCCATTCACACAAAACTGGGTCCTGATCTAGTAAACACAACTAGATTGGGCAACGGTCATTCTACATGTATGGCTAGAAGAGATGGCCAATGAGATAATAATAATTCTATATTAGTGCAAACTGTATGCAGCTTGGAACCTGTCCATACCTCCTGAAAACGTTCATAGTACTAGTTGCAAGCGGCTTAAAATTTGCATGAAGTTTATGTGCAAGCCATAATAATTTGCATCTCATTGACCATATTAGCCTAGAGAAGGCATATTGGTAAACCAGGCCTGTAAGGCAGTGGCTAAATGCTGCCTACACTCCAGACATAATAATTTCATAATTCACTCGGATGCTTCATCTAGTACCAGTTATGGTGAATTGTACTACTGTTAAAATGTTTTATGTTGGAGTTCCTCTTTAAACATAGGAAGGTTTCCTTATAATGAATTGTCAAATACTGCAATCCTACAGAGTTACTTAGTTACTTCTTTGTCTACCTTCATTATGACAAAGAAGGAGAGCATGATTTAAATGTAAAATACCATATTAAAATAAAAATATAAAGTAACCCACCAAAAATTAGTATTAATTAAATAATCCAGTTGAGACCTCAATTAATGAAAAAATACAACATATACAGTACCAATACCCACATTGAGAATAAAGCAAATTATCAGAAAAAAATTAATGTCCAGAAGTAAGAATATTGCAATGCTCAGCACCAGATACAGTCAAAGTATTTTGCCTCATTGGAGCTAGAGCCACTGCAGTTTATAATACATGAAACCATCTTTGTTGCAGTATAAAATATGGCCATAAAAAAATTCCTTTTTTTTAATATGAGTCCATCCTGCAGTGCACAATCCTGAATGAAATCACATGTGAAGAGCCTGCCACTCTCCACCTCTGTTTTTCTTTGGCTGCTTATTTGCTCCCAGAATGCACTGCTGCAACTGAGGCAGGTCTCGGCCTTCGGTCTGCGCTTACTGCAGTGATGGCTGTTGAAGAGGGAGTGACTCCAGTTAGGAAGCTGTATGGGCTGGATGGAGACTTACCTGGAAGAAATAGAAAAACATTGAAAGTACATACATTTGGCATTATATTAAAGAGGAACTGTAACCAAGGATTGAACTTCATCCCAATCAGTAGCTGATGCCCCCTTTACCATGAGAAATATTTATGGTTTCTTGAATAGATCATCAGAGGGCTCTGTATGGCTGATATTGTGGTAAACCCCTTCTAACGGTGTGATGTCAGCACCTACCGTATTTTTCGGACTATAAGACGCACTTTTTCTCCCTCAAAAGTGGGGGGGAAAAGTCAGTGCGTCTTATAGTCCGAATACTACATATTTGGACCTGAGCCTCCTTCCCGTCTGCATCCCCCGTCCATGTGTCCCTCTATTTCAGTGTCTGCCTGCTCCCGGCGTATGCATGTCCCTGTGTCTGCATGTCGTAGTGTAATAATCACATAGATGAAACTGCCCGGTGTCTGCTTGTCCCGGGGGCCGCCTGTCTCCAGTCACTCTGTGACCCAGTGTCTGCGTGTCTAAGTGTAATCACATACACGCAGCTGCCCGGTGTCTGCTTGTCCTGGGGCCGCCTGTCTCCAGTGTTGGTGTTCCAGCCAGGGTAATAATCATATACATGTAGCTGCCACTTATTAACCACGCTGTCCCCCGTGTCTCAAATACATACCTCGTATCTTTTATCATCGCGCTGTCCCCCGCTACCGCCGCAACTTGCATCATCGGGAAGTCCTGGACGTTTAGAGAGAATTAACCAATCAGGCAGGGGGCGCTGGCTTTAACGGCCAATCAGAATGCTCTCTGCTCCCTGCTCCTATGTTGATAGGACGCGATGGTCTCGCGGGCGGGACCACCTCTCCGTCAATTGGGCCAATCACAGCGCGCAGAGATTGGCCACCAGCCTGATTGGTTATTCCTCTGCAAAGACGTCCAGGACTTCACGATGATGCAAGCTGCGGCGGTAGCGGGGGACAGCGCGATGATAAAAGATACGAGGTATGTATTTGAGACACGGGGGACAGCATGGTTAATAAGTGGCAGCTACATGTATATGATTATTACCCTGGCTGGAACACCAACACTGGAGACAGGCGGCCCCAGGACAAGCAGACACCGGGCAGCTGCATGTAATTACACTTAGACACGCAGACACCGGGTCACAGAGTGACTAGAGACAGGCGGCCCCCGGGACAAGCAGACACCAGGTAGTTGCATTTATGTGATTATTACACTGTCACAAAGTGACTGGAGACAGGCAGACACGGGGACATAGGGGGTTGGCAGACATGCAGACCCTGGGACACAGCACACACTGGGACAATGGGGATAAAGACCCTGGACATGGAGGAAACAGGGGACTAAGGAAGAGGGTCAGAGCACAGGGCATTGGACGCCAGGACAGAGGACACAGGTGGACAGAGCACATGGAGACAGAGGAAGGGGGAAAGAAGACACAGGGGGCCAGAGGACACGGAGACAGAGGAAAGGGGAAAGAAGACACAGGGGGCCAGAGGACACGGAGACAGAGGAAAGGGGAAAGAAGACACAGGGGGCCAGAGGACATGGAGACAGAGGAAAGGGGAAAGAAGACACAGGGGGCCAGAGGACATGGAGACAGAGGAAGGGGGGGAAAGAAGACACAGGGGGCCAGAGAACATGGAGACAGAGGAAGGGTGAAAGAGGACACGGGGCAGAGGACACAAGGTGGACAAAGTACAGAGGGACATAGGAGGACCACAGGGGGCAAAATAAATACAAGGAATGCATAAGGGGAGCAAAATAATTGGAGGGAAAGATCCATAAGATGCCCCTGCACCATAGACACACCTAGGTTTAGTTTTTGTTTTTTTTCCTGATTTTTTTGTCCTCTAAACCTAGGTGCGTCTTATAGTCCGGAGCGTCTTATAGTCCGAAAAATACGGTAGGTACTGACATCACTCTGTGGGAGCCTTGCTGCATTGTGGGAAATGCGGTTTCCAACTGCCAAAAAAAAGCAGCATTATCTTCCACGACATCACTTGCCAGCAGCAAATATGTCGCCATGTGATACATTTCAGAATGTAAAACCGGGAAAGGAAAGATTTTACAATGGGCAAGCACTGACTAAATCATTTTTAAAGAATTATTGTAAAAATTAAGCACTTTTTTTCATTATGTTATTTTCATTGCAGTTCCTCTTTAAAGTGACGAAACTGGTATACAATTTAGTAATTCCACTAATTAAATCTCCAAGCCAGCAGCTAATTCTTACCAACCAGAAAACGTAAGCTTCTACCGGCAACAATAAAAAATTGTTAAGACAATTTAGGTACCATCTATTTAAAAACCTGTAGCCCTCAAAAGATTGTCTTGTATTTCTTCCTATTAAAGCGGAATATAACCCTGCATTTCAACTTTGCTCTAAAACATTATTTACAGTATATTATATGCAACCAGCATTTTTTTTTTTACTAGACCAGCATTGGATGGGTTACACAGGGCTTTAAAGTTCCTGGAGATTTCTGCAGACGCATCCGAAGCTGAAATAGATACATTTTGTTTACATAAATGTATCTAAGTGTTGAATGTGACTCATCTCTCTGACTGAGAAGGAGCTTGGAGGACAGCCAAAGAGTGTGTAACATTTATCAATAGATGCATGTAACTAAATAGAATGTATCTATCTGAACTTCTGCATATCTCTCCACGGAACTTTAACCACTTGCCGACCGCCCACAGCCCATGGGCGGCGGCAAAGTGGATCCCCTAAGGACCGCAATACGCCTTAAGGCGGTGCGTCCTTTTCCTTAGCCGGGGGAGCGATCGCGTCATTGATGACGCGTGCTTCCCCCGGCAACTGGCTCCGCCCACCCGCCGTAACATCCCGCCGGCCATACGGAAGCGCCGGCGGGATGTTAACCCCGCGATCGCCGCTACAAAGTGTATAATACACTTTGTAATGTATACAAAGTGTATTATACAGGCTGCCTCCTGCCCTGGTGGTCCCAGTGTCGGAGGGACCACCAGGGCAGGCTGCAGCCACCCTAGTCTGCACCCAAACACACTGATCTGCCCCCCCCCCGCCCACTGATCGCCCACAGCACCCCTCAGACCCCCCCCTGCCCACCCCCCAGACCCCTGTTTGCACCCAATCACCCCCCTAATAACCAATCAATCACTCCCTGTCACTATCTGTCAACGCTATTTTTTTTTTATCTCCCCCCCTGCCCCCTGCCCCCTCCTGATCACCCTCCCCACCCCTCAGATTCTCCCCAGGACCCCCCTCAGACCCCCCTCCCCCCGTGTACTGTATGCATCTATCCCCCCTGATAACCTGTCAATCACCTGTCAATCACCCATCAATCACCATCAATCACCCCCTGTCACTGCCACCCAACAATCAGCCCCTAACCTGCCCCTTGCGGGCAATCTGATCACCCACCCACACCAATAGATCGCCCGCAGATCCGACATCAGATCACCTCCCAAATCCATTGTTTACATCTATTCTCTCCTCTAAACACCCACTAATTACCCATCAATCACCCATCAATCACCCCCTATCACCACCTGTCACTTTTACCTATCAGATCAGACCCTAATCTGCCCCTTGCCGGCACCCAATCACCCGCCAACACGCTCAGATTGCCCTCTGACCCCCCCTTATCAATTCGCCAGTGCATTAATTACATCTGTTCTTCCCTGTAATAACCCACTGATCACCTGTCAATCACCTGCCAATCACCTGTCACCCATCAATCACCACCTGTCACCCCCTGTCACCCATCAATCAGCCCCTAACCTGCCCCTTGCGGGCAATCTGATCACCCACCCACACCAATAGATCGCCCGCAGATCCGACATCAGATCACCTGCCAAATCCATTGTTTACATCTATTCTCTCCTCTAAACACCCACTAATTACCCATCAATCACCCCCTATCACCACCTGTCACTGTTACCTATCAGATCAGACCCTAATCTGCCCCTTGCGGGCACCCAATCACCCGCCCACACGCTCAGATTGCCCTCAGACCCCCCCCCCCCTTATCAATTCGCTAGTGCATTAATTACATCTGTTCTTCCCTGTAATGACCCACTGATCACCTGTCAATTACCTGCCAATCACCTATCACCCATCAATCACCCCCTGTCACCCCCTGTCACTGCCACCCATCAATCAGCCCCTAACCTGCCCCTTGCGGGCAATCTGATCACCCACCCACACCAATAGATCGCCCGCAGATCCGACATCAGATCACCTCCCAAATCCATTGTTTACATCTATTCTCTCCTCTAAACACCCACTAATTACCCATCAATCACCCCCTATCACCACCTGTCACTGTTACCTATCAGATCAGACCCTAATCTGCCCCTTGCGGGCACCCAATCACCCGCCCACACGCTCAGATTGCCCTCAGACCCCCCCCCCTTATCAATTCGCCAGTGCATTAATTACATCTGTTCTTCCCTGTAATAACCCACTGATCACCTGCCAATCACCTGCCAATCACCTATCACCCATCAATCACCCCCTGTCACCCCCTGTCACTGCCACCCATCAATCAGCCCCTAACCTGCCCCTTGCGGGCAATCTGATCACCCACCCACACCATCCGATCGCCTGCAGACCCGCAGTCAGATCACCTCCCAAGTGCATTGCATCTGTTCTCTCCTCTAAACACCCACTAATTACCCATCAATCACCCCCTGTCACTGCTACCCATCAGATTAGACCCCCATCTGCCCCTAGGGCACCCAATCACCCCCCCACACCTTTAGACCCCAGCCCTGATCACCTCGCCATTGCATTACTTGCATCTATTCCCCCCACTAATCACACCTTGAGACACCCATCAATCACCTCCTGTCACTACCTGTCACCCCCTAGCACACCTACCCATCAGATCAGGCCCTAATTTGCCCCGTGTGGGCTCCTGATCACTCGGCCAAACCCTCAGATCCCCCTCAGACCCCCTTCCGATCACCTCCCCAGTGCATTGAGTGCATCTATTTTCCCCTCTAATCACCCCCTGAGACACCTATCAATCACCTCCTGTCACCCCCCTAGCACTCCTATCCATCAGATCAGGCCTAATACAACCTGTCATCTAAAAGGCCACCCTGCTTATGACCGGTTCCACAAAATTCGGCCCCTCATAGACCACCTGTCATCAAAATTTGCAGATGCTTATACCCCTGAACAGTCATTTTGAGACATTTGGTTTCCAGACTACTCACGGTTTTGGGCCCGTAAAATGCCAGGGCGGTATAGGAACCCCACAAGTGACCCCATTTTAGAAAAAAGACACCCCAAGGTATTCTGTTAGGTGTATGACGAGTTCATAGAAGATTTTATTTTTTGTCAAAAGTTAGCGGAAATTGATTTTTATTCACCATACTCCTAACGGAATACCTTGGGGTGTCTTCTTTGTAAAATGGGGTCATTAGTGGGGTTCCTATACTGCCCTGGCATTTTAGAGGCCCTAAACCGTGAGGAGTAGTCTTGAAACAAAAATGACCTGTGAAATCCTAAAGGTACTCATTGGACTTTGGGCCCTTTAGCGCAGTTAGGGTGCAAAAAAGTGCCACACATGTGGTATTGCCGTACTCGGGAGAAGTAGTATAATGTGTTTTGGGGTGTATTTTTACACATACCCATGCTGGGTGGGAGAAATACCTCTGTAAATGACAATCTTTTGATTTTTTTACACACAATTGTCCATTTACAGAGTTATTTCTCCCACCCAGCATGGGTATGTGTAAAAATACACCCCAAAACACATTGTGCTACTTCTCCCGAGTACGGCGATACCACATGTGTGGCACTTTTTTGCACCCTAACTGCGCTAAAGGGCCCAAAGTCCAATGAGTACCTTTAGGATTTCACAGGTCATTTTGCGGAATTTGATTTCCAGACTACTCCTCATGGTTTAGGGCCCCTAAAATGCCAGGGCAGTATAGGAACCCCACAAATGACCCCATTTTAGAAAGAAGACACCCAAAGGTATTCCGTTAGGAGTATGGTGAGTTCATAGAAGTTTTTATTTTTTTGTCACAAGTTAGCGGAAATTTATTTTAATTGTTTTTTTTTCACAAAGTGTCATGTTCCGCTAACTTGTGACAAAAAATAAAATCTTCTATGAACTCACCATACTCCTAACGGAATACCTTGGGGTGTCTTCTTTCTAAAATGGGGTCATTTGTGGGGTTCCTATAATGCCCTGGCATTTTAGGGGCCCTAAACCATGAGGAGTAGTCTTGAAACCAAATGTCGCAAAATGACCTGTGAAATCCTAAAGGTACTCATTGGACTTGGGGCCTTTAGCGCAGTTAGGGTGCAAAAAAGTGCCACACATGTGGTATCGCCGTACTCAGGAGAAGTAGTATAATGTGTTTTGTGGTGTATTTTTACACATACCCATGCTGGGTGGGAGAAATAACTCTGTAAATGGACAATTGTGTGTAAAAAAAATGAAAACATTGTCATTTACAGAGATATTTCTCCCACCCAGCATGGGTATGTGTAAAAATACACCCCAAAACACATTATAGTACTTCTACTGAGTATGGCAATACCACATGTGTGGCACTTTTTGCAGCCTAACTGAGCTAAGGGGTCCAAAGTCCAATGAGCACCTTTAGACTTTACAGGGGTGCTTACAATTTAGCACCCCCCAAAATGTCAGGACAGTAAACACACCCCACAAATGACCCCATTTTGGAAAGTAGACACTTCAAGGTATTCAGAGAGGGGCATGGTGAGTCCGTGGCAAATTTCATTTTTTTTTGTCGCAAGTTAGCAGAAATGAAACTTTTTTTTTTTTGTCATTAAGTGTCATTTTCCGCTTACTTGTGACAAAAAATAATATCTTCTATGAACTCACTATGCCTCTCAGTGAATACTTTGGGATGTCTTCTTTCCAAATTGGGGTCATTTGGGGGGTATTTATACTATCCTGGAATTCTAGCCCCTCATGAAACATGACAGGGGGTCAGAAAAGTCATAGATGCTTGAAAATGGGAAAATTCACTTTTTGCACCATAGTTTGTAAACGCTATAACTTTTACCCAAACCAATAAATATACACTGAATGGGTTTTTTTTTTATCAAAAACATGTTTGTCCACATTTTTCGCGCTGCATGTATACAGAAATTTTACTTTATTTGAAAAATGTCAGCACAGAAAGTTAAAAAAATCATTTTTTTGCCAAAATTCATGTCTTTTTTGATGAATATAATAAAAAGTAAAAATCGCAGCAGCAATCAAATAGCACCAAAAGAAAGCTTTATTAGTGACAAGAAAAGGAGCCAAAATTCATTTAGGTGGTAGGTTGTATGAGCGAGCAATAAACCGTGAAAGCTGCAGTGGTCTGAATGGGGAAAAAGTGCCTGGTCCTTAAGGGGTAGAAAGACTGTGGTCCTCAAGTGGTTAAACCTCTGTGTTTAACCCTTCGAATGCTGGTCTAGTAAAAAAAAATGCTTTTTGCATATAATATGCTGTAAATAATATTTTAGAGCAAAGTTGAAATGCAGGGTTATATTCCGCTTTAATCTTTGTGCTTAGTAACTGCTACAACTGGAAAGCGGTACAAATTGTAATGAAACTCACTACCCAGAGAAATACCCATAAAGGCAACAAGGCTCTTTATACAGTTTCATATATAATAATAAGTTCATTTATTCCATGTCCGTCTCAAATGTAATTTGGTGACAGCCACAGTCTATTTTGGGTCTCGCAGGGCACTTCCTCAAACTTTACATACAAGAACAAGGTAATGGAGCCCACAATTAAAAGAAAATACCATTTGCTGGAGTGTGTAGAGAACAGGCAAAGACCAGCAAGCGGTGGTCTATTTGTGTGCTCCATTATCTTATTCTTGTACTGTATGCAAGACTTGAGGAAGGCTCCTGCAAGGGTTATATGTGGATCGGATATGAAAGATTCTGAGCAGATGCCTCCCCCACAATATTAACCCTTTTCTGACACATACTGTAATCCTAACCTTTCATCTTAATATTAATCATTCATGATTCCTAATCCTAACCTCCCTTCCTGATGTTCACCACTTCATGACATTTAACCTTAGCCTCCTCCTTACTAGCCACTCCTTCTTGACACCTAACATTAACCCTTTTCTTAATGTCCACCCCTTCCTGATGCTTACATTTAATCCTGTACCCCTAACATTTAACACTAACCTACTGAAAAACTATTCCCCACTCTCCTAACCCTAACTGATACCAATCCTTAAACACTTCCCCTCCAGTGCCTGAACTACTAGCTGTCAGATGATATCCTCAGTGCCTGGGTTTTAGCTACACTAATCTGGTTGAACTCAATGGACGTATGTCATCTTTCAACCCAAATAACTATGTAACTATGATCTGGTGTGTACAGTGAAATTCTTCTATTTTTTACACAGTTAGAGGAAAAATTGGAGGGCAGTCTCCCCCAGATCATAAAGTGTGCTCCAAAAATATCAGCAGTAATATAAGAATGTTCACCTCCAATCAATCGCAAATTTTTATGTGTCCCAGTGAGTCAAACAGGTAGGGTCCAGATTCCTAGTGGACCAAATGTAAACCATGATCAAAGAAAGAACGACTCCACTTGGATGAATTGCAGACTTTGCTTTGAATTGATATTACAGTGACAGCACAACGTTTCAGTCATCCGGATCTTTAGCAATAGTCCGGATGACCGAAACATTGTACTTGCTATCACTGTGATATGAATAAAAGCAAAGTCTGCAATTTATCCAGGTGGAGTCCCGGTTTATGTTTTAATTGTACCCCAAATATATCAAACAGGTTTGGAATTAAGAATGATAGAGCATACTTACAATCTTTGTGACTTGTTCCATCTGGAAGAGAGCTTGAAGGACTGTGACCACTGGACATATGTGAACTGTCCTGGCTGCTTCCAAGGTGCAATCTTCTCATATGTCTGACTACTGCCGTAGCATTGAATGCTTGCTAGAAGATGACAGAGTCAGGGAATTATTTGGGTGAACAGATGAAGCATATCTACATGTGGACTGTTGTTATGCTGACATAACCCTATAAAAGTAGAGCGGACCAGCACCCAAATGGAGATAGAACGTGTGCTTCAGCAGAACGGACCTTTTAAAAAAAAGGGGGGTCTGGAAATAGTGCAAGCAAAGCATTCTGCAACACCACATAAGTAAATATAGCTCTTTAGAAAGAGCCAACACAGCTTGAAAAAGTACGGCAAGTCTTAAACAGTGTCTGCCGCTGTTCATGGCTACCTTTCAATTTTACAGTAGGAGAACAGAGGCGCCAGCAGAATAAAAGTGGATAAAACCTTTAAAATTTGCTAGGAGGAAGTGGTGGACTTACCTCCATAAAGCAGACACGAAAGACTGTCTGAAAAATTGCAATCAAATTTACTATAAAGTACTCCAAAAGTGCATCGCGTTTCGCAGGCCGAGCCCGCAGGCGGGGACAAAACAGAATTCCAGCAATAGCAGGTGTAGCGCCTCAGTTGATCCACTGAGGCGCTACACCTGCTATTGCTGGAATTCTGTTTTGTCCCCACGTTTATTGCCTGATGACGCGGGCTCGGCCTGAGAAACGCGTTGCACTTTTGGGGTACTTTATAATAAATGTGATTGCTACTTTTCAGACAGTCTTTCGTGTCTGCTTTATGGAGGTAAGTCCACCACTTACTCCTTGCAAATTTTAAAGGTTTTATCCACTTTTATTCTGCTGGCGCCTCTGTTCTCCTACTGCAAAATCGTGTCCACCCCTGGTGGAGGGGTGATCTACCCCTTTTTCTCATCTACAGAGAGCGACTTCTTAGCCCTGAGTGAGGACAGGTCTAATCTCCTCACCTGCTTATACAGTGGTTGCCTGTGTGGTAACCCACGTTTGTGAGTATATTCTTCTTACTGATTTGCCTTACTTCGTTTATGTTTTAACATACTACACTATATTGGGCTCTCGGTTTCTCTACATTTTACCTTTTAATTTTAACTTAATAAAGAGCTATGTTTACTTAGGTGGTGCTGCAGAATCCTTTGCTGACATAACCATATACCATCCTATTTTGGTCAGCTATCTTATAATAGTCTCCCTGCTGACATAACTGTTTTCACTATGATTGTCATCTCATCCAATCATCAAGCAGTTGCATTTGGTGTGCCCCCTGTTGGCAATGCCATACTCCACAATGTAAATTAGTACCTATGATGTGTCAGGTGCTTATTTTTTGTGTGTCATTGAGTTTGGCTACTATATAGCTAAATGACAGCATTCACCTATGCAATAGCAGGTGCAGTGTGTGTAGCAGAGTGTTGTCTATTGGTTACAGTATGTGGCAATGGGTTGACAGGAGCTTATTTTGGGTGCTGACAATGGCAATTCAATAGCAAGTATTCAACTATAATGTACCGGAGTGTCAGCCATCGTCTATACAGCACCAGGCGTTGTCATGTAATCACTGCTGGAACTGCAACCAGGGACGCAGAATTTTCTACATCAAGGTCAGCAGTAGCAGCTTTCATAACCTCTCAATTTTGGTTCATTTTAACCTCTTGACGTCCAGCTAACGCCGTTTGGCGTAAACTGGTCGTCTGCGGGTTTCCATGCTTTCCATGTCCGTTCACGGAGGGTGTCTCCGTGAACAGCCGGAGAGCCGCCGATCGCAGCTCGCCGGCAAAATGTAAACACGCGGGGAAGAAATCCCCGCTGTTTACATCATACGGCGCTGCTGCGCAGCAGCGCCGTAAGGCAGATCGGCAATCCCCGGCCTCTGATTGGCTGGGGATCGCCGGCCTATGATAGGCTGAAGCCTATCCTTCAATGCGCAGGAGGGATATCCGTCCTGCGCAGCTCACGGGGGGGAGGGAGAGGGAGGGAGAGGGACGGAGCGCAGAGAACGCTGTGGAAGGGGGCTTTGAAGAGCCCCCCCCCGCAAACTGCAGCAAGCCGGCGGCGATCAGACCCCCCTAGCAGGACATCCCCCTAGTGGGGAAAAAAGGGGGTAAGTCTGATCGCCCTGGCTCTATCCTGATCTGTGCTGCGGGCTGGAGAGCCCACGCAGCACAGATCAGCCATAAATCCCCTGGTCGTCAAGTGGTTTTAAACTGAGGAATTTAATGCATCACAGGTTTTATTTCACACTAGGGGACCTAAGTCCATTTAAAATGGGCTCTAGGTCTGTCCTGCATATCAGTGCGCATGCGCGTGTGGCCGCCATGTGCGCGACCGCACCAACAGCCGCCCGCCCCCCTGTCCCAACACATGTGCAGTAGCACAAAACCACAACGGACAGGAGGTGGATGACGCAGGGACACTTTGGGTTTTATTAATGGTTTGTAAATGCGTTTCAACAGGATTAATAAGAAAAAAAATGGAAAAAAGTCATTATTTCTCAGTTTTCGGCCATTATAGCTTTAAAATAATCCACGCTACCATAATTAAAACCTATGTATTTTATTTGCCCGTATGTCTCGGTTATTATACCATTTACATTTTGTCCCTATCACAATGTATGGCGCCAATATTTTATTTGGAAATAAAGGTGCATTGTTTCCGTTTTGCGCCCATCACTATTTACAAGCTTATAATTTTAAAAATGTTCGTAGTATTCCCCCTTCAAATGCATATTTAAAAAGTTCAGACCCTTAGGTAACTATTTATGTCTCTTTTTTTTTTTTAATTGTAATTTTTTTTTTTCATTAAAAATTTTATTTGGGGAATATTTTGGTGTGGGACATAAACAGTTAGTTTTTAATGTTGTTTATGTGTAAAGTGTAATGTAAAAAATGTGTAGATGTAGTTTTACTATTTGGCCACAAGATGGCCACCTTCATTTTCATTTTCCATTTTCTTTCACGCTAAGCGGAAGTACAAGGACGATGCTGAGATTTTTACGGGCAGAAGAGCCGAAGCCTCACGGGTGACCGCTTCGGTTTTTCTGCAGGGGACAGGGATTGGTGATCGGGAACCATGTTCCCTTTCACTGATCCCAGGGCTACCCGGGGGACACAGCGGGGACACGGGGGCGCGGCCTCAATCGCGCGCTGAAGCGCGGGTGCACAGCAGAGCAGCCGCCCGGACGTGAGCTTCACATCTGGGCGGCTGAAATGGTTAATCCAAGCCATGCACTGATGAGGACCAACTAGTCTGAAAGTCTGTATGCATGTTGGATTATCTTGTGGCCCTGTACAATTACAGTAACGAGCTGACACATCATTGAATTCCAGCGGTTCTGGAGGTGTGTTTAGCTTTCAGGGAGTACCCCAGTACAGTGATGTACTGGGGGACAATTTAGAGCTCACTCCAACCTGAATAATTACAAATATGGCCGCGGCGGCAGCCCCAGGACCAGCTAACGCCGATTGGCGTAAAGTCCTGGGGCAGCAGTTTGCAGGAGATGGGCGCGCAGAGCTCCGCCTTCAGTCTCCAAGCGGAAGACTGTTACACGGCGAAACCGCTGTGTATTTACATGTACAGCGCTGCGATCAGCAGCAGCGCTGTACTGGGGACAGCCGTGTCACACGGCTGTCCCTCTGGGGGACAAGAGAGCGATCGGCTCTCATAGGCAGAAGCCTATGACAGCCGATCGCCATAATTGGCTGGCTGGAGGGAGGGAGGGATAGATTTTAAAGAAACAGTTTTTAAAAAAAACAAAAACAAACAATCATGTTTATTAAAAAATAAATAAACACGGGGGGAGCGATCAGACCCCACCAACAGAGAGCTCTGTTGGTGGGGAGAAAAGGGGGGGGGAATCACTTGTGTGCAGAGTTGTATGGCCCTGCAGCTTGGCCTTAAAGCTGCAGTGGCCAATTAAACTGAAATTAGCCTGGTCACTAGGGGGGTTTAACACCATGGTCCTCAAGAGGTTAAGCACATTTCTGTTTTGCATAGCATTTTAGTAAGAGGGCTTTTAGATCATTTGTAGCCCCTTACACAGTCCTAGGAGTTCTGGTTCACCATGAGCTTGCTGGGTAATCTGTAACTGCTATACTACACTGTTCTACATTCTTCAGTGGTAAAAGCTGCTGCTCATTATACAATACAAGGCTTTACATTTATCTTTAGTAATTAAAATAAATGATAGTAGCAATCTGTGCAATAACTTACCCTCCATTTACTTTTTGCAAAATTTTTACGGATTTGAGCACTGACAGATTCGTGGATATTTTTACACAGAGCCGTGTCACCAGCAATCCTGGAAAATATTGAGCACAAGTTAATTGATTTCCCAGTAACAATACTTTTGCCAAGTCATTCATTTAACTACTATAAGCCCCACCAGTCTTGGACAAGGTAAACATTCCAACAAAATTTTAATATAGATGACTTAAAATCAGTTTTGTTGCTTATAATTAAACTTACATTTTCTTTACTCCATTCAACATCTATCTACATGCATGCAGGTCCAGATGACATGTTTGGTCAGTGGAATAAAATTCCAATTCTCCAGAGCTCTAGTCTTAGACACATACTTCAGGAACCTATTCTGTTTAGTATCCATTCCATTCACTGGTCCTGGGTGACTAAAGTACTGAACTTATTGTCCAATATCTGCAGCACTCATGTGAAATATTATACATAACATACCCATTCTCAGAGTCAGAATCCTAATGCAACAGCAGCTGGAACTAATTACAGTAGTTGCCATTCTTAGAAGTTGTTTTCTGCATCCTGCCTTATTGTCTTATGATACAGTGACTTTGTGCACATTAATCTCTTGCTATGACTGCAGGTGAGTCCCCCTGAGTTATTCTTACCCACAAATGCTCAAGCAAGACTTCCTAATTTTATGTATAACCAAAAACAGCAGCTGTTTTGAAAATAGGAAATAGAATTCACCCACTTATCGTTCTCACACAGGGACCTATTAAAACTAATCCAGTAAGCTCATTATATGTAAAACAAGCATTTTTTAAACAGATTTGGATACAATGAATAATGCAATAATTCATTATTTCACTTGCGAGAGGCAAGAAAATTTCGAAAACACAATTAAAACACTGAAATACAATAAATGGTGTGTAGGTAGTATACATATACTGTATGACAGATCTTCATTATGTACCGTAAGTGACTGCAACACAGGAAACATGTCATTTAACGTGCAGTTCACTCTGGAACAAAAGCACATTTTAAATGTATGTGTATACATGTATTTTAAATTGTTAATTTTTTGTTGCGATAGTGGTTCTTTTAAAGGGAGTCTGAAGCGAAAAGAAAAGAAAAAAACAGATTCTTACCCAAGGAGAGGGACGGCTGTCGGTCATATGGAGCCTTCCCATTCTCCTCTTGGTCTCTGTGTTCCCCTGCAGGCCCCCCCCCCCCCGTCTCTTTCGCATTGGTTGGGCTTCGGCAGTCTTCGGAAGCACTCAAGCTTCTGAAGACAGGCCGCTCCGTCCCTCGCGCAATCGCATGAGCACAGTATAGAGCCGCCAGTCTTTCGGGAGCCCAAGTGCTTCCGAAGACTCCCACGGTGGGATATTTGAATGGAGGAGCCAGCGGGGGAACGAAGACACCATGAGGTGAATGGAAAGGCTTTATAGCACCCAGAGCCTTCCCTCTCCTTAGGAGAGTATCTGTTTTTTATTTTAATTTTCACTTCAGACTTGCTTTAAGCTGCAGATATCAGGGATCTAATGTTCATAGCAGCTGGAATGGTGTTTCTTGACACTGCACTGCTGCTCTCTCGAGCTACTAGATACAACAGTGCGGAAAGCAGAAAAACAGCACACTCATTTCACTGCAGAGGGCATTATTTATCACTTGCACAGAAGATGGAAAATGGAGGAGCAGTAACAGGTATGCAGATAAGCTAAACAATGGGTACAGCCACACTGGGTCCTCAGTATCTGCAGGTTTGGTGAGGGTTGCAGTGGGGGCAGTGCATGAATTAGAAAATTAGAAAGTCTTTGATAAGTGTTGGGGGGGGGGGGGGGGGTACGTAGTAAGTGGAAATACATGTTGGGCAGAAGTAAGAGGGTGCAATTCTCTGATTTGCTTTGTTTTTAATAATTATTTATATTTTCTATATATTCAATACATAGTTCCGCATATGTCAGTGCTCTATAAACATTTAAATGCCTTGGCGCTAAAATAAAACTGTTGATCACAAATTCCTTAATCCTAATTGCTCTGTAATAAATGCTTTTAGCTGTATTTGTTGTGCATTTACCATGGATGTCGCAGTGCCTGTTCACAAGTGTACCTCTTGTTGGGGTCTTTTTCCATCAAATGGCTGATAAAGTCTTTAGCTGTTAGAAGACAGGATACATTTAAATGTACACAAAGGCATTGTACTGTGATATCCAGCAGCTGTTCCATTTATTTGTATTCACAGTCAGGAATTTACATTGTGATTTCACTTTGCAGTGGGTTTATTTGCAGAATATCAGTCACTTATTTGTAAAAAAATAAATAAAAAAAAAATACATTAAAGCAAACTGAAATCATGATTAATATCCCATCACGTAATCCTCGCCTGCCGTTCAAGTAATCTCATGCGTTGGTATTCTTCAGAAGCAACAAATGTGTTCAGTTATTACTCAAAGCATGACGTACAGAGGCTTTATTAGCAGCCATGAGTGTACTCAGCCTAAGACCTCTTTCAGACTGAACTGTGCGTATCCCGAGCAGTTCAGCATCCTGTATGCCGCTCATGAGTGCAATTCGGGTGCAATGTAAATGCTGTCCTATGACAGCAGTTGTAACACCATGCGAGACAGCGCTTGACACACTGTGGCATTACCCAGCGGCAGTGGACTGCAACATGTCTTGTATAAGCACAGCTGCCGACGCACTCAGATGCGACTCCGTGAAGGGGCTGCCTGTCCAGCACCGGTACCAAGTGCTAGCAAGCGCTCCGCTGGTACAGGAGAGCAGCTGAAAGATGGTGGTTTCATCACCTGTCAGCCGCCTGTCTGAAAGAAGCTTTACTCTGCCAGCTGTTGCACTACAATACTAAACTCCCATTGAGAAAACATTGCTAAAACACAGGTGCTATCTACTGAGGCTTATTCCCTTTATGCAGGTGTATACCAGAAGTGTTGCTTTTTCTCACAAAACACGTGTGATTTCCTATGGCAGAAAGTCAGCTGCTGTTAGCAAAAAGTGAGCAAACATTGCAGATTCGACCTCTGAAAAACACTGCTGTTTTCTGCTGACTCAAGTGCGACCCTTTTCTAAAAAGATCATGGGGTTGATTCACTATAACAAATAGCGTGCATTATCAGAGTTAACACACCTTATCAGAGTAGCATAGCTACCAACTTATGCCTGATAATTGGCAATGACTAGAGCTCTACTTGTCCTGCCCTGTGCCCCTACGGGTCCAATCACTTTAAAGTAAATTATCCCCGCACTTTGAGTGGCCCAATAGACTGCCTGTCACTTGATAGGGAACTTGAAAGGCAGCCTATTGAGCCTATCAAAGTGCAAGGATAATGTCCTTTAAAGTGACTGGATCCGCACGGGCTCAGGGCAGGAAGAGTGGAGCTCTCGTCATTGCCAATTAGCAGGTATAAGTTTGTAGCACTCACTATACTACCTTGATAAGGCATGTTAACTCGGATAAGGCACGCCCCTTGTTATAGTGAATCAACCCACAGGTGTTAGATTCAATCTGATTATTGAATATAAATTAAATAAAAAAAAAAAAAACACGGTGCTTTTACCCGGTCTACAACAAATCTGATAGTATATGAGTACTTTAATTGTACTTATTGATATAAGTGTACAGAGTTCAGACTATGACACCTGGACTAATTTATCAAGACAGGTGCAAAGAAAACTGGAGCTAAATAGGACCAGTAATTACTGTATTTTTTGGACCATAAGACGCACTTTTTCTCCCAAAAAATTTGGTAGAAAAAGTGTGTGTGTGTGTGTGTGTGTGTGTGTGTATTATGTATTATGGACCGAAGGCAAAAAAATAAAAAATAAAGGTTGTAAAAAAGTGCAGAGGTATGCAGAGAGCAACTTACCCATCCAGCGTTGCGCACCTCACTGCTTGTCCCCACGCCCCTCTTCTTTTGCATTATTTTGCATTCCCGCGTCCGTCTTCCTCTCTGCGTCCATCTTCTGGCTTTACTGTACAGTTCCAGAACCCCCGGGTCTGCGTGGCCTCCGCAATGCAGCCGGCTGATACTGGTGCACGTGCGCCGGGGTTAGGCTAGATGTCAAATGTGACCCCGGTGCACATGCGCTACCTGTGTACTAGCAGCTGCTGGACCAAGGCTGCATTGTGGAGGTCACACGGACGAGAACTGGAGACCTGGAGCTGTACAATGGCAGGCGGCCACTGTACAGCAAAGCCAGAAGATAGACGACAGGAAGAAGTAAGACAACTGAAGAAAAATGGAGCGCGCCATAGTGCGTTAAATGTTTAAGGGAATTTTATTAGCAGTTAAAATTTATACTCACAAACAAAGGAGTTAAAATCGCATATCAGCGGACAGCCAGCCGCATTCCTCAGCAGTGGAGGATGACGCGCTGTGGCTTCGTCAGATCTGACGAAGGCGCTGTGCGCCGAAACGCGTAATGACGTCACACATTCACTGAACCCAGCCACGCCCTCCTCACAGCGAGACGGAGCCCAGGACACCGGTATCCGCGCTGCTGGCCACATCACGTCATCCTCCACTGCTGAGGAAAGCGGCTGGCTGTCCGCTGATATGCGATTTTAACTCCTTTGTTTGTGAGTATAAATTTTAACTGCTAATAAAATTCTCTTAAACGTTTAACGCACTATGGCGCGCTCCATTTTTCTTCAGTTGTCTTGCTAACCACCCTACTCTGGAGCGCTGCAGTGCTGGAACTTCAAAGGGGAACCATCTGTGACTGTGCGACTTTTTGATCTGGAGCGCAGGATATCTTTGTGTGTTTGTGAAAGCCAGGAAAAAGTAGGATGCCAGGGAAAGAGGGTTGCCACGCCGGACCGGAACGAGGAGGGAGGAGTGTAGAGGCAGGATCAGGTAAGATCTGAAGTTAGGTGAGGGCCTCTAGTGTAGTGTAGCTTAGTTGGGAGTCTAGTGTGTAGTGTAGTGCAGTGTAGTATAGTGTGCAGTGTGTAGTGTTTACTCATTTACATCTATGTCATCAAATGAAGGAGAGATGTCCAGCACTGCTTAAAGGGAATCTGAAGTGAAAATAAACTTATGATATAATGATTTATATGTGTAGTACATCTAAGAAATAAAACATTAGCAGCAGAGATATGAGTCTAATATTGTTTCCAGTACAGGAAGAGTTAAAGAGAACCTGTACTGTGAAAATCTTACATAAATAAACGTACCAGCCTGTTTGCTGTCTTCTCCTAGCCCTCTCTGTGTCTATTTTGCCGCTCCCCGCTGCTTTATTGGCGATAAAATTAATTGTTTTTGTAAACAATGAAGATGGCCGCCAAACAGGAAATACATAATCAGAGCAGGTGCCTGTTTGCAGTGTCTCCTCTCAAGCCTGAATTGACTGCTGGAATGTTACTCCCAGTGTTGCCTTAGTTGCTTCTCTGGGCTTTGAACTGATCTTTCTGCACTCACAGCTGTTCACAAGGTCACAGCTCCATGAGCCTCAGACAGGCTGGCTGTGAGCAGAGACCATGCCTGTGACTCTTACACACAGCACACAGGAGATCAGAGAGGGGCGTGGAGGGGGAGTGCATAACTTCTCCCTATGACAGCAGAGGCAGCACATTCCTCCTTGGGTTGCCAAAGCTTGAGAAAGAAAAGACGATTAGATATATTACAGAGACAGTGCAACTAGAAAAGGCTGCAGTAATGCAGACCACAGCTATAGGAACTTATAGGATAGAAGAAATGAGGCTGACATTTTTGTTACAGAGTCTCTTTAAGAAACTCCAGTTGTTATCTTTGCAAAGAGCTTATCTGAGCTCCACGACTTTCTAAGTCGCAGAGAGCTCTGTCCTCTGAAGCTTATTATCTCAAGTGTCTGTCACTGTATTTATTTTTTCTGCAGAGTAAAGTTCAAAAGTTCAATAGCCTCCTCTGTGAAATCATTTAGAATGCTAAGTGTAGTGCGTAAATTGCAAACATTTGAGAAAGATACCATGCTATAACAAAAAAAAAAAAAAAAATTATATATATATATATATATATATATATATATATATATATATATATATATATATATATATATACTGAAAATAAAAATATGAGACAATTTTCTTTGCTAATAATGTTTTACTAATTGTCTGCACTGCACATACAATTCATCATAATTTTTTTTCCGCTTCCGCATTAAATATGGCCGCCAGGTCCTGCCGCGCCTGCGCAGTTCTCATAGCCACGAGTGCGGCTGCGCGGCTCTGAGTCCTCCTCCAGCCTCGTCATGGCTCCCGGCAGTCCCGTGGACGTAAATCGAGCAAGACTGCCGGGAGCCATGACGGGGCTGGAGAAGGACTCAGAGCTGCACAGCCGCACTCGTGGCTATGAGAACTGCGCAGGCGCAGCAGGACCTCGCGGCCATATTTGATGGGGCACATGCAGATGACCTGAGGGATCGGATTGGGTCCCGACCTCAGTAGGAAAATAAGCAGAAGACCACAGCTGAATGAAACAGAGGACGTGGATGGTGTCCTCTGTGACTAAAACTTGCAGCCAGGTATTTCACTTTTTTTTCAAACCGTTAGTCCTTTAAAGTTCCTGACAATTTTTGATAATTTAGCTCTGTCGTTTTGACACAGCAGTAACTTTTTAATTATCTATGACATCTTAGTGATACATATCTTGGTTTTTTTTTTCTTCAGTACAATCTAGGCTTTCTTTGGTCAATATTTTTCTCCCAAAACTTGTTTGTTTTATAGTCCATTTATGGGGAAAAATTGGGTGTAAATGCAAACAACTAATCCTAATTTTCACATTACAAGTTCCACAGTTATAAAACATTTACAAAAATTATTTGGCCCTTCCTGATGAAAACTATACCCCATATGCCACATTTTACTTCTAGCTGAGCATATGGCGGACCGTTATCCCCAATCTGCTCGTCTGTGGCAATCAAACGTGTTTGCTAGGGTGACAGTTCAGGGGGCATAGAGCTGTACAGATGCATAACTAGGCAATGGCAGAGTGTTACACCTGTAGAACATTGGGGCCTGAAACTTCCACCCTAACGATTGCATCCGATTGCTACTGGCGGCAGTCATTAAACGTTTATAAACAGGAATAGGTATTGCAGGGGTTAATAATGGGTTAATAGGCTAACTTTGGGTTAAAAATTAATGGGGAATTTAAAAAAATACTTTTTATTTTATTGGGCCCATGTCACTTTATTTATTTTTTTTTTACAACTTTTTTTTCACTTTATTGAATGATTGTTGCTAGCTAACAGCAACAATCATTCACAGGACCATTCACGTGACTATGCACGGTCACGCGGGAGCGCACACGTGCATGCTCAGCGGCAGACAGCGGGATTTAATGCAGGGTGTAGATTCTACTTCCTAGAACAGACAGGGGGACTAATTAGGACGTAGAATCTAAGTCCTGGAACCTTAACCAGTTAAAGAGTTATTGTTACAATTTGTTGTTATTTTAGCTTCAAAAGGTTTTCATTTGTCAAAAAAATTGAAATTATACAATAAAGAGCATTGGTATCTCCCCAAAGGGGATAATTTACATTATAGCTTATGCAATAAGAACAAATATTACTGAACATCAGCAATAACAGTAGTTTAAATGGTCACAGGTAACTGATCAACCAAAGGAAGGTTGTAGAAAGTCTTGCACATGCTATCAAGAATGAAATGGTAAGGAAGAGGTGGAATGGTTCAGGGTTATACAATTAACACACAAGACCGAAACCCAACATTGTAAGTATGGGTAAGCCAAGGCTGAAGGCTGTCAGGTTTTGGTAAATATGTCATTAGTATCATTAACTATAGCCAACAATCGCTCGGAAATCAGAACGTCTGTAATAATGCTTTTAGTTCAATAGTTCAGGTCAATAGAAAGAGTTGACTGTTGCTAAATTTGTTCTTATTTTAAGGTGCCCATTAATGGTACAATATTTTCCTTAGATGTGATCCTTAGATCAGACCTTTAAGATTGAATTGTACAGAAAACCATGCAGTAAAGTATGTGGATAAAATCGAACTGAAACGTCTATGGTTGATTAGAACACATAATTTTATTGATCAAATTATTAGTTTTTAAGATCATATCTGAAGAGATAAAGTGCTCTAATCAACCTGTTTATGGTAACAATCGATAATCACCTTCCAATTACTTACAATCACGCAAATCTTATCGAATGATTGCGTTTGAGGAAAATATTGCACTGTTAATGAGCATCTTTAGAGTCAAAGACTAATAACGACAGATACTTAATTATGTTATCTAATATTAGACTTGATTATAAGTGATTAGCAATTAGAGTATATAGTAGTAGAATTAAAAATATAATGTTCAACTGTAGGTAAATAAATTGATTTTACAGTATACACAGTGTACAATGCCAAGATTATAATACTATAATATAATGCTATTATCTAGTTCATATATGACAATTAAGAATTTTGCTCATGTGAATGCGTAGTGTGGGTCATTTTCCTACTCTGCAATTTATATAAAAATAAAACAAAAAACCTGAAGAAACCCAATAGATGAATGTATATACCAACCTGAATCCGATATATCATCCCAATACGGAGAATCAAATTCATAATCTGCCTTTAGGATCTGTTCAAACAGCTTGGAGTCATTTTCATCATAGAAAGGTGGATATCCACAGAGGCTGAAACAATATATACTGATTAAAGACAATGTTTTTCTGAAAACAGAATGTATGCAGTAATAATAAACTGTATACAGTATTATGCCGCCCATGCTTTTTTTACTAAAGCCATGAAGGACAGTTCCATCTTTGGAATAATTACTGCAGTCAGGGCTGCAAAATCTCAAAAGCTAAAAACTGCTACAAAAGCGGCAGTATAGGATGTCCAAATATAGAGTTTCCAGACAGGCCAGAGCAACACAGACAGCAATCTCTATAAAACAGAGTTTTGTTATAAAACAACAGGAAACATAATAAATGGAACATAATTCATCTAACGCATTTTCTTTCAATGGAGTTTTTGAAAGAAACCACAATAACCCAAACAACCACAGTCTGGAGGTAATTATTACTCATTACCCTCTGGCAATAACGCAAGTCTGATAAGTATATTCTTGGATTGCATTGTGTGTTAAATCTCTGGTAATGGCAGATATTCAGCTATGTCTCCTAAATATAACCTTCCTTTCTACATAAAAAGCCCAGATGTCAGCACAATATTAAACGGATCTGCAATTTTTATTGTACTTTGTGAAACATTAACAATACCATGCGCACTATAAATTCAAACTCCGCTATATTGATTTTCAGATGTTAGCATGTGAATCAGTGTTTTATCGGAGTCCAAAAGTGGAGTACAAAATTAATTTACAACTATTTGAGTGGAGTGCTGGGAAATAACTTTTTTCTGATGAATTAAACTGAATTAAAAGCAGCCATATCATGGTTTTATTTGCACACACGCATAGACTAATGTTTCAAGATTTATTTTTCTTTTTTAGTTTTGAATAGAACAGAGAAGTGCACTTTTTGTACAGCACCCTTGCTTTTATTAGTCTGCACCTGATATCTCAGCAATCTCAGCAATAAGAACACTGCCAACACAATAGCCCCCTTTCCTGCAATGTTCAAATGCTCTCCCGCCTTATTCAGCTGGAGGTAATCTTTAAGGATCTAGCTGTGAGAAACTGAAATGACAGATTTGGATTGTTTGGGATAGCAGTATCATCAAACATTAAGCCTAAACAGTAAATGCAGATTCTGCTTTAAAAAGGGGCAATCAAGAATCTCTTATGCCTTAGAGATCCATCTATACAAAAGTTGATTTCATTTACTAGGAAAGTCAATAAATAAAATCAAAGTGTTTTGTGCTGTAAGAGATATGATTACAGCTCAGCAAAACATATCATTAAACAAATGCATTTCGGAGTCTGAAAAGTGACTAGGGCATGATGGAAATGTCCGTATGATATGAGATGTTCAATTTAATCAGCAAATTTTCCTAAAGGAGAACTAATGGAGAAGCATGTGGTTAATTTAATCAGATGACTCATTTGTAAGTCTCTAAATGGCTGGTTGCAATCTTATGATCATGATTACTACATGGGTGATATCAAGAGAAGAAGGCGAGCTGTGATCACATGCTCATGCGCAACCATTCAGAGATTTACAAATCAGTCCACTGATGAAGCTGAATCACATGGGAATTTACATATAGCAGTAAGTTGATCACCTCAGGGGTCTAGTCCTGGGCAAAGAAGTGAGTGTACTCACTTGGAGAACTCCTGCGGGGCCCATTTTTTTGCATACACATAATTTGGAAGCAGTTCCCCAAAATACGCGAAACCTGGCAGCGGATCACCCAAAATACACGTAACACCCAAAGGACATATAATCTGGCAATAGTGGTCCCCCAAACATACACAATCTGGCAGCAGTTCCCCAAAATACACGTAATCTGGCAGCAGCCGTTCCCCTAACATACACATAATCTGGCAGCTGTTCCCCAAAATACATAACAGCGGTTCCACAAAAATGCAGATAATCTGACAGCAGTTCCCCCAAAATAGGTACCCCCAGGTAGCCAGGTCTATAGGTGTCCCCAGTATAAGTAGCCATAAGTATAGTAGTCCCCAGTATATGTAGCCAGAGGTATAGTTGCCTAGTATATGTAGCCAGGGGTATATGTGCCCAGTATATGTAGCCAGTGGGATATGCCCCAGTATATGTTGTCAGGGGTATATGTGCCCAGTATATATAGCCAGGGGTATATGTGCCCAGTATGTGTAGCCAGGGGTATATATGCCCAGTATATGTAGGCAGGGGTATATGTGCCCAGTATATGTCGCCAGGGGTATATATGCCCAGTACATGTAGACAGGGGTATATATGCCCAGTATATGTTGCCAGGGGTATATATGCCCAGTATATGTAGCCAGGGGTATATATGCCCAGTATATGTAGCCAGGGGTATATATGCCCAGTATATGTAGGCAGGGGTATATGTGCCCAGTATATGTAGCCAGGTGTATATGCCCAGTATATGTAGGCAGGGGTATATGTCCCCAGTATATGTAGGCAGGGGTATATGTGCCCAGGTAGCCAGGTGTGCCCCCACCCCGGAGGGAGCAGAGCAGAGAAGGAGAGCTATGGGAACAGCGGGGATGGGCGGACATCTCCCCCCCCCCCCCATCCCTCACCTTCGTGCTCCCCTTCCTGCCTCTCCCCTCCAGTGTTGTGAAGTGTCGGGCCCGGCGGCGAAAGTGGGTGGAGACTTACCTCGTTCCAGTCGCAAAAGACGCTCCGCTCTGTGTGCAGCTAGTCTGGTCTTCTAGCCGCACACAGAGCGGAGTGTCCCTTGCGGCTGGAAGAAGGCGGAAAGTCTCCGCCCACTTTCGCCGCCGGACCCGACATTTCAAAACGCTGGAGGGGAGAGGCAGGAAGGGGAGCACGAAGGTGAGGGATGGGGGGGGGAGAGATGTCCGCCCATCCCCGCTGTCCCCATAGCTCGCCTTCTCTGCGCTGCTTCCCTCCACACAAGCCAGGGTGAACGGCGTTTACTTTGAAGAAAAAGTGGGTGGACGCCGTTCACCCGCGTCCACGCAGGACTCGACCCCTGGATCACCTCCACATACAACCATCACATGCTGTGGAGAAGTGGTATTAGTATTTCCATACTTACAGAATATATGCAATGACACCAATAGACCAGCAGTCTACTGCTTTGCTGTAGGGTTTCTGAGCAAGTACTTCTGGAGCTGAAAAGCACAAAGCACAATTACACACTTTATATACCTATTACCATTACCTTTCTGTCCACCTTCTTAGTGAATGTTAATGAAAGGACAACTGTAGAAAGAGGAATATGGAGGGTGCCATATTTATGTCCTTTTAAGCAATACCAGTTTCCTGGCAGCCCTGCTGATCCTGTGCCTATAATACTTTTAGTCATAGACCCTAAGCAAGCATACGCAGATCAGGTGTTTCTGACATTATTGTCAGATCTGACAAGATTATCTGCATGCTTGTTTCTAGTGTTATTCAAGCACTACTGCAAAAAAAAAAAAAAATAGACTAGTAGGGCTGCCAGGCAACTGGTATTATTTAACAGGAAATAAATATGGCAGCCTCCATATCCATCTCACTTCAGTTGTCCTTTAAGAACTACAAGTTGGAAAATCATTAATGAATACCAGCTATCTTGGGGAAAAAAATACTCTACTGTAGATTGATTGGCTGGACAATAGCTCTGATAAAATAAAACATTTGTCCTGAGTTTTCTCACAGTAGATGCTTTATTATCTTATTTACAATATACTTAGTGGCATCAAGCAAATTGATTTACCATAACAAAATTAGAAAATAAAAAAATAAAACAAAAGCAGCTTTAGATTAACTGATTTTTGAGTACACTTCTGCTTGGTGGGGTAAAAATTAGGTTTTTCTTTATTTAAGTGTGTAATATCATTTGTGAATAGACCTGCTGGATTTTGGTGTATTTCAGCCTTCCTTAATGTTCATGCTATTTAATGATCTCAGGGTAATACATGGCAACAGGTTTTACATTGTGCTGGTAGGCATCATGTGCTGGCATGCATTTTACAATGGGAAATAAACCATAGGCCTATAGCACACATTGGCCTTTGGGCCTGTTAAATGAAATGGCAGTAATGCTGTGCATAGGAACAGCATGGCAATATTACAGTGCTCAGTAGAAGCCCTTTCATCAGGATGGCCTCATTGCAGTGGAAGGGTCTAGTATGAAATCTTTTGTATGCAAATTATTTTGGAAGCAAACATCCTCCATTAGTGTAAGTTTGTAGAACCTGTTCAGCTGTAACAAGCACAGTTGTGCTTTTAACAGGCTTTACAGCCCTATGTAGCATGTGTCAATCAGGTACAGCTTGGTTTTAGATGCACTGCAATTTCTTTTTACTGTGTACAAAACTGTAAGTTCAATATTACAGTGCTACAGAGGCAATGCATGACAATATTACTGGTATTTATGCCAGCAGAGTATTGTGAGTTGTGTAATAAGTGAAACCCATGCTACTTGGGTAATGCGAACTAAGCAAGTAATGTAAGTTGTGTTAACATAGCAATGCTAGAATTACCCATGTAACATAGGTTGTGTAAATTGCGCAACACACGCTACTCTGCAGGTGTTAATACCAGTAATATTGTCATGCACTGCCTTGTAGAAAAGACCTGTAGCAAACTACAATACATGTCTACAATATATAGTAAAAAATTACTACTAGTAACAGTGAATGAGACGCTAAGAATTTTGACTTGATGCAAACTATATGTTAATCCTATGCAAATTTACAGTTTGGAACTGGATTTAATGCAGTGGATAATTCTGATGGTCTAATTCCAAGCTGTATAAACCTTCATAAAATAAGCATTACCTCAGAAATTCTTAGCATCTCATTACACATATCTTAACACTGCTTGTACACCATGGTAAATAGTAACTGCATGGGAGGCTACTGCAGCTATCATAGTCTCATCATAAACTGCCCCCCTGATGACTAATGAAATGATACTGTCTCGCCTGTATGTAACAGCACTATACATGTGTTACATATCTGTGTCTGTCAGGTCTGAGAAGAGAGGCCAGGGAAAGATCAGATATTGTGTCCTAAAATCTAAAATAGTGATGCACTATAATTGCACTAATGGCCAGGGGGCAGGTTTGGGCTCTTTTATTACACTTTTACATACTCATATGTTTTAAAGTAAGCCTGAGATGTTACAAAAATAAAGTTTAAATCATGCAGATAGGAAAAGAATGCGCACCATCCCTCTCTGTAGCAAGTGTAAATTATTGCATCATTCTATTCTTACATGCCTATGTATATAGGCATCATCCATAGTAGCACCGTGCATGCTTGTGGCTATGGCAATGTGGTGAGTAGAGGTGGGGGTGGTGGGCACAGATGCGGGCGAGCAACGGCCGTCTCGCATCCTCCTGGACACTTGGTAACGCTGCGTTCCAGCGTTGAGTGGAATGCAGCGCTGAAACGCAGCGTGACCAAGCCAACAAGAGGACACGAAACGGCCGCTGCTCGCCCGAATCGGTGCGCACCACCCCCACCCCTACTCACCAGACCAGCATGCACGTGCCACTATGGATGCATGTAACAATAGAATGATGCAGTAAATTACAATTGCTACAGAGACGGATGGTGCGCGTTCTTTTCCTATCTGCATGACTGTGATTACATTTCTTCCTTCCAAGACAACGAAGTACACGCCTCGCATCTGCATCCTGGATCATCACAGTACTGGTGATAATCACATTTTGTTTATTACTTTTTTCAATAGCGTTCATTCATATTGTCTAAGGGAGTGCCGTACTTTTCCTTCATCTATTACTAGAAAAAAAATAAGGTTTTATACTTACCTGGGGCTTCCTCCAGCCGCATGTGTGGGAGGGACCGGACATGCACACTGAGGGAGCCCACAGACTACATGGAGCTGGAGGAAGCCCCAGGTAAGTATAAAACCTTATGTTTGTAACTTCTCAGGTACACATCAACCTTCTGGGGACCGCCCAACGCCAATGGGTGTGGCCACGGTGGCAGCCTCAGGACCGCCTAACGCCGATGGGCATAAAGTCCTGGGGCTGCAGTTTCCCAGGGAACGGCCGTGCGCATGCGCGATCGTTCCCTGCCACTTCACAGAGCGGAGTTTGTGAATAGCCTGCTCGCCGCCGATTGCGGCTAGCAGGCTGTTTGTAAAGGAAAGGGGAAAGAAATGCCCTTTATCTACAACTAACTGTACAGCGCTGCGGCCCCCGGCAGCGCTGTACGAGATCAGCGATCCCCAGCCTCTGATTGGCTGGGGAGCGCCGTCCTCTCATAGGCTGATGCCTATGAGAGGCGGAACAGGACGGATCGCCATCCTGTTCCAATTCAGATACCGGAGGGAGGAGGGAGGGAGGGAGAGAGCTTCATAGAGGCTGAAGAAAAAAAAAAAAAAAAACTGCCGCAGCTATCGGACCCCTCCGGCGGCATGTCCCCTTAGGGACAAAAAAAGGAGGCGAGTCCGATCACTGGGCTCCATAGCTGGGCTGTGCAGGAGGCTGAAAAGGTCGTTAGGGGGGGGGTTAGCACTATGGTCTTTAAGTGGTTAAAGTGGTCTAAACTGACATAAGATTCAATAAAAATGTGTTTTTCTATTTTTTATTACTCATACAGTTATCATATTTCCTTTTGTGCACAAGTAATATTGTCTGTCTACAAATTGCAAGTTTCCAAGGTGTAGTTTATTTGCCCTGAAAGCTGCCATTGCATTTTATTCCAGCTGCTATTTTATTATATATTAAAATCTTCTAGTGAGCTGTTCTGAACTGTGTGTATGCCTGAAGCACAGAGAGCTTCTCAGAGAGTTTTTAGCTGTTACAAATGTAACAACTTTGTGTAAGGCTTGACAGGTTATGTCCACAATCAGTCCCTATGCCCCAATCTAGTGACGTGACTGAGCATGGCCCACGGTCTTCACCTATAGACAAACCACTGCATGAACAGGACACTTTATTTGTCTCCTGACTACGGTTACCCCCAGGTCTTAATGTGCAAAGCATACAGACTGAAGTAGAGTGGACAATAACCCCCCAGAGCCTCACTGAGACAAGTATCAACAGAGTTCAAAAGTTCACAAGTGTCAAAGGCCCAAAATGGTGACAGGCAGTCAGAGGATCCAAGTGACAGGCAAGGTTGGTCCAGGCAGCAAGCAAGAGTGTCCAGGTAAGAAGCAAGGTCGGTCCAGGCAGCAGGCAAGAGTATCCAGGTAACAAGCAAAGGTTGATTCGGGCAGCAGGCAAGAATGGTCAATAACAAGCCAAGGGTCAATTCCAGATAACAATAACACAGATAAGAGTGCGCACCCAACAACTAGCCACGGGCAATGACTGGGAGCACTCAGCACAGATAAATACAACTCTCATCACATCAGTGGCTGGCCTCACTCCACACATCCGATCAGACAGCAGTACATCCTGCCTCAGTGTCAGCTGAAAAATCAGCTGACACTACGCTGTCAGCTGACTACTGTTTACCTTTGCGGAGGGCGTACTGAGAATGCGCCCTCCGCCTATCAGGAAGTGCCACCTGTGTTCCAGCCTGCATGTCATCAGTGGGGAACAAGCGATGCGACCCGGAAATGGAGGTCTCAGCCCAGCTCTCAGCGCAACTGTCACCAGATACAGATAAGTTCCTTATAGAGAACCCGAGGTGGGATTTTATTATGCTAGTGGGGCACAGAGGCTGGTTGTGCACACTAACACCAGCCTCTGTTGCCCCATGGTGTGCCTCCAAGACCCCCCTGCGCGCCGCTATACCCCCCGCAGTGCTGGCGACACGCAGCGTGTCGGCAGAACAATGTTTACCTAAGGCTGTCTGTTAGCGCGTCTCCCCCGCCTCCTCCGTATCGGCGCTACCCGCCCACATCCCTTCCCTCCCGCTGATTGGAGGGAAGTGACGCGGGTAGCGCCGATACGGAGAAGGCGGTGGAGCAGCGCTAACAGACAGACTTAGGTAAACATTGTGCTGGCAACATGCTGCGTGTCGCCAGCATTGCGGGGGGTATAGCGGCGCGCAGGGGGGTCTTGGAGGCACACCATGGGGGAACAGAGGCTGGTGTTAGTGTGCACAACCAGCCTCTGTGCCCCTCTAGCATAATACAATCCCACCTCGGGTTCTCTTTATACATTGTAATGTAAACAAAGATACTGTTTTCTCCAGTCTGGATGCAGATTTGAAGCTGAATAGCCTTTCCATAGCAGGACAAAGTGCTGTGTTTAACTGTTGCAATGATGTTCTGCTACAAATTGTTTTCTGGGATAGTAGCTTTAAAGCTGTAAGGAATCTTTTAGAGCAAAGTAGAAATGCTGACTTTCAGACCACTTTAAGAAAGCTTTTTTTAACTTGACTTCTGAAAAACTTTATTTAAATCTGTGTTGTTTCTTTATAAATCTTTTACTCTCTGCTTTGATGGTAATCCTTACATGGAGAGATAAACTGACTGTAATATTTTACTCATGAGTTCTGAACATACTTCAGGATATAGGAGAGTGGAAGTGCCACCGTTTTAACAGACAAAATGATTGTGACTGCGGATTATATAAATGTACCTAAAGTCAGACTGATGCTGCTGTAATACCGCCTGCAGGAATGTTACAGTGAGTATCACTAAACATGCACATGATGCTGTTCAAATCAAATTTCAGCATCAGAAGTGTCTGACTGCCCTTGTCACTGAGATGGACTCTACGCTTTGGCTTATATAGAAGTGGCTTTATGAGATGAATGAGAATATCTTCCTTGGCTGACATGAATAAATGTGACCTACTTCCAGGAATCACATTAGATAAGATGATGCGAGATGAAAGCATCTACTGCATAGATAGAAGTTTTCTCCTGGTTCCTGAAATTAATCTCCTCCTGCCCACAGGACACTAGTGGGCAATCAGTCAAAAATCAGTCGTCATCATTCTTTCCAGTGCTAACCATTAAAATTATTACAATAGCAGAGGCGATAAATAAACACTTATTACATCATTATTTGGCAATTGGCATAAATTGGCAACCAAGTATGGACCACCCTAAAGTAGAAACACAACCCATACACAGCTTCGACTGACGATCATTTCCTTATCTAATGAGTGTACAGTGTATGCCCAAGCTCACTCAAGGATCCAACATGTTGGATTCTTAACGAACCCTGATGCCCAATTGCAATGTTATTTCTTGCTACCCCAACTACTTCGTCACGTATCGATTATCGTCCCTCCGCCCCCCTCCATAGCTACAGGATGCTTTGTTAAAGGGGCACTATGGCGAAAATTATACTATTCCATTATCCCCACATCAATTATTTAATATGGACAGCATAAATTTCACCACAGAGTATGTGTTTAAAAAGTAGCAGATAACACTAATTTGGCCCTCCTACAGGGCTGCGCTGCCGTCACTTCTATGATGTAAGTGTCGGACTGCACTGCTAAACAAACACTTTAACAAATGATTTATAACAAATAGTCACTCAACAGCTGATATGAGGCTGACTGACACACACTACAGAGTTGCTTTGGTTTTCACATGTAACTAGCTAAATAAATAAACAGGCTGCTAAGTAAAGGTGCGTACACATGCACTATTGTAACAAACGATGGGTCCGTCAGACCCTCCCGCTGGGCGGACGTTCTGCCGACAGTAGGACGTGTGTACAGTCTGTCGGACAGACGGATAAGACAGATCCGGCAGTTCTCACCCACATGGACCAATCTCAGAGATGCATGCAAAGTAGCGATGAGCTCCTTGGAAGTGAGTATAATGGGATCCCAACCCTGGCTAGGTTTACAGCAATTTATAAGATGTTGTATATGGAGTATATGTTTTTTTTAATCATGGCCTCTGATTATCTGAACTGTATATCCCTTCATGCGATATAACCCTCGGCAGTAAAGCTGTTATTACACTGTGCAGAAACAAGGAAGAGAGGCGTGTGTATAAAAGTTACAAAAGATGGATATCAACAGGCTTTTGAGCAGTGATGAGCTGGGTTTCTCTGTGTTCAGTCTCATCAATCTTATCTGAAAAGTTCTGGTCCACTGATAGATGTCCTTCAGAATTTGTGTCTCTAACATGTTATATTTTATATTTAAAAATGATCACTTACCAACATATCCTGGAGTTCCACAGGCTGTTGACATCACATCTCCTTTACCTTCCATCTTCGAAAGACCAAAATCACTTATCATAATCTTTGACTCTCCTTCTTGGCTGAAGTACAGCAGGTTCTCAGGCTAGCAGAGGAACACACAAAATCAATCAAGACCAAATCTAAATCACGCTACATGGTGAAAGATAATTACATATAAAGGTAAAGTATGGAAAACACAGTGTTGGCACTTTCCATTCCTTAGTCTGTGTATTATCTCCTTGATTAGCTGATGTCACACAAATATCTAGCTACTTCCTAAAATACGCAGTGTCATTGCTTTAGGACCTCTTCCCACTAAGCTCGTATCCAGGCCGAATCTGCACCATTTTCCCGCATACGAGATGGGCGGGGAAACACTGCCTATCTACCGACTTGGTGTCCAGATTGCACAGCAATGCGAAACTGGACAGCATGCTGCAGTTTTAGTCACGCAGCTGAATCCCTATAATCATGCATGGAACGGCACAGCAATTCAAGCTGTGGCTATGCAGCAGAACGGGAAGTAGCCTGGCACCCATATAGTGTTATTTTTGTTTTGTGGTTAACCATTTCATTGTGCTAGGTACCTTCATGTGCAACATCGTAATAATTTAATAGTATGCACAAATACAATGAGTGATAAAAAGTAATAGCCTACTGTCTAAAGTTGTTCTAGGTTAATTGCACCCACAAAGCTCTCCACCATCTTTTCCCCCTACATCTCCTAAATAGATTTGATATACCATCCAAACCACAACATTTGCTCCGCACACAATCTCTTTCCTTCCTCCATTAGAATTCCCTCCTCACATCTGCACATATGAGACTTCTCATGACCTTTCCCCTCTTCTGGAATTTCCAAAACACATCCATAACTCTACAACCCTTGTAACCCTAAAAGTAAACCAGAGACGAAGCACCCTCATGTATTTTACCATATATATCAGTGGGAACATTAGAGAAAACACTTACCAAGCTCTCTGTTTCATACTTCAGTGTTCAGCTTGCTTGTTATCAGCTCTGATAAAATCCCAGGCCGAGCATTCAGTCTGGCATTGCTAGAATGACTCAGCTATAATGATTCATGAGCAGAGCCAAAAGGGGGCAGGCTTGGGCTTGAAAAGACATCAGAGAAGACAGACTCCGCTATAATGATTCCTGAGCAAAGCCAGACTGAATGCTCAGTCAGGCATTTTATCAGGGCTGTTAAGAAGCAAGCTGAACAGTGAAGAATGAAACAGAGCAGGGTAGGTGTTTTCTCTAATGTTCCCACTGATATATATATATATATATATATATATATATATATATATATATATATATATATATATTGTAAAATACATGAGGGTGCTTCGTCTTTTTTCAGATGAGCATAAATTCTAATCCAGGGCAATTCCCCTCAGCCTCTGACTGAGCAATTCTTCTTGCAGATCATGATTTGCAAAACACGATTTAAAAATGTACTGCCTTCAGATACACACCTTCCCCATTGCCCCACCACTTCTCTTAGATTGTCGGCTTGCAAAGGCATGGGTCTCTCCCTTTTGATAATTAGTCACAATGTATAAGTCACTGTGACTTGCTGTGTGTTACGTACTAATGCCTGTGTTTTTATGCACCCATGTTCTCGTTACTAAACCATGGAAGAGGATGGCAATATTTGGATGGATTAATAAGATGGATTAATAAAATAATTGCAAATAATAATCACAACTGAAGACCAGTGACACCTATGGCTTGATTCACAAAACGGTGCTAACTGTTAGCATGCTGGGAAAAGTGGGAAAAATTTGCGTTCACGTGTTAACTCAAATTTTCTGAGCATTAATGGTCGCGTCTGCGCGATAAATTTGTGTTAGCGTGTGAATGCGAACGTTAACGTACAAAAAATACACGTTAATGCGCGAACGCAAATTTCTGTGCATAGTAACTGTTATCACACGAAATTAAGCGTGAAGCACTTTTCCCAGCTAACAGCTAAAACGCGCGAAAAGCCGTGCTAACAGTTTCCACCGTTTTGTGAATCAAGCCCCAAATGCTAACAATAAAGAACCCATGAAGTGAGAGAGATATGGAGGATGCCATATTTACTTCCCATTAGCAATACCAGTTGCCTGGCTGTCCTGCTGAAACTGAATAATAACAATAATCCGAACATTTATATAGCGCTTTTCTCCTGTCGGACTGAAAGTGCTTAAGAGCTACAACCACTGAATCACGTTCAAGATGCCACCCCGCAGTGTTAGGGAGTCTTGCCTTAAACTCCTTACTGAATAGGTACTGACCCTAGCCAGGATTCGAGCCCTGGTCTCCGATGTCAAAGGCAGTGCCCTTAACCTGTACACTATTCAGCAACCAAAGGGCGTTACTTACTTTCAAATCTCTGTGCACAATTCCAAGTCTGTGGAGGTAGAAGACAGCATCTAACACCTGCCGGATAAGTGTGCTTGCATCTTTTTCTGTATAAAATCCCTTTTCCACTATACGGTCAAACAGCTCTCCTCCAGACACTCTGCAAAACAAAACATTCAGAAATGTGTTATGTGAACAGGGCAGATGATCAGCCTAATACAAAATATGCAGTGATAAAATTACAGAAGCCAGGGTTTGCCAGAGGTTCAGGTCTGTTAATATACTTTGCATTTCACGCAGTATTGTCTGCTGAAAAACTAAGTGCATTATTGTTAAGGACCCTGCATTAAAAATCTCAATATGAAATGTGCCACTGGCTCTTCATTAATTAAAGCCCAACCGCAAAAATACATAAATACAGTATATTTTTGTTTGGAAGGGACTGAAAGGGGCTTTTGGGTTTGATGTGCGACAACCTACCTGACTCTTTGTCTTGAGAAGTAGGTGAAAACGGGCAGAGACAGCAACATATAAAAACTATTTAGCAGAGTGAAGATGAGTTAAGGTGTCCATTAACAGTACAATCTACCAAACAAATGACCATACGATCAGGCAGAACAAGTATGGTGCCGATTGACAAAGAATGATCATTCTATTAATTGTTCTGTTTATTCAAATTTTGGAATGATTCTTTAAGTCTGATTGGATTGCTTTTCACTTCCTCTCCATTGGTGAGCCTGAACAATTGTTTCAGATCAATCAAACGATCATTTCAGACAGTCAATCATTTGGGAAATTGGATCGTTAATGGGCACCTTTAGATCTCCCATTAACTTTTTTTTTTTATCTCTACCAATCATTTTTTTTTGTCCCCAGCACCATTTGGCTCATATTAAATTATCTGCAGTTACAGGGCAGGAAATAAGGAAAAGCCACCACAATGAGGGCACAGACAGTATTAAAACACAAACAGTATTAAAACAACAAGAAACACTAAAAAAACCTAAAATTAAAACTATGTACTAGGTATTCAAATTAATTAAGTGGATAAACTAACTAAAAATGCCATCACTTTCACTTTAAATGCACAGAAAGTTAGAGTTTGGATTCTAACTACCAATTGACCATCACACAAAAAATATTTGTTGAGTATATCTCATTACTAAGAAGCCTGGGGATGATGATTTCACACAATGATGACACATTGAGTTCAGTTCACAAAATTATGAGCTTTACTCCTTCCACAACAGGTTTGGGACTTTTTAATTGGTCAGGTTTTCCAACTCCTCCACAGTTTAACTGCACCCCTGGCTGGAGGAGAAATAACTGACAGGAAAAACTGCAGTCATCTCAAATACCTCACATTCTTGGTGAGCTGAGCCCTCTTGTAGCTGCCATTTCAAAGGCAAAATGTATTTAAACTAGCCATGTAAGTTTTTCACACAATTCCTTCGATTTATTATAATCTAGGCAGACAGGGATGGCACCTCTTTGCTTCTGAGATCCACAGTAGCTGCAGTTTGATATTTTTCTGGTTAAGTCCTTGGAATGCATACAACTCTTTTCAAACTCCTAAAAGGTCCTTACAGATACTCAGCTACTGTCATATGGAACATTTGTTTGTGCTTGTTCAAAATTCACAGTTTTAGGAACACTCACATTTAAAGTGGATCTGAGATGAAAAACTAACTATAACAAGTAACTTGTCTATATATCTTATCTAAAAGTTAGATAGTTTACACAGTAAATCTAGCTGCAAACAGCTTCAACAGTTTATGATTATTTATTCCTGTGATACAATGACAGCAGCCATGTTTTGCTTGTCACATTACACAGGCAAGCTGATAGCATCTCCAGCCCTCAGCCTGTGAAAAGTCCACTCCCCTCTCCTCCTCCCCTCTGCCTCTGAAACCTCTGGCTAGTAACACCTCCTCCTCCTGCCCAGACTGAGCTCCCATAAGCCCTTGCTACATGGCTCTAAAAGTGCCAAGGCACAAAAGGAGCTGTGGGCGAGACGTGTTTAGTTTGTAGGGAATTAGAGTATTAAAACAAAAAAAAGTAATTGGCTTGAGTAATGCCCTATAAACTATATGAAAGGAACCCAACTATGCAATGAGTAAAAGTTTATCTCGGATCCACTTTAATCAACCTGTTCTTTTCTATGAGAAGGGGAAGGGAGTGATAAATGGTGGCCAAATACAAAGTACTTAAAGTGGATCAGAGGTGAAAAACTAACTATAACAAGTAGCTTGTCTATATATCTTATCTAAAGTTTAGATAGTTTATACAGCAAATCTAGCTGCAAACAGCTTCAACAATTAGGATTTTTTATCATACATGATACAATGAGAACTGCCATGTTCTGTTTGTCACATTACACACAGGCAAGCTGATAGCATCTCCAGCCCAAAGCCTGTGAAAACTTCATTCCCCTCTCCTCTTCTACCTCTGAAATCTTTGGCTAGTAACCTCCTCCTTCTCCTGCCAGACTGAGCTCCCATAAGCCCTTGCTACTAAGGCTATGAGAGCCAAGGCACTCTGGAGAAGCTGTGGGCGAGGCTTGTTTAGTTTATAGGGAATTGGAGTATTAAAACAAAAACAAAAAAGTATTTGGCTTGAGGAATGCCCTATAAACTATATGAAAAGAACACAATTATGCAATGAGTAAAAGTTTATCTTGGATCCACTTTAAAGGCATCTGTACATAGCTTTGGGTCTGTCTAGCTTCCCCTTGGCAAAATAAGACCTTGCTAATAATGAATGTGCTATTACCACATAAAAGGTAATATAAATATGCTGTATATAGCCCTAAATTCTAAATATCTACATGACAACCTTTTCCATGTTTGTACCTCTGAAGCAGCCTTGGAGATACAAGCGACTCCTTACAGCTTCCTCCTGAGCCTTGTTTTCAATCTTGGCTCAAGAAACTTGTTAAAATAAAATGTACTGTTTGCTGTTTCTATTATGTAATTTGTAAAGCAAACCTGAGCTGAAAATTAACTTATAAAATAATATACTGTATTATAGGCATGGTTCTAATAGTAAATAAAACTTTTCTTGTGTCTCATATTCTTAACTTTCAGTTTAAAGTGTACCAGAGATGTCAACAGCTAAAGATTTGATACTTACCCGGGGCCTCCTCTAGCCTCATAAGCTTGTCTGAGTCTCATGATATCCTCCCATGGTCTGCCGTTCAGCTGCGATCAGCCCTGGTAAAAGGCTCAGTCAAATCCAGTCTGGGTCTTCTGCGCATGTGTAGTAGACCCGGACAAACAACTGAGCCTGTTAGCGGAGCTGATCACGGCTGTACGGCAGACCACGGGAGGACGGCGTGGGATTCAGATGAGCTTATGGGGCTGGAGGAAGCACTGGGTAAGTATCAAATCTTTCAAATTTAACGTCTCTGGTTTCCTTTAAGAGTTGCAATTTTAATGTGAAGTATAAATAGCAAGCATAACAGTGTGAGGTACCGTCTGCTTCAATCTGATCCCAGGAGAGAAAATTAGTATTTACCATTTGAATTTTTCAGCACTATGTTGTTTTCAGGAGACTTTGTGCAGATAGATAAAAAAAAATAGAAACTGGTCAAAGGGGCGTTCTAAATAGGTTCGGTACCATATGTGCCTGTGTTTCTTTCCTTATGGTCCGGATTCACAAAAGGTTGGTAGAATAGACCCGCATAGACAGTGCATGATGATTTTACCAGTGTTTAACCACTTTGCATCCAGACCTTGTTCTCAACTTATTGACCAGAGCAGTTTTGACAGTTTAGCTATGTCCCTATTTAATCAGAAATAACTTTATCCCTACTTATGACACATAAATGAAATATATATTGTTTTTTTCAAGACAAACTAGGCTTTCATTGTATGCCATTTTTTCCGTCAATTTTGTTTTGTATGAATTTTAATGGGAAAACAAAGAAAAAAATAGAAAAAACATGTATTTCTCAGTTTTACCAATTCCAGTTTAAAAATAAAAATTGCTACTGTCGATAAAAAACACACATTTTGTTTGGCTATTCTTACTGCTTATCACAAAACTTCGATTATGTTCCGGTCACAATTTATGGTGAAGATATTTGATCCTGAAATAGTGCTACAAAGTGTGTTTTTCACTATGAAATGAGAAAATAAAGTACCTTTAATAGTAAAAATCAATCTCATTAGCTCAGGAAACTTATATTCCCATTCACCAATTAGTACTGCATCAGATAGTGCCAGAAATGCGCACAGGAGCAAGCCCAATCCTGCACAGCACTGCTTCTGCTACAAGACGTAGATCTACTGACAGGTGGCTTAGATGAAGTCCCAGAGGACGTATATCTACTGACCTGTGGACGAAGTGGTTAAAGGAATTTGGAAGCTGCCATATATATTTCCTTTTAAACAATACCGGTTGCCTGGTGTCTTGCTGATCTTTCATGCATCAGTAGTGTATGAATCACCTACCTGAAACAAGCATGTGTCAAATCCAGTCAAACTTCAGTCAAACATCACATTTGCATGCCCTTTTAGGGTCTATGGCTAATAGCATTAGAGGCAGAAGATCAGCAGCAGGACAACCAGGTAATTTGCATTGTTTAAAAAGAAATACATTTGTCAGCTTCCATATCCCTTTCACGTCAGGTGACTTCAGTGTAAGCAAAGTAATGGGCTATATGAATAACATACATTGTATACGTAATACACTTGAGTATATAGCATGAGTTAAGCAATTTGTGCAACTCATGTTGCATGTGGAAACTCCGGTAAAATTGATGTGCACAGATGGTCTTTCATGTGTTAGTGTCCATGTCATATGCCAGTAAGGCTTTGTTCACATCTGAAATCGAAATCGTTGATGCCGGCGATTTTTGATTTTGTGGACAATTTTTCTTCCCCCTCCTGGCGCTCGGGTGGGTGCTGCTGTTTTTTTTAAAGCGCTTTTCTAAGCTCTTTTGCAGAGCAATTCTGCCTTTTTCACTTCCTGACACAAGTCAGGAAGTGTACTCTTTGATCCAGAAATGAATAAATACAATGGCTTCAATTCATCAAGCATTACCGCATTCAGTAATGCTGAAAACAGCTGACTTTACGGAGCACTTAGTAAAATGTTAATTCATCAAAGCAGTTACCGCATGAGAAGCAGACATTCCTGTGCAGAGAGATAAATTAACGACTTGTTAAGTGATTACCTCAACACATGTCAGTAAAATGTCAGCAAATGTTAATTAATCAAGCTCACAGCATTCGATAACATGTGCGGTGTTTATCTCCAGCTCTCCCCTGTCGATAAGGAGCTTGGAATGCCTGTGTGTGACAGGACCATAGAAACCTCCCCTGTCCCCTGCAAGTGCTGCTGATAGGTTGGCCAGGCTTCTCGGGTGGAACAGACCCCCCCCAGGCAGCCAGGGGAGAGAAAAGAATTAAAGTTATTTTCCAGGCACCCTTCTTTTCTAGGCACCCTTCGGTAGTGTAACCCCTTGAGTGCCTGTTTAAATATGCAGGGATGCAAGTGGGAGCTCGTGGCAAAATGACCTAAGCAGGGAATGTGTAATGTTTCTCAGCAGTTCATCTAAGCTGTGGCAAGTAAATAGAAACTTAAGACTAATGAGACAGATTCAGCAAGAGCAGAGGCAGCACAACAAATATAAAAGGCACATGTATAGGGATGTCGGTGCTGCCTCTTTCCTATTGTAATGCCCTCACTGCACGGACCTCTTCGGTAACTTACCGAACATCTACCACATGTGTGAAAATATTGATGAATTAGCACAGTGAAGTGTAAAATACCGAATGTGGTATTTTAAGGACTGGGATTTTGTTATCGAACACCCTGTGATGAATTGAAGCCAATGTATTTATTCATCAAAGCACTTACACAAAGCACTTTTTTAGGCGCTTTGCGAATTCTTATACCTTCTGTTGAGCAAAAACGCTCAGAAAAGGTACAGGCAGCGCTTTGCTGAGCAGATCAGAAACGAACCGCTCAGATGAGAACACTCTCATAGGGAATCATGGCTGGCGCTTGAAAAAAGGGCAAAAACGCCCTAGGTGTGAACAAGCCCTTAAAGGGACTCTGTAACAAAAAATGTCATTGTGTTTTCTACCATCCTACAGCTTCCTAAACCTATTATAATGTGCTCTGGCTTACTGCAGCACTTTATACCATCATTATCTCTGTAATAAATCAGCGTATCTCTCTCTTGTCAGACTTGTCAGCCTGTGTCTGGAAGGCTGCCAAATTCTTCAGTGTTGTGGTTCTGTGATGCATCCCCCCCTCCTGGCCCCTCTATGCACACTCCCCTGTGTGTGTTATTTACATTAGCCAGCTTTTCTCTGCTCTCTTATCTTTTACAAGCTGGATAAATCCTCTGTTCACATACTGATGAGTCACATACTGCAAAATTACAGACAACCGGGCAGAGCTGTCTGCAAGAAGAAACAAACAATCAGCTTGTAACTCTTCAGTGAGGTGCAGGGGGAAAGAAACACACAACTGATCTCTTGAGATTCAGAAGGAAGGCTGTATACAGCCTGGTTGTGTATGGATGTATTTTCTATGTGTGGACATACTGTACATCAACCTACTTCCTGTTTTGGTGGCCATTTTGTTTGTTTACAAACAAACTTTTTAAAACTGTTTTTAACTACTTTTCATGCGGCGGGGAGCAGCGAAATTGTGACAGAGGGTAATAGGAGATGTCCCCTAACACACTGGTATGTTTACTTTTGTGTGATTTTAACAATACAGATTCTCCTTAAGGTATGCTTTAGGCATTGTTAGTATCCCTTATGGATTACTATAATGCCATATCTGGTTAATAAAAGGACATTACTGAAATCTAGCAGTGCTAGAGGTATAAAACAGGATAGAAGAGAACAAAGATTGCCACAGTCTTGATTTTCACTCTGACAATAGAAGCTTTCTTAGAAATAAATAGTCTACGTTATAAATCACTCCCAAGACTACAGAAAACAGCTACTACAAATCTTGGCAGGGATATTACTCTGTGGATGTTAAAGATTACAAACAGAAGCATTCCCAGACACAACAAATCAGCACAGACTCCTAAGCAATGAGTTTGCTATGTGCACAAATACAGAAGAACTTGAACGGCAAATGCAATCTAATGATGCCCATACATGATACCATTTTTTTTTTCATTTTTACAATTATATAATTTTTTTTAATTATTCCGTTAGACTGAAGATATTTCCAACATGTCAGATCGGATTTTTAGAGAAAAAAACGGGATATCATTACTTTCTTGATCGTAAAAAAAGGATTCTTTTCACCCTCATCTGATTTGATTGTTTTGGTCGAATAACCAGGAAAATCAAACATTTTTATTGTACCGTGTATGGGCACCATTGGGTAAACATTAACTGTTTTTATTTTTTCCCAATGTTTTTTTAAACTTTTAACTATTTTATAGATTGCTCAAATGAAAATTTCTGCCATGCATAATCCGGCATTTATGGACTACCTCAAATTAATTGATTTTGCTTTGTATCAGCGTCAGGGTCCTGTCTGGTTGTGTTTTTTTTTTTTATGTTAACTGCATGTTTCAGGACACCCAACCAATAAAACAGTGCAAGCAGAAGTGCAGTAACACATAAAAAATCAGATCCATTTTTACTGGAGCTCCTTTTACATGCAATATTACCCAAATCATTCATATTTGAATGGACAGCAAATCCTACATGCATCATGGAAGAGCAGCAAAATGGGTAGGGTGAGTTATGTAAAAATTGCTGGCAAGGACTAGGAAAAGAACGTAGGCTTCAGTTTTTCAACTTTTGAAATGTGTGTCATCCGTGCCGTCTATGACTCTTCTTCACCTCAAATTCCCTACAAGCAATCATGTAGCAAATGTAAGGTTGATATGACCACCTTCATCCCTTATATCTAAATCTACATACACATTATTCAATCCTTTACTTGTATTTGATGAAAATCTAAAGTGTATACAACTAAAGTACATCTAGAAGTCATTGTAGTCTTGTCAGACATTTGGGGAAAGGGAGGGAGGGGTATTGGGAAGAGGTTAGAGTTAGAAACTAGAAAGGTTTTATCCGTGTGGGGTAGGGTAGGGTTAGCCATTAGAAAGGAGAATAGGATTATTAACAGATATGCAAGTGAAAAGGAGAAGGTTTGAAAACACTATGAAAAGCCCAGGTACAATGCTAGAATATCTATAACTGAACTTTACAGATATTCCAAGTATTGTGCTCCCCTTGAAGCCAGCTGTGCTGGTGTTTGTACCCCATGCACCCCACTTCCCATGCTGAAAATGCCATCAAATTCTAACCTAATGATTGTTTCAGGTGACAGTTATATAAAGGGTGTATGCTGCATAAGGCAATATTATATGATGCTTATTTTCCAATTTGTCCTTTACAGCGTCTGACAGGTGTATATATATATATATATATATATATATACAGTATATGTATATCCAAAGTGCATCAGGTTTCCATGCAGAATACTGAATTTCCTTACATATTCCCATTGCGACCTCAGTACCTGAACTCCATAGTTAATTATCAGTGTGATATTCTCTCCTTTTTGTCCTCATTCCACCCGTGACCTCAATAGGGAACTGTATTCTTAGACGTGGACTAGCAGGTCTGCAATGCCATTTATAAAACACATTCCTCCTATTTATGCATCTTTTCTGAGAATTGCCTGGTTCCAGGAAGAACTTCATGTATTGCCAAACACTTGGAGCTCTATTCCTTGCTTTCACAACAAGGAAAATAGTTTAAAAACCTCTGTACCTTATTGTTACCGAGTTTCACACATAAAATATTTAGTTGGAAACAAATTCCATTACAATTTGAAATTCTATGTGAGGTGATATGTGGGCATTTTTCTCACTGCTAACAGCTAGTAAACACTGCTTGTAACGAGAAGAAAACATTTAGCAATACTGTGCTTTGGAAGTTTTCAAAGCTGAAGATTTACAGAAAAATCCTCAGAACAAAACAAGAATATGTAGAACCAGTGACTGGGCTGGGGGAGAGCTGCGGAGTCACCCACAGCCAAGCAGCAGTAACCATCCTTTTTCTCTCACCATAACATCCTGCATCATATTTTACAGTGAATAGTAAGGAAGGGTTACTGTTTGGCCACAGGTGGATTTTCCCAACTTCTCACAAGACCATTCAAATATTGTGTATTCTCTTGTGTACTTCAAGTACAGCAAAGTCCTCTTTACATGGAACTCAGGCAACCAAGTCTCAACTAAACGTGATGCCTGAGGAGATAATGGGGACTGTGCTTTGGGTTTTTTTGTGGGGGAGAAGGGGGTTTGCAGGCCATACAATACTTACCGAGCCTCAGTGCCATCTTCCAGCCTTCCTGTAGCTCCTAGTGGCTTTCCAGTGTTCGTGCACAGCTTCCAGTGTGTCACCTGACCCAATAGTCACATTGGGATCCGTACACAGAGGATGCCGGAAAGCCTCTAGGAGCTACAGGAAGAGGCTAGAAGATGTCGCTGGAGGTTTGTGCTTCTTGAGTTGCTCAAGCAATCGGCAAGCACATACAGTGGGTTGCAAAAGTCCCCTTGCAGTTTTCCACCTTTTCTCACATTACTGCCACAAACATGAATCAATTTTATTGGAATTCCCTGTGAAAGACCAATACAAAGTGTTGTATATGTGAGAAGTGGATCGAAAATCATACATCATTAAAACATTTTTTTTACAAATAAATAACTGCAAAGTGGAGTGTGCGTAATTATTCGGCCCCCTGAGTCAATACTTTGTAGAACCACATTTTGCTGCAATTACAGCTGCCAGTCTTTTAGGGTATGTCTCTAACAGCTTTGCACATCTAGAGACTGAAATCCTTGCCCATTCTTCTTTGCAAAACATCTCCAGCTCAGTCAGATTAGATGGACAGCGATTGTGAACAGCAGTTTTCAGATCATGACACAGATTCTTGATTGGATTTAGATCTGGACTTTGACTGGGCCATTCTAACACATAGATATGTTTTGTTTTAAACCATTCCATTGTTACCCTGTCTTTATGTTTAGGGTCATTGTCCTGCTGGAAGGTGAACCTCCGCCCCAGTCTCAAGTCTTTTGCAGTCTCCAAGAGGTTTTCTTCCAAGTTTGCCCTGTATTTGGCTCCATCCATCTTCCCATCAACTCTGACCAGCTTCCCTGTCCCTGCTGAAGAGATGCACCCCCCGAGCATGATGCTGCCACCACCATATTTGACAGTGGGGATGGTGTGTTCAGAGTGATGTGCAGTGTTAGTTTTCTGCCACACATAGCGTTTTGCATTTTGGCCAAAAAGTTCCATTTTGGTCTCATCTGACCAGAACACCTTCTTCCACATGGTTGCTGTGTCCCCCACATGGCTTGTGGCAAACTGCAAACGGGACTTCTTATGCTTTCTGTTAACAAAGCCTTTCTTCTTGCCACTCTTCCATAAAGGCCAACTTTGTACAGTGCATGACTAATAGTTGTCCTATGGACAGAGTCTCCTACCTGAGCTGTAGATCTCTGCAGCTCGTCCAGAGTCACCATGGGCCTCTTGACTGCATTTCTGATCAGCGCTCTCCTTGGTCAGCCTGTAAGGTGGATGGCCTTGTCTTGGTAGGTGTACAGTTGTGCCATACTCCTTCCATTTCTGAATGATCGCTTGAACAGTGCTCCGTGGGATGTTCAAGGCTTTGGAAATCTTTTTGTAGCCTAAGCCTGCTTTAAATTTCTCAATAACTTGATCCCTGACCTGTCTTGTGTGTTCTTTGGACTTCACTGTGTTGTTGCTCCCAATATTCTCTTAGACAACCTCTGAGGCCCTCACAGAGCAGCTGTATTTGTACTGACATCAGATAACACACAGGTGCACTCTATTTAGTCATTAGCACTCATCAGGCAATGTCTATAGGCAACTGACTGCACTCAGATCAAAGGGGGCCGAATAATTATGCACACACCACTTTGCAGTTATGTATTTGTAAAAAATGTTTGGAATCATGTATGATTTTCGTTCCACTTCTCATGTGTACACCACTTTGTGTTGGTCTTTCATGTGGAATTCCAATAAAATTGATTCATGTTTGTGGCAGTAATATGACAAAATGTGGAAAACCTCAAGGGGGCTGAATACTTTTGCAACCCACTGTATATCCGGCATCAGGCAATCCCCGCCGGTGCCGGATACTGGGGACTTTGCTGTATAACAATGATTGAGAGAAAGACCCATTCAGCGCCACGGAATATGTTGGCGCTTGTATAAATCAATTATAATAATATGCAATTAACATTTCTCCTGAGTTTTTTTTACATGAGATAGTTCCATGTATTATCAATAAAATACTTTTTAAGCCTCCAAGTCAAGCAAGAAAATACTGAAAATCAATTTAATATTGCTTTGTTAACTACTTTTTAGTACTTTTTCAATTGATAGGTGCTGAAAATGACATTTTAGTATACTACACTACAATGTGGTTATTCTGCCTAATCCAGAGCACAGGAACCCAGGCGTATTCTAGTATGGAAAAGAGGTGTTGCTATACTTATATAGTGATAGTGTTCACACAATAGACATATTAAATTATCTACTTTAAAGAGACTCCGTAACAAAAATGTAATCCTATTTTCTACCATCCTACAAGTTCCTATACCTATTCTAATGTGCTCTAGCTTACTGCAGCACTTTCTTCTATTACCATCTCTGTAATAAATCAGCTTATCTCTCCTCTGTCAGACTTGTCGCCCTGTGTCTGGAAGGCTGCCAAGTTCTTCAGTGTTGTGGTTCTGTGATGCATCTCCCCCCTCCAGGCCCCTCTCTGCACACTGCCTGTGTGTTATTTAGATTAGGGCAGCTTCTCTCTGCTCTATTATCTTTTACAAGCTGGATAAATCGTCCTTTGAGCTGGCTGGGCTTTCACATACTGATGAATTACATACGGGCAGAGCTGTCTGCACTCTGCAGTAAGAAACAGCCTGCCACTTCAGTGGATGAGAGCTGAAGGGGGAAAGAAACACACAAATGATCTCTTGAGATTCAAAAGGAAGGCTGTATACAGCCTGATTGTGTATGGATGTATTTTCTATGTGTGGACATACTGTACATCAACCTACTTCCGGTTTTGGTGGTCATTTTGTTTGTTTATAAACAAACTTTTTAAAACTGTTTTTAACCACTTTTAATGCAGCTAGGAGCGGCGAAATTGTGACAGAGGGGAATAGGAGATGTCTCCTAATGCACTGGTATGTTTACTTTTATGCGATTTTAACAATACAGATTCTCTTTAAGGTGGCCATACATGGTACAATTTTAAATTTTTTATCGATTAGATAATTTAGTTCGATTATTGCGTTAGATCGAATATAAAGATTTTTCCAGCATGTCCGATCAGATTTTTCTCGAAAAAACGGGATAATCGTTCGAATTTCTTGATCGGAAAAAAATTATTTTCAACTTTCATTAGATTCGATCAATTAGATCGAATAAACGGGAAAATCGAACGTTTTTATTGTATCATGTATGGGCACCATTACTGTACAGAAATCCATAGGCAAAAAAAAATATTTTGAACCAGCTGTGGCAGATCCGTGCATATGAAAGCTCCAGCAGAATGCAGCAAATATAATGGCAAGTGACCATGCCCAACTATCATTTTTCATGTAAAGATGCAATTCTTATCATGCTGTTAGTATCTAAACCTGAGTCACTGGACTTCCTACATGTTTTTTAATGGTAAAGCATTCTTTACAGAAAACTAACTAGTTCTCCAACATGAAAAGCAAAGTGTTAGGGGGCCATCTAGTGGTGGTTTAGCAGCTTTGTTATTAAAACGAATACGTATTACATCTGAGCCTTTATTCAGGGGCTACCGCTCACTCATCTAGAAGACGGTAGCACAAAACAATCCCCTCATATCAGATCAGATAATACTGTATTTTCACACTGAAGGTGGAACTATAAGCTAAATATGATTATTATTAATGTATGGTGGAAGTAGGGAGAACTAACTTATTTTATTTTTTTTCCCTTCAGAAAATAAATTAGGGCATCTAATTCCTATTATCTTATTTTCCCTTTAAAATGTTACAGATTTGAAAGATGAACTCGTTAAGCATAAAAGGCAGCCACAAATAAAAACTCTGAGGCTACATCACACTGCATAATTGTATGTTCACGTGCGGTGCAATGGAATCCACTGCTATAACGTGAGGTATGCAGTGCGGTACTGCATAAAGCACACATTAACAGTTGCAGTGAAGCATACTTTGCATGTACTGTATGCCTCTTTGTATGCGTTGCACCGCACGCATAATGCGCATCTCATCTTTCAGCCTCTCTTACGTTACGATCCTGCTTTTTCAGGATGTGCAATACAACGCCCCAGCGTGAAAGTAACCTGGTTCCTAAAAACAATTAGTGAATTAAGTCAACTAATTACATCAAAAATCAAATCCTGAATGATTGTATGTGTGTTCATAAACAAAATAGTTAGTCAAGCAATCAAATAATTTTCACCTCTTCTAATCAATATTGTTAATAAATAATTCATTAAAAGATCTTAAAGTGTTTGCACCACGCATTGCATTTAAAGGGAACCAGAGACGGAGCACCCTCATGTATTTTACCATGTATATCAGTGGGAACACTAGAGAAAACACCTACCCTGCTTTCTGTTTCATTCTGCACTGCACAGCTTGCTTCTTATCAACCCTGATAAAATCCCAGACTGAGCATTCAGTCTGGCTGTACTGGGGACAGCCATGTGACACGGCTATCCCCCCGGGGGACAAGAGAGCGATTGGCTGTCATAGGCGATCAGACTCCACCAACAGAAAGCTCTGTTGGTGGGGGGAAAAGGGGGGGGGTCACCCGTCTGCTGTGCTGTGCAGCCCTGCAGCTTGGCCTTAAAGCTGCAGTGGCCAATTACAGAAAAAACAGCCTGGTCTTTTGGGAGGTTTAGCACTGTGGTCCTCAAGTGGTTAAAGGACATGTGAAGTGAGAGGGATATGGAGGTTGCCATATTTATTTCTTTTTTAAAAGAATACCAGTTGCCAGGTGTCCTTCTGATCTGTCATGCATCAGTAGCGTCTGAATCACACACTTGAAACAAGCATGGAGGAAATCCAGTCAAACTTTGGTCAAACATCTGAATTTTTTGCTTGTTCAAGGTCTGTGGCTAAAAGTATTAGAGGCAGAGGAATATGCCGGGCAATATGCATTGTTTAAAAGGAAATAAATATGGACGCTTCCATAACGCTCTTACTTCAGGTGTCCTTTAAAATGGGCTTGCAATGTGGAAATAAAACCCATATTGTCATAAAGGCACCAGAAATTATAACAATTTGACTAAATGTTTACGCACTGATATTTTGTGACACAAAATCCAGGTTTTTCTAGTTAGTGACACCCCATCCTGTAACTCTCACCAGGCCTGCTAAGTCATAGGGCCAATGCACACTAAAAACCTCTAGCAGATAGCTAGAGGTTTTTGAAGCAGATTTTCTTAGCGATTCCAGGCATGTCTAGAGAGGTTTTCTAAACATGTCTAGCGTTTTTTGGATAGTTTTTTTGTAGCAGACTTCATATATATTGTTACAGTAAAGCTGTTACTGAACAGCTTCTGTAACAAACACGCCTGGAAAACTTTTTCAGATCGGTGTTCCACTTTCCAATACTTTAACATTGTTTAACATTGAGGCAGAAACGCCTCAGAAATCTATAAAATGCTGCAGCCTCCGAGTTTGCGTTTGTGGAAAAAAACGAACCGCTCTGGTGTGCACCAGCTTATTGAAATACATTACCCAAGCAGTTTTCAAACCACTAGCATTTTTAAAAACGCTTCAGAACCGCTCTGGTGTGCACCAGCGCATAGGTGGACAAGGTATTTATTACAACAGCCCAGTCCGTGTGGCCCGAAAGGTACAGTGATTTAGCCTGTGCATCTGGGCCAAACTGTCTCAGAGAGGAAGGTGGAGAAAGGAGAGGAGTAAAGTGTTAACCACAGAATCACATATACAGTCACAGTATGGACCTTCTAAAACTGTCACAGTGGTTCCCTGTTGCTGAATCGGCTGCTGCTAGTCACAGTATGGACCTTCTAAAGCTGTCACAGTGGTTCCCTGTTGCTGAGTCGGCTGCTGCTAGTCACAGTATGGACCTTCTAAAGCTGTCACAGTGGTTCCCTGTTGCTGAGTCGGCTGCTGCTAGTCACAGTATGGACCTTCTAAAGCTGTCACAGTGGTTCCCTGTTGCTGAATCGGCTGCTGCTAGTCACAGTATGGACCTTCTAAAGCTGTCACAGTGGTTCCCTGTTGCTGAATCGGCTGCTGCTAGTCACAGTATGGACCTTCTAAAGCTGTCACAGTGGTTCCCTGTTGCTGAGTCGGCTGCTGCTAGTCACAGTATGGACCTTCTAAAGCTGTCACAGTGGTTCCCTGTTGCTGAATCGGCTGCTGCTAGTCACAGTATGGACCTTCTAAAGCTGTCACAGTGGTTCCCTGTTGCTGAATCGGCTGCTGCTAGTCACAGTATGGACCTTCTAAAGCTGTCACAGTGGTTCCCTGTTGCTGAATTGGCTGCTGCTAGTCACAGTATGGACCTTCTAAAGCTGTCACAGTGGTTCCCTGTTGCTGAGTCGGCTGCTGCTAGTCACAGTATGGACCTTCTAAAGCTGTCACAGTGGTTCCCTGTTGCTGAATCGGCTGCTGCTAGTCACAGTATGGACCTTCTAAAGCTGTCACAGTGGTTCCCTGTTGCTGAGTCGGCTGCTGCTGTATCAGATCAGGGTCACCTCTTGCATATGAAGAGCGGCCCACGATTTCTCCCAACCCCCCGATGCGTAGGGTAGAGATCTAGACTGGCACCTCTAGTAAAAAACAGAGCGTGTGCATGTAAGATTCTTTACAAATGGCCAGCTAGCCCACTACAAAAAAAAATAAACTGGGTATGCCTCCACTGCTTTAACTTTTTTCCCCATTGTGGGCTAATATAAACCTTTGCAAGCCTGTAGACGTGGGGGAACAATTGGTGAAATCTTGGAGCCCCATTTAAAGCTGACCTGAACTCAGAACTTCCTTTCTGCTCTAAAAGATAAGCTAAAGCATAATTACCCTCAAACAAAAATATTTTTGTACCAGCTAATACAAATCCTGCAATAAATCTGCAGTATGTCTACTTCCTGCTTTCATGGAAGCAGGAATAGGGATAACATCCTGCGTTTACAAATTCGCTGCTCTGCCAAGGCTGCAGAGATTCCCGAGAGTTAAAGAAATTACACTTGTGATTAGTCACAGATGAGGGGAGATTAGACTGGCTAAACTCTATAAACACATATATGCAGGTGCATTTCTCTCGGATTTCCTTCTGTACTGTGCAAAAGTTTAGGTCCACTTCAACAGTAAAGAAAATCCCACATATCCATCAGTAGTGTTGGTATCCAAATTCCAGATATTGAATTTGGAAACCCAATATATCCCAAATCAGCACCCAAGCAAGTGGACAGGGTCATGGGAGTTCCCTTCCTTGTGCTTCATGTGACTACCCATAACCCTGTCCTCTTGTGCAGGTGCTAAAGTGTGTTGTTAATAAAGTTTGGGATAATTTGGGTGTCTACATTCAATATCCTGAATTTGACCACAAACACTATCCATATTCTGTACTCGTCTTTCTCAGTACTTAGGAGATTAACTTCCAAACTTACTATAAAGATTTGATTGCGACAAGTTGAAATACCTCCCGAGCCCAACTGAAGTACACTCTGGAGTATATGTACCATACATTATTAAGAACCTAGACTTTAGAGGATTACCCTCACCAATTAAAAGTCATTCAGCCTCATTTCTCATTTGGGTTTGGAATTCACAGGTTAGGTCCCATTTACGGATAGAGCCTGAGTATGGTAAATTTTACCTTTAGCCTACTATGTACTTTTACTGCTAGTAGAACAGCCTTCCCACAACTACGCTAATACTAACCCCCCTTCCTATGTCTAACACTAACTCCCCATACCTATGCCTAACCCTAACCCCCCCCCCCCCCCCCCCACCTACTCTGAACACTAACCTCAGCAAAATTATCCTGTGCCAGATTTGCAGAACTATGGCACCCACCAAAGTGGCTACTTATGCCGTGCAATAAATGTAGAAATGAAGGAGGCACTCCAATGGCAAATAAACTTGCATTTATAAAAAAGGTAGAAAACACGACATGTGTAGGGGTAATCTCCCTCCTCAAGTGTACATGTACAGTTGAGGAAGGGGATCACCCCGAAACATGTCATGTTTGCTACCTTTTTTAGAAACACAAGTTTATTTGCCATTGGAGTGCCTCCTTCATGTCTACATTTATTGCATCTGTTGTGGAGTGGTGACCCATGGAAGGATTGAGCACCGGCGGACTTGGTGCAAGAGGCCTGAGAGAGCCTTACTCAGCAACCCCCTATTGCGCATACTTATCCCGTGCACAAATTACTGTGGCCTATGGCTGTGCCCAAATTATCAGTCTCTAAGCATGCCCAACTTAATTTGGTACACCATAAGTACAAAACAGGCGTGTAGTGAACAACACTATTTCCATCTCAGTGAACTACTCTGCTGGGCTATTTTGACCAAGGGGAGGTCTAGATGTCAGAGGCTTCTCTTTCTAAACTATAAAATGACCTGCAGCAGATTTGGCTTTCCATACTGATGAGCACATCTAATAGATGAGTGAAGGCACTCCTGGAGTTTATCAAAGAAACATATAATTTGGAGGACAATAGGAATGATGATATAACAGTCAAACTGCACAGAAACTGGTCTTTAAGCACTAGGATTGTCTGCTTTGCATGAATAATATCTGAGCATGGGGAAATCCATACACTCAGAAGAATCAATGGCTCAATGTGGTTCAACATTTTGATCTACCACTGATGCACAGCCATTCATAATCTATAGCCTCTGTATTACTGTGCCTGATGAATTTACTGTTATAAAATCTATACTTAAAGTGAAACTCTGGGTACAAATGTTTTCTTAGTGTTTTGTATTTAATTAGTGGCAGAGCTTGTTTTTATGTGACTTCAGACCATGTATGTGTAATTGCTTTATTTTACATTAGCGAACCATAAGAGTTTATGCACCGTCATTTCCTTCACTACAGACTGCAATGTTCTCAAGTATTTCTCATCGGGCCCCTACCCTTATCAGTCTGAAGATGGCCACACACCATACAATTTTTTAAATATCTGGTCAATTCAAGAATTGCATTCAATTTTTCTGACTGATTGTAACATTTCAGAAATATGACCAATGTACCACACACCTATGTTCAATTTTTCCCCAATTATGATAAAAATGATTGGAATCTCTGAGAAAATTGCTAGGGTGTGCATATTAATAAATTGACAATCTAATACACACCATACAATCTTTAGAAAAACTGAAGAAAAATTTTCCAGCATTCCGGATTGATAAAAATTGGGGGGAAAAAACGGGAAAGCCAATCGGATTTCTCAGTTGAATGGAAAAAAAAAGCATTCAATTTTTTTTTTGAGATCCGATCAGATTATCGAATTGCCGTAAAATCGGATGATTTTATCGTATTGTGTGTGGCCACCTTTTGTCGTAGGAGGATGCAAGCCAAGCAACATCAACTTATCCTCCAACAGATCCTGTTCTGAAATTGAACCTGTGGTCAAATGCTTAGAGAGTGAGACTCAGGCCTGAGTTGTAAATTGTGCAGCTCTTTCCTCCCCCTCTAAGGCTGTCCCATTGGCCAGCTGTCGCTGTGACCAATATCACATGACTACAGATGGTGATGGTTTGCCAATGAGGGGAGCTTATAAAGGGATGAAAAAGTGAGCACAATTTAGGACTTAGGCCTGAATTTCATTCCATAAACTGATGGACACACGATAACATTAAGCTGCTTCAGATTACATGAAAAAGGAAATTATAGTTACAAAAGATTCATCTAACACAAACGTTAATACTTGGATACTTTCATTGCTAACCTACCAGCGCAATCAGAATATATATTTAGAACCATGTCTACAATTGGACATTAACATTTATGCTGTGTTTTTTATTATTTTGTAAGGGTAACACAATGGGGCAGAGATGGATTAAGAGGTGATGGGGCCCTAGGCAAGGTGGTAGATTTAGGCCCCCTTGTGGTCTTTTTGGTAAGCTGAAGTGGAGAGAGGTCAGAGAGTGTGGCTGGTGGGCCCCTTGACACCTACAAGGCTTAAGACATCTGCATACCACCAACTTTTTGAGATAAGAATGAGGGACACTGAAACCATGTCCCAGGCACACCCCTAATATCACCCCGGCACACCCCTAGGGATGCATACCATTAGGATTTCATGATTAACCATTTACCGCCATCCTAACGTATTAAAACGTCATGCTTACCGCTATTAACAGCAACATGACGTTTTAATACGTCGCGCATTCCCGCCGCTGCTACCGCCGTGTGTCCGCCGCTACCGCCGCCATTACCGTCGGGATCCTGTGCTGGGCGATTGGGGAAGAGGACTGAACAGTCCTCTACCCAATCGCAGTGCCTGGAGTGAATGGATGTGACCGCGAACAGCGGCTACGTCCATTCACATAAACAGGAAATGTAACAGTTTAATAAAGTGTGTAAAAAAAAAAAAAAAAAAGTGTACACGTCCTATGAGTGTTCACTAGCGCCATCTTGTGGCCAAAAAGTATATTACATCTACAAAATACATACATTTTCAAGTATATACACATCATTAATAAAATTACACTTCCAACCCTCCCCCCCAAAAAAAACACTTGTAAAAAAAAAAATCAGCTTAAAAAAAAAAAAAAATAGTTGCCTTAGGGACTCAGCTTTTTTTATTCTATATTTTATGGGGGAAAATTAATTTTAATTTATTACATAGGGGCTTGTAATTATGGCCAGAACAAACAGAAAAATAACCACTTATATTTCAAAATAATATACTGTCGCCATACATTGTGGTAGGGACATAATCTAAACGGTTTAATTATCGGGACCACTGGGCAAATAAAACGTGTTTGTTTTATCCACAGGAGAATGTTTAATTTTAAAACTATAAAGGCTGAACACTGAGAAATAATGATTTTTTTTATTTTTTTTCTGTTTTTCTCATTAAAATGCATTTAGAATAAAAAAATTCTTAGCAAAATGTACTATCCACAGAAAGCCTAATTGGTGGCGAAAAAAACGAGGTATAGATCATTTTCTTGTGATAAGTAGTAATAAAGTTATTAGGGAATAAAAGGGAGGAGCGCTGACAACTGAAAATTGCTCTGGTCCGTTAGGATAAAAACCCTTGGGGGTGAACTGGTTAAAATATGCTGTTTTATAATTCAAAGCACACTGGTCCTTTCTATACTGGTTCATTTACCTTCATAATAACAAGTGAAAATAAGAAATACGGTATGTCAATTTAAAGGATGGGAATAAAGTCTAGTGTCGAACACATTTTTCAGGAAAAAAATACATATATTGACATAGATCTGTCCTGTAAAAGGGACAAATGAGGAAGAAAAAGGGATGGAGGGATTTAGTTCCCAAAGAGGGACTGTCCCTCCGAAAGAGGGACTGTTGGGAGCTATGCATCTGCCTAGGTTGCTGGTGGATGATCCTGCTCTGCAATGGGATAGTGGATAAAACTCTCTCTTTGCAGCGCTGGGTTCCCAGTTTGAGTCTCAGCCAGGATGATATCAACATGGAGTTTGTATGTACACCCCATGCCTGTGTGGGTTCCCTCTGAGCAGTCTAGTTAGCTTATCTGTATGTTTTTGGGATGTGGGTGTAACCTGGCAAACAGGTATTGAACTGTCTGAAAGAGGCCTGGAGTTGAAAGGCTAGATTGATATTTGAAATACACAGTTTGACCTTCCTGCGACATCTTCTTTAATACAAAATGAGTGATATGAAGCCATCTTTTTTTTTTTTCAGAAAAGGAACATGTATTCAATGCATGTGGCACAATCATTTTGTACAACATACACATGTCAAGGGAAATGGTGCATAAAGAGACGAACATAGAAAATATGAGCAGTTGCCCAGAGCAACCAATTAAAATCCTAGATTCATTTCACCAGGGCAACTGAGCCAACTTTGCCCCGGTTGTCTTTGCATGTAAATCAACCCAGTATGCTTGAGGTGCAAAACACATAAGCCTCTCATCAAAAAAATATGTATTTTAAATGATAAAAGCTGTTTGCTGTAGTAAAGAGTCACTCGGTGACTAGATGATGTTAGCGAAGGACTGTGCTTTTTGCATCTTTTCAGTAGGGGGAGCACTGTCTCCATAGATTCATATATCTCTTTGAAGCAAGCAGGCTGTCTGTTGCCGGTGGCTAAGGAAACCAGTTGCAGTTCTGTAAAAACAAGACTTCCCTAAAGCCATAGACATCTGTCACTGGTTAAATTATGTATCTGGATTTGTAACATCTGCAGCATAGGTATGTATAAATCACATGCGTTTCTTGCTGGCTTGTTGATGATAATAAGGTCTTAGCCATTAGTTTATTATAGCTGACCTTTAAACAGAAGCTTTATGAAAGATCTGAAAAAGATGTACAAGTCTAGAAGTGATAAAGCAAAGTCACCTACAGTACCTACTGCAATTTTTGTAAACACACGCTGGACCGCGGTAGTCGGGGGGAAAAAAAATAAATGATGGGTTGGCGGAGAATCATCTAAAAATAAAGTGTCCCAACACCAGTAAAAGACAGCGATTATTGTCCATGTAGATTAATCTGTCCTGACGGATGAGTTTGGAAGATAATCAGTGTTAGTCGTTTGCACCAAATGATAATGAACAATGAATCCATTCAAAGAGTTTTGTACTTCTGAGGCCTCATTTGCATGCTTTCAGTAACATCTCTCAGTAGCTCCTGTAACCTCAGAACACAGATCTGAGGTAACTGCTGGGAGAGAAGCACATTTATGGAGAGGCCACACAGGTGTCCGCGGAAAACACAAGCGTTTTCCTACAAACAATTTTTTTCATCCTTTGCGTGTTTTCACACACGTATCATCCACTATAGAATGCTGGCACCTGCTAGAGGTCTATTTACCTAACAGTGTTAGGTAAATTCATTTTTATGAATGGTCACTGTTACTGGCTTTAACAGTCATCATGCAAGTATAAGCTATGTACCCATCAGGGATCAACGGCGCACCAGCGATCGTTCTCAATCCATATTCACTACCATAGTAACAATGGCATAAAAAAATGTTTAAACAATCACAGTAAAATTATCATTTTCCTTACTATATCATTTAACTATGTTACAGAATATAGCAAAAATAATTATTCACTATTCATTATGAAAAAGTCGCCTGTTGCGAAAAAGTCACCGCAAATATCCCTTTTTGGGGCACCATGATGGCAACGGATCTTCAAAACGCCATGATTCTTTGCATCAGAACAAAACAGAGATGGCAAATCCCATACTTACAGTAAATTGTTAAGTGTACTTAAATAGCAAACCTATACAACATCTATTATAATCAGCTCAGATAAATGTTATTTCTGTATTGGGAAAAACCTATTGATTTAAGCGTCCTGGTACCGACTGTCGTGCTCAGAGTCTTTCTGGTTTCCTGTGCCCAGTCCTCTTGTCTCCACAGCCTCCTAGAGTTCTTCTGCACAGTAATTCTAAATTGTGCAGGTGTGAGTTTCAAACTGCGCCTGGGTAGTGCAAGACTCACTCGTGGATGTGCACTTGCTTTCAATATGCTCGCACAGGTTTGGAACTTGGACCTGTGCAGTCCTATCAGTAATCAGTCACCACTTGGGGACCTTCCTGGTTTTAGTATTTGACTAGAGGATCCCGTCAGATATAAAGAGGAATGGGGATGGGGAACGGAGGGGTCCCTGAAGACAACGAGCATGCCGAGACACTAAGAGGTCATCTAGGCCACCATGGGCTTCATTCATTTTTTTGTCGGGGTCCAGGGGTACTTTAAATTTAAGGTCTGAGCAAAAAAAAAAATCTACTTACCCGGGGCTTCCTCCAGCCCCTGGCAGCCGATATGTCCCTTGTCACAGCTCTGCTTCAAGAAGGTGGGCTGAGGTCCCCTCCATTGCAGATGCCGATCTCGTCAGGTCGGCATCTTCTGCACCTGCGATCACGTGGTCTGGTGTGTTCTGCACAAGCACAGAACACTCCAAACCATGTGAGCACAAAAGCGAGCGGCACAACCGCACTCTCGCGCAACAGATGACGGTCGGCATCTGCAACGGAGGGGACCCCGGGCCACTGGCTGGAAGTGGAGCCGCAGCGAGGCACATATCGGCTGCCAGGGGCTGGAGGCAGTAAGTATCTGTCCTTTAAAGCCAATTTCCTTCAACAATGACCAGTTTTTAATCCAAGCAGCAAGGCTGGCAGTTAGATTGAGCCTTTATATAAAACAGTATTTGTAATCCACAAGGCTCTAGTGGAAGTCTTCACTCAGGAGAGCAACAGCAGGAAGAGGACTCAAGATGACCATTCTAGATAGATAGATAGATAGATAGATAGATAGATAGATAGATAGATAGATAGATAGATAGATAGAAACGATCCTCTTAAAATAGGACAGGACACCAAAAGTACATTGTTAGGCAAATATAACAGCTCTGGCTCTAGTCCCAACAGCAAATAGGTTGACCAAAACCCTGGGATGCTGGATTATGTTTAGGTCAAAATCCACAGAAATCACTTACTGAAAGCTCTCTACGTTGCTTTAACTCTATGGGGACCGGCTGCCTAACCCCCCTTAAGGACCAGGGCATTTTACCTATTGGGGGAGGCACGTTTGGGGGGTCAGGCAGCCGGATCCCCAGTATAGTTAGCAAGGCATTAGTGTCCCCAGTGTAGCCCATATTGCCAGCAGCCTTTACTCACCTTCCTGGGTCCTGTGATGAGCAGCTCTAGCCCTCTCCGCTCTGGCCGGCATCCCTGCTCAAACTGACTCTAAGTTTCAGTCCGCAGCTTGAGGACATCATCAAGCCGGGACCAGACACTTAAGTCAGAGCGAGCAGAGATGCCGGGAAGAGCGGAGGCATACGACGATCGCCAGGGGAACATCAGGAAGGTGAGTCCTGTCTTCTCCTTCCCCTCCAACCGCCGTTACACAATAGTGATCACTACGATCAGCTGGCAATTGTAGTGATCACGTGATCAAGAGCCAATCGCGATGGCTCATGATCACTGAGGAGAGATGTCAGCTATCATATGACAACCTAATCTCCCCTCTCAAGTGCGCATGATCGCGTTGGGGTGAATCCTACGCCGTATCAGAATTAGACAGCCACAAGTGCGGCGTAGTATTTACTATCAGTGGTCCCCAGGAGGTTTTTAAAGAGGAACTGTAACTAAGGATTGAACGTCATCCCTATCAGTAGCTGATACCCCTTTTCTCAAATAGATCATCAAGGAGCTCTGTATGGCTGGTACTGAGGTGAAACCCCTCCCACAATGTGATGTCAACACCTAGGTACTGACATCACACTGTGGAAGACTTGTTGCATTGTGGGAAATAACAGCTATTTCCTACTGCCAAAAAAGCAAGCAGCAGCTACTTCCACTGACATCACCTGTCAGCAGTAAAGATGTTGCCATGTAATAAATGTCAGAATATAAATCAGGGATTGGAAAGATTTTAAAATGGGAAAACACTGACTGAATTTATAAATAATTATTGTAAAATGAAGCACTTTTTTTTCATTACGTTATTTTCATTTCAGCTCTTTAACTCCCAATGGAGCATAGAGCATTCAGATCTATTTGTTAGTTTCCGCTTTACATTTTCCCATCTTTTGGATTTCTTCTTCCACTGATTTTCCTCATGTTTTGTGAGGCCGTCCCTCTTGATACCTGTGAATCCCATCCTAGGGCTGTTCTATAGATTTCTCTCCCTTTCTGAGTGTGTAGCCTACCCAACCCCACTTCCTTTTCCTTAAAGTGAACCTTAAGTGTCCCAAAAAAAATGAGTTTTACTCACCTGGGGCTTACCTCAGCCCCCTGCAGCTGATCGGTGCCCACGACGAGTCGCTCTGATGCTCCGGGTCCCGCTGGCGGCCACTTCCGGTTTCGCCGTCAGGACCCATCAGGCTGGGGAACGCGGCTGATACTACGCGTTCCCAGCCAAAATAGCACCCCTATGCGGCCATATGTCCGCATAGGCACCCGTATGCGGACATATGGCCGCATAGGGGTGCTATTTTGGCTGGGAACGCGTAGTATCAGCCGCGTTCCCCAGCCTGACGGGTCCTGACGGCGAAACCGGAAGTGGCCGCCAGCGGGACCCGGAGCATCAGAGCGACTCGTCGTGGGCACCAATCAGCTGCAGGGGGCTGAGGTAAGCCCCAGGTGAGTAAAACTCATTTTTTTTGGGACACTTAAGGTTCACTTTAACTAAATTTCTATTTGGTTGGCATTTTTCCACCTTCCTAAATTTATAACTTCCTCCAGCCATTTTATATGTATAAGTCTCCGTCTGCACCTGTTTACATAAGAACTGGAAATTTGTGGTAATGGTTTGTGTGACCTTCAAGTTTCAGTTGTGTATAAAAGGACTGCTTTTACATTAGTATAAAAAAAATGCAAACTTTTGTTCTTTTAGGGACTATTTTATCTCTCCATATATATACGGGTCCAACTGGATAAATGCTCCATTTGCTTTCTTTATTTGATTTTTCACATCATCTTCTGCACCGCCATCTCTGGTAACAACATTTCCCAAATAGATAAACGACTCTACCAGTTCTATTTTATAGTTGGTAATATTCAATCTCTCTGTAGCGGTATAGTTTTTCCTCATTTCCTTTGTTGTGTTGGCACTGATACGTAGTGCTGCAATTTCTGCTTCATTCTGTAACCTTTCCAGTTTTCCTTTCATATCCATATCCCTTTGAGACAATAGACAGATTCTAGGTCCTGCAGTGTTTCCATCATGCTCGTTTGTATTTCTCTTTTCTGTTCCCTTAGAACTCTTCTCATTACATTGTCCAATACCAACAGGAGTATTGTAGGAGACAGAACACAGCCTTGTTTCACCCCTTGTGTTACTTCAAAGAAATCTGACATCTTACTTTCATGTAAAATGTTGGCATTTAAAGCCATTGTATATCAACTTTGGCAATGACAACATTTTTCTACAGATTGCATATTTTTCTATCGTGCTCCACATGGATCTTCTATTAAGGGAATCATAAGTTTTTTGGGAAGTGTCAAGTACAGCATAGTTCTCCATTGTGCACTTTGTTCTATAATTAATCTTAAGGTGTTAATGAGATCGACACAGCTGCGATGTTTGCGGAAGCTAGCCTATTCCTTTTGGATCTTTAAATCAATTACATTTTTTATTCTGTTTCATATAATCCTTGACAATGGCCGCAATTCACTAAGATCATGCTGGTGATAATAAGGCAAGTGAAAACGTATCACCACACATCGATCGGTATTTTAAGTGTTAAATCACTAAAGAAGCTTGCCTTATTAATCATGTAGTGATAAGCTTTCACAGTGAGAGCGTTGTCTTATCACTCCAGTCCTTAAAGGGAACCCGAGGTGAAAGGGATATGCAGGCTGACAGGTTTATTTCCTTTCAAATAATTCAATAATGCACATTGCTTGGCTGTCCTGCTGATTCTCTGCCTCCAATAATTTAAAGGACAACTATAGCGAGAAGTATTTGGAAGCTGACACATTTATATCCTTTTAAGCAATACCAGTTGTCTAGCTATCCTGCTGATACTCTGCCTCTAATACTTTTAGTCATAGACCCTGAACAAGCATGCAGCAGATCAGGTGTTTCTGATATTATTGTCAGATCTAACAAGATTAGCTGCATACTTCTTTCTGGTGTTATTCAGACTCTACAGTCAGACAGATACTGCAGCCAAATAGACCAGCAGGGCTGCCAGGCAACTTGTATTGTTTAAAAGGAAATACATATGGCAGCCTCCATATCCCTCTTATTTCAGCTCCCCTTTAAGCCATAGACACTGAACAAGCATGCAGATCAGATGTTTATGACAAATCTGACAAAATTAGCTGCGTGGTTGTTTAAGGGGTGTGACTTAGACTATGCTGACCAGAAAGATCAGCAGGACTGCCAGGCAAATGGTATTGTTTTAAAGGAAATAAATATAGCAGCTTCCATAGGCCTCACACCACAGGTTCCTTTTAAGTTATCACCTCTGTAGTTATTCTCACATGCAGTAGATAGGGAGGGGAGAAGCACACGCAGGTAGGATGTAGCTCTGCCCCTCCTGCTGCCAGTACGATTCCAGCTAGCCTGTGTAGGAATGTAGGAAAGCCAGGAAAGGAGATAGAGGCGGTGGCTGAGTTCATGTGTGGCTTAGTCTGTGGGTGTTTGTGTCTTTACGAGAGAATTTCTGTATGTGCCTGTATGTGTGGCTGTGAATATATATATATATATATATATATATATATATATATATATATATAAATATATATATATATATATATATATATATATATATATATTACGATTGGTGTCTATCTTTCCCTCCCACTCTGTGCCTGCTGTGTATATTTATTTTTATACAGAGTATGGTAAGGATTAGATTCTGAGCTCCTCCAAGATACAGTTAAGTGACAAGACTATGTACTCTGTACAGCGCTGCATAAGATGTCTGCACTATATAATACTAAAATAATAATAATACAGAGTCCCCTTCTGCATAAACTAGTAAAAAGATAAAGCAGACAGCTCACAATGCTTCACTTTACATTTTAGTCTGTTTTAACACTTCACTTAACGACAGCTCAGGCCAGGTGAATTCCTCACACACTTTACAGTTGTTATCACAATGCATTCCTCTCTGTGACTTAACATCCTGTTTTTAACTTTGGAATTCTGTCGTTATTTTAAGGATTTAAACTTTAACTTTAGAAATCACTCCTTAACTTTAAGACAGAATCCTTACTTTAAGGTTTGCCTGAAGTAAATTGCTTAGTGAATACTACCTACTTTATCACCATGGTGATAACAGTAAACAGCACAGAATCGTTTTGAAAGACGGGAGATGAGCTTAGTGAATTGTGGCCAATATTTTTTGGCATTAGAAGAGCAATCATCACAGTTCGATAGATCACTTTTTTTTCCAGAATATTAACAATAATTAATTCCTTCCATTCTGCTGGTAAGTTTTCCTCCATATCTTCATCAAAATAGGATGCAATAAATTAGTTGCAGTTTCAATATCTGCTTTGTATGCACATTTATGCAGTTTGAACATTAGACCTATTAAGTCCCACCCAGGTTTAAATTGATAGGAAGGCTGAAAAGTCAATAAGGAATCAGGTTTTTGATGTGTATGATATGGAAGACTGTTGTTTTGCCTAAAGCAATTAAAGAAAGGCATCTGCAAAAACAGTTCCTCTGGACCAAAGTATATAGGATGGTGGCATGCAAGTCAGAAAGGGAGTATCAAATTGGGATAGGCAGTTCACGCTTATGCCGATCTGATTCTAACTTCCATGCCAACATCCTATATGTTTTTCATTATGCTTGAGGAAGGGTCGATTAGTCTTGAAACATTCAATCAAGTAGTATTGCAGTGCTATCAACAATAAAAGACAACAGGGTGGTGGTGAGCTCTTTATATAAATTACCACACCATAAGTCACAAATGTCCACAGAATAGTAGCGCTCAGTTCATATATTCAACCATCCAAGATCCTTCCGGATTTTCTTTGTCATATGAACACACCTCAAGAAAACACATAAAAATGCAATAGTGCAGACTGTTATTTAGTTAGGCAATACACCGCCAGTGTGACTCTCTCCACTTCCTAAAGTGCACAGGTATGGGGGATAAGGCAAACTGCCACCAGCTAATCACACACTCCCCTCCGTCCCCTATAGTTCCCCGCTCACCGTCAGGGAGTGTATGGGAGAGTTGCAGACCCTGCTTCTCACTGTTATGCTAGAGGGTCATATGCTTCAAGCAGCCACTTGCAGAAATGCTCCACTAAGCTCTAATGGTGTATACCTCAAATACAAGCACAATTGCTTACAATGTGTAAAACCACAATTTAATCAGCATGAAAATAAGTAACGTGCGTACATTTAAAAACCAGATAATGGCATGTAACAAGATTTATACCGATCCCCTGGTCTAGGGCCATGGCAATTCTCGTCTTCCGCCGTCAATAGTGTCCAGCGCCCTCCTCCCTGTTCCTTTGGCCACGCACCTACCGGTTTCGTCACTGTTGTGACTCATCAACTCTCCCATACACTTACTTTAGGAAGTGGAGAGAGTCCTACTGGCGGTGTATTGCCTAACTAATTAACAGTCTGCACTATTGCATTTTTATATGTTTTCTTGAGGTGTGTTCATATAACAAAGAAAATCCGGAAGGATCTTGGATGGTTGAATATATGAAGTCTTGAAACATTGGCATGTACTAATGATTTGAATGTGTCAAGTGGCCTTTGACGACTGACTTTGTAACATAGGATATACTGTAGCATAGAAGTTGTAGAGCAACTAATGGATTAATAAAATAGCCATTATCGTTGGAACTTTGCAAGGTATAACGGTTTCCTATAATGATTACATTGGTGATCCCCTAGGTATTACCTTTTCCTGCAAAAACCAGACAAAATTCCATTAATTAACAGAAAAAAACCAACATCTGAAGAGAAGGGTCAAGTAATTCTTTATTTTGTAATCTCATTTCTTGAGCACAAGACAAGAGTGAATGCTGTTCTAAATAATCTACACATTTTATTCTTTAAGTATAATATTTGGTCATACATTCCTTTTTTTTATTGGCAGAGTACTGGCCCACCGCATATCTGTCAGTATTTGCATCTATTACCTTCCTACTGATAAGGTACTTTAACCTTCTGGTAGCCTCTTGTTCTGATGTCTCTGCAAGTCTGACAAATGTCATCCTGCAGCATTTCCCCCAAGGAGGGCACAGAGAGTTCCTGTCACATTCTCATGTAACAGACGGTTGCAATGACTGCTGTCCTTTCAGCACTCTCTAGTGCTGCCCTGATGGGCTGACTGCACGGTAATTATTCTTAACAGCCTTACATTTCCAGAAATCATTGCTAATGAAGGGATATCTATATGCCCTGTTGCCTTATGCAATTCTCTTTAAAGGATATGTGGTTTGTACTCTGAAAGGGTAAGAAAAGCATAATTAGGCTGAAGGATCAATAATCAGAACTCAGGCCAATTAGCAAAAGCAACATCAAATTGAGAGCGGCTGCACTAGTGGTAAATAAGCTTGCAGTCAAGCATTCATCACATCAGAGGAATTCCCCGATGTCTATGTAAGACCAGTTGTCATTTATAAAGTTTTGCATTTGATCTTACATTCATGAATGTTTCATGAGTAATGGAAGACCTGTTTGTGGTCACTTTTTCTCCTCTGCATATCATACATAAGCTAATGTTTCCTCTAATTTTCTGGTGTAATACATTGCTATTCTAGTTATATAGCATCCTGCTGTCCTGTAGCATTGTACAGTGTGCAATGCAAATAGCAATGATTGTAATACATATAGATCATGTGTAGTACAGTAAGCATGTCCAACAATACAAGTATGTAAGTACATACATCAGTAATGCCTACTACAATATAACCATCCAAAATACAAGTATACAAGTATATATTTGGGTAGATCCAGTACAGCAGTTACAAGCAGGATTGGAGGGAGGAACCTACCCTTACTAGTTTACAATGTATAGGGAGGAGAAGTGGAAACATTAGGTATGGTGGCAAAAAAAGACTAACTGATGAGGCATCAGGTGTTTGTACAGCTGGTACAGAAAGACGTAGATGGGGATACATGTCTGGAGAGTAAATAGAGACAAATTATATGTTTGCCTAAAGAAGATGACTAGCTTAGAGTATGTCAGACATAGTGTGGAGGAGAATACCAATGTAAAGGTAACATCTGTGAGAAGTCCTGAATGTTAGAGTGTCAGGCGACAACTAGGATTAAAACTAGAATACAGGATAGGAGAGTTTCATGTGCATAGTGAAGACTATGGTTGGAATGATATCGGGAAATTAAATAGTAGATATATAGGAGAGACGGGTTATAAAATGAGTATTTTATTGTGGCTTCTCTTTGCTATAGGCATCCAGTGAAGATATTAGAAAAGAGTAGAAGCATCAGCAGAGCAGGTCAGTGAGGTGAGCAGCTGAATTCAGTTAGAATTACATAGCTGCATGCTGGAAGGCCACAGAGGAAGATTCTGTAAAAGGCAACACAGGAGATGACGAGGACATGTACAAGCATTTTAGGAGCAACTTGGGACAGATTGCGTTTGTGATATATTCTTGAGAGATGGAGCTTACAGGAGGCAGTTTATGAGTTAACATAGTGTTTGAAGAAAAAACCCCAAACAGAAATATTACCCTACGCAGTGAGCTAAACAGACACAAACTGTCATTTTCCTTGAACCGGTAGCATTTTAAAATGCAGCATCTCAGCTGGATAATGGCACTCAAGGACAGATAACTTTAAAAAAAAAAAAAGTATATATATATATATATATATATATATATATATATATATGGTACTTATCCGTTAGCCGGGCGCATCCGGCAGGTGGCGCTGTTGTAGCGAATTTCATTCATGCTTAGTTAACGTAGTGCTGTGTGAATGGAAGCGCCGCAGGTGGCGCTAATTACATTGATACGGCACATAACAATAACAGTGTTAATGGGAACTAATATGTATTTCAAGTGGCCGGAACTGTTACTTAATGCAATTAAAATGAAGGCGGCGGCAATTTAACAGATGAAGCCGCCGCCTTCGTCTGTTCTTCGTCTTCTTCTCCCACTTTGCCCTCCTCTGGCTTCTATACAATGCTGGCAGCCTGCGGGGACATGCGTCTCCCCCCAGAGTCGTTCGTCGCGGAAGGGAATCCTGTTTGTTTTCTTGCGACGAACGACTCTGGGGGGAGACGCATGTCCCCCCAGCTGCCAGCATTGTATAAAAGCCAGAGGAGGGCAAAGGGGGAGAAGAAGACGAAGAACAGACGAAGGCGGCGGCTTCATCTGTTACATTGCCGCCGCCTTCATTTTAATTGCATTAAGTAACAGTTCCGGCCACTTGAAATACATATTAGTTCCCATTAACACCGTTATTGTTATGTGCCGTATCAATGTAATTAGCGCCACCTGCGGCGCTTCCATTCACACAGCACTACGTTAACTAAGCATGAATGAAATTCGCTACAACAGCGCCACCTGCCGGATGCGCCCGGCTAACGGATAAGTACCATATATATATATATATATATATATATATATATATATATATATATACACATATACACATATATACACACACACACACACACACACATATATATATATATCCTGACACTCTCATCAAAATAATACCTTCCTGAGAGCATTGACTTGAGTTCATCCTACAGTGACACAGTGGCCCAACTCAGGCGTTCATGTCATCTGTATACTAGGGCAACCCCTCCCATAGTACAAGCTGTTCAACATCTGAACTGCACCTACGCTTCTAATGAGATAACCTGTAGTAGAACCATTCAGTTATAATTTAACAAAGTCACTGAAACCTCAGCTACTCCTCCCCAATAGTCTCCCACTAACATATTACAGCAAGATTTCTACGCTCAGAGAATCCCTGCCATAATAGAAAGGGTCTGTTACCCCAATACACTCTGACAGTAACATGGTGTGGGTAGGGGGTAGCACAGTAATGGATGGAGGTGACAGGACCACCATGGTTATGCTCTGGTACATAAAGATCCAACAAAAACACCTATGAAGGGTATTTACCCATTAGGAAAGTGTGTTACTTTATTAAGTAACTCATCCTCGCTCTCTACACGAACAATCCTAGTATAGGGACCTATAAAAAAATCTCTAAATGCCTACATTTCAGTGTAAACAGTAGTGATCATGTGACTGCTGATAGGCCCTATAGACTCAAAACCCGGATCCCTCATGCTGTTTCCCAACTTCCCCAGTTGGGCTCTGTAGACTCAAAACCTTTGGTCACCCATGCTGCTACCCACCTTCCCTAGTTGGGCTTTGTAGATTCAAAACTCCGAGTCACTCATTCTGCTCATCACCTTCCTACTTAAAGGAGACACTGAAGTGAAAAAAAATGATGATATAATGAATTGGTTGTATAGTACAGATAATTACCAGAACATTAGTAGCAAAGAAAATATTCTCATATTTTTATTTTCAGTTATATAGTTTTTTTATAACATTGCATCATTCTCTAATATTTGCAATTATACTACTCAGCATTCTAAATGATTTTACAGAGCAGGCTAGTGAACTTTTGAACTGTCCTCTGCAGGAAAAAAAATGATACAATTAGCGACACTTGAGATAATAAGCTTCAGAAGACAGGGTTCTCTGCGACTTTGAAAGTCATGGAGCTCAATGGCTCTTTTGTATAGATAACAACTGGAGTTTCTTAACTCTTCCCGTCAGTGTTGGACTGGCAGGTGGAAATACTGAGGAAATCCACCAGCTGGCCAAGCAGCAGTAACCCTGTGTTATCACTTCCAATAGAAACCTGCAGCAAGTCTTCACTGAGAGCAGCAACACCTGATTACTGCTGCTCAGCCAACAAGTGGATTTCCTCAGCTTTTGCAACTCCCAGTCCGACACTGCTTCCTGTACTGGAAACATTATTAGACTCATGTCTCTGCTCCTAATGTTTTATTTATTAGCTGTACTATACAACTAATTTAATATATTTATTATATTATAATTTTTTTTGCTTCAGTGTCTCTTTAACTACACTTCTATTGTGGATAATAGAAGGGGTGGTTTGGCAGGTGGTGGGGCATGGTTCCAGCTGCAAATTCTCCAGCCCTCTGCTCTTTATTCATCCACAGGAAGAAGCAGCAGTGGTCACATGACCGACACTTGCTGAATTGAAGTATTCAAGGGCTTTTTTAGAAACTTACACTATAAATGCAAGTCTAGTGGGAAGGAGATATGTGGTCAATAAACATGTGTTTACACAGGAACTTTATGCCCACCCCATTTACTACCACTAATACTTATTGGTAATATATATATATATATATATATATATATATATATATATATATATATATATATATATATATATATATATATATATATATATATATATATATATATATATACATACTCACATACATACATACATACAGTTTGTCCTTGTATTGTATTTTAGCTGTGTCAGTTAGGCAACTGTCAAGTCAAAATCCTTGTGAGTGGAAACTTATTTGGCCAAATACATTTGATTCTGATTCTGCTAATCAGGACAACGTATTTTGAGTGTTAATTGTTTTATTGCAATGTGAATGTGCCACAATATTCCATTCACTCAGGGCACCTGCTAACAATTTTTTTTTTGCTCTTCTGCTTGTTCATAGTGTTAAGCTTCTCCTCCACATTACCCTTCATCGATATCTCTATGTCCCTTTTGCCCCTTCATCCATTAATTCTTTGTGTCTCTCTTCATATGCTGTCTGAACCACAAGCAGCAGATATAGATATAGCCAGAAAGACAAATCAATACCACCATTTTCTCCTTCACATTCCCTTCACGCATTGAAGAGAGAACTCGAATATTGAAACATCTCTGTTTTAATCCATTAAGTCATGAAATATCACTGAGTGAGCTCATGAATGTGAATCACTCCCCAATTAAAGAGTTAAGCAATCAGGAGCTAGTTATAAAGTGCAGGACTGGATGTAACATGTGGCATCAGAATAAAGAACAGAGTGTGGTGACAATGTATAATGAACAGATTGATTAATATAATTGTAGCTCAAATGCCATTTTTTTGCATAAAACATTAATTTATTACTCACTCAACAGACTTATAAAAGTGTTGTCATTGTTTTGATGTGGATATAATAATGGTAGTTTGTTTCCAAGTGACTGCTTTGTAGTGATGATAATGTGCTTATTGTTCATATGAATGAATTTAACAAGCTAGACTGCAATACAGGATGTGATAAAGGTCCTGTACATTTTGTATTGCAGCACAGAAAGGGAAGAATGAATGACAACCATTTAGCTTAGCAGTCATTCAAATCAATGTACTGTCAATGTATAAATTAGTACAATTGCAACTTGACACTTATTTCTAAGGTGAACATTATAATAGATGATATATCTTGCAAATCATACACTGCTGACAATTGTAAATGCTATGTAGATATTACAATTGTATTATTAAAATGGCAGGACACATTTGACAGCTCAGAATACAAGAAATAACGTGTTGAAGGTAGAATAATAATGCAAAAGAAGCATAGAGCACATTGAATCCGATCATAGTCCCTAAATGGTGGTTGAATACAATCAAATGGAATGGACTTAGATACATTTACTGACTTTTGGCGACCTTGAGGAATATGGTAGTATTGCCTGATACCCTGCATCAATGGTTTTCATGTTTCTTTGCCATTGCTATTTGACATTCCCAAACAGTTTGAATGATGGCTCTTTGCGACAGGCTGGTACTGTAATTTATTTTATTGTGATTTTGTTTTATGCTTCATTTTGTGCAAAGGTCTGATACGTGCAATCTTCTTGTTTGAATTTTCTATTTGAAATATATATATATATATATATATATATATATATATATATACTGTATATATATATATATATATATATATATATATATATATATACTGTATATATATATATGCATATTATTTTTTATCCACTGAAAATTTAATAAAAAGTTAATATATACTAATACCTCATTTTAGACCGCTTCATAGCATTTTAGCATCCCCAGTTTTTAAGAATTTTGTGCTGGTTCTGGGTTCTCTACTTGTATTACTTCTGGCCTATCTGTTCAGTCACCTAACTTATGGTGCCCATACCCTGACAGATGGCCAGCAGATTTGACCTTAAGATAGACCCCTCTCTAATCAAATCAGAGAAAGATCTATTGTTGCTAGTGTATGACACACACATTTTTCAAATAGATTTCAGCATGAATCCTATTGAAAAACTGTGGAGCTGCCTCTGCCTGCCAGACCCCCTGGCCACCCTCATGGTGATGTGTAGCCTCCTCCTCCCCTGACAGCAAGTATGAGGCCATGCACATGCTACCGGGTCATGGGGTACAGGCGATAATGTAGAGTCGACCCAGGAGGAAGTGCATCAGCAGAAAGGTTAGTGTTAGTGATGGTGAGTGTTAGTGATGGTGAGTGTTGCGGGGCTAACCTTTCTGCTGATGCATTTCCTCCTGGGTCGACTCTACATTGTCGCCTGTACCCCATGACCCGGTAGCATGTGCGTGGCCTCATACTTGCTGTCAGGTCACGTAGTACAGGCACCCTACAGTGACAGAGAGAAGACTTTGGACAAAGGAAGGCGAGCATAGCATCACTTCAACATGAACCACGGGAGAAACACATTACACATGGGGAGATCAGTCGGGGATCTGTCGGTCGTCGGCCAATTGAACGTCGCTATTGCAGCGCATCTGACCAGAGCGAAATCTTTCCAGCATGCCAGATCGATCATTTCGATCAATTACATCATGATTGAACCTGCCATATATTGATGCCACATTCCAAATAATGTATGGACACTTTTACTAATAATACTTATATAGGAAAACCTGAGTTTTTGGCGTGCCATGAGGATTAGCTTGGATCTACTGGAACAATGTGCTTCAAAACGAATCAAGTTTCTTTTTTTCATATACGAGCAGACAGAATTTCATATCTGGGAACACCTTAAAATAGAAGTACAAATATATTTGCACAAAGCTAATTTATCACACACTGAGGGAGTTTTGAACTTGTAACTAGACTAAAACAATGCTGACCAAGCCTAATGTTCGATCCTTTTGAATATTGTCACATAAGGGTTAGGAATCATATACAAATCTCAGCAGTGGATGGATTGGATTAGGGATGGTAAGTGTCACAACTAATACCTTTTTATGGCACTGAAAGTCTAATTCCGGTTCATTGGCATTTTCCTCCATCATGGGGAAGTATAATAGAGCACATAATAGTGGGTACTCTAAAAGAAGCACTAAATTGGGGGTCAGAATAATAATGAGCACATTAATAAAAAGCACTAAAATAAGGAGACAGTATAATGAAGGGTACTGTAATGGGGGGTAGTGAAATAAACAGCCAAACCTATTTTTAAAGACCATGCCTACTGCAAAATAAATGCTGGGGTTCCGAGATCAAAAATTATTTGCAAGGTTCCTTCAGGGCAAAAAGGTTGAAAAAGGATGATCAAGAAGAAACATGCCATTATGCCATTATTTTACCTACATACAGATATAGGCAGAGCGAAAACTTCTTTGTATTATAAGAGAAGAGTTACATATCCACATTCTTTCTGGCAGATTACTTTTAAAATCGTCTCCTCAGCCTATGAGCCACTGCAAACCTTATAGAATAAACAAGAACCTTGTGATAACTGTGAACAGAGAAATAAAGGGTGAATTTACCACTTGTTCCTGCGCTTTCACTTCGTATCTTCAGAACTGAATACATTTAAGCTGAGATAGCTTTAAAGAAATCTTAATAAATCCCTTCAATTAAACCGACACTGAAAGATGAGGAAGGAATGATACTCCGATCCATCCAGATGATGATAATTCACATGCTGATACGCTAAATCATCTCATCCTTCAAGCTTGGTATACTAGATTAAAACCCAAAGAAGATCATACAATGAGCTGCAATTTGCCTACAATTATGTGAGAAGTGTCTCTATAATCTAAACAATCATGTCAGTCCCACTATACAAGTTATTATCGTAACTATTCTTTTCAGATGGAAAAAACAGTAATTCTGATAGTTAGGCCCAGTGCACACCAAAACCGCTAGCAGATCCGCAATATGCTAGCGGTTTTGGGAGCTGATTTCAGAGCGATTCTAGGTATGTTTAGAGAGGTTTTCTAAACATACCTAGCGGTTTTGGGTGCGTTTATGTGTAGCAGATTACACATATTGTTACAGTAAAAGCTTTTACTGAATAGCTTCCGTAACAAAAACGCCTGGCAAACCACTCTGAAGTAGCGTTTTTCAAAGCGGTTTGCGTTTTTCCTATACTTTACATTGAGGACGAAATGCTTCAGAAAACCACAACAACGTGCAGCAGGAGGCACGTTTGCGGCTGGGCAAAAACCTCAAACCGCCGGTGTGCACCATCCCATTGCAATACATTAGCCAAGCGTTTTTACAGGCGGATGCGGCCGGCGGATCGCTCAAAAACCGCTCGGTGTGCACTAGGCCTTATACTATTTCACTGCTCATTCTCTGGGGAAAAAAAAGTAAATAAAACAAAACTTGAGTAGTATAATCAACTAAGGTATCATAGTACATCTTCAGGTGGGCAAACTATTGCCAAGAATTAATCACAGGTATGTCAGGAACCGGCCCGCGGCACGCCTGCGTATACGGTTCCCGACTGCGGGTTTGACCAGATTAAGCGGGGAACAGCCTTATTTAAGCTACAAACAAGGCTGGAACCCCTCAAACACTTCCCACTGCCACCACTAGCGTTGCTAGACACGTTCACTCAGCTATCGAGTGCTCAATACGCAATCTGCGTTTTCGTATTTGGGTCAGCTTTGCGCTTAGGCCAAATACGGGAACGCCACGCACCCACACACACACACAGTTGCAATCTTACACTGTCGTGAAGCAAAGACCCACTAACAGTCGTTCCGAACGATACTGTTAGCCACTCTGCTGTTGCTACTCGCACTGGCGTTGTTCGTACGTTGGGTCAGCTGCGCGCTTAGGCCAACGTATGACAAACGCCCCCACACACAATGCAATTACAATTTCATACGGTAGTGTTGCTCAAGCGTACAATTAGGCATGAACTTATACACGGTTACACTTCAGTCTCTTCTAGGCTATGAGTGTTAGTTTAGTACGGCAGAAGTCAAACTTATTAAATAATAATTTAATATTCTAGAAAAACATAGAACAATGCAGAACTTAATATATACAACAAGATTACAAAAAACAAAGTAAAAATAGTTACAAGATAAAAGTTACAAAGATAACACACACGGATATTTGCGTAAAATAAAAATGGGGATTAAAAAAAACGTTACCAACTTGAAGGTCTCAAAGTTGTCGGCAGGAGCATGCCGCTTGTTCGACCGGAAGTCGAGATCGACTCTAGCTATGCGCTAACTCCCAGAGCAGATGGTCACTAGGCATTTGCCTCTGCTTTTTATACTCTGAGCTACGCCTGGAGGCTGCAACTTACTTGGGGAGGGGAGGAACTAGGTTTTAATTAAATCTCAGACATATTCCATTTCCAGGTAAAAGTCTACTATACATCAAAGATTGTGAAGTTAGGCTTTCAACTCCAGGTGAAAACTTGATTAAGGCGTTTTCCTGTCTCCGTTCTCAGACATAAATGGGATTTCCAGAGATCCACATACATGAAAAGGGTACTATAGCACACACACAAAACAAAAGACTTCCTTCACTTCCAATCTCCCCAGGTTACAGGTGACAATTGATTAAGGCTTTCACATTGCAGCAGGATGTCCTGTGTGATAGGTGACAATTGCTCCCAAACACAATACACCTCGGATACATTATTCAGACAACATGGTCTGACCACCTGTATAGGCTTCACAGCAACTAATTAAGGGTTTCCTAATTAGAAGCAGACAATGATAGGTAATTTTCACTTTATACGGAATTCCAGGAAGACTGGCTAACAGACAATCCCATATGATAGTCAAAAAAAATGAAGGAAATATGTTCCTGTTATCCTTAATATCATCAGCACCTCAATATATCTCCACACCTCCGCCGTTAACTTGGTGCAAGGCAGACGATCTTCCCAGATCATCTTGCCTGCACCTACACTGTTGGTTCTGCTTGACGGGACAGCCCATCAGCATTCCCATGATTGCTCCCCTTCCCGATAGCGCTGGCAGGTGATTCTAAAGAATCATCCTGCCAAAGCCTACATTGACGGCCTGGCCGGGTGGGGTAACCCTTTAGCATCCTCAGGAGGGTTCCCCACCTGTCAGTTAGCTCCCAGCTACACGACTGGAAAGCTAGGTCAGGTTGCTGCAATGTGTCGTTGCCCTTGGCAACCTGACGTAACCAACCAGGGGAATGCGGGTCAGTGACGACCGTGAATTCGTGACCATAAAGACAGTGCTGCAGCTGGGGAAGGGTCCCCACAGTCGCTACACGCACTCTCTCTATAGTGGCAGGACCTATCTCTCGGTCCCTTTGGGGAACGATTATCTGCCGGTCTGCCTCCTCCACTTCGGACAGCTCAGAGGGAATAACTTCCCAGGACCCTCTCAGCCCGCCCCTCCCAGCTGGTGACCTGCTGGCTAGCCCCCTGAGCTCTTCCAGGCTGCTGTCAAATCGAACAGCCCCAGAGAGCTCAGTGCTGCCTGTCACACATTCCAGGAAGGCTGCAGACGGAGAGGCTCCTGGGCCTTCCGGGCCAGGTTCCGAATTGGATGTGGCTGACCCAGCAACATTTGCCACTTCGGTGGACAGTCCCTCTGCTGTAGACCCGCTAGCGCTGCGGGTTACCACTGCAGCTGAGGGAGTGCTCACATTATACACATCATGAATCACATCACATTTGGTCTTAAAAACATCTGAAGGGGAAAGATCTGGCCTGGTGCCGTCTGCCCCTTCAGTGGGCAATCCATCTGCTGCAGCCCAGCGAGCCCGGCTGGTTACTCCTGCAGCCGACGGAGTGTCCACCTGACACACAGCATTATCAGCCCTACATATATTGTCATTTGGGACATCACATAAAACATCAACATTATCTGTATCTTTACACACATTGCTACTCAGCACTTCACAAGTAGCATCAACAGTTCTTGCATCGATCGCCTCGATAGTCCGTGCGTCATAAATGACATTATCAATTTCTGCATTCTTTGTATCAACATGTCCCACTCCAGGCCTAGGCACTGGAGACTCACTAGGGCTGGCTCCTAGCACACAGTCCATAGCCCCTGGGGCCTCACCAGCACTCCCCATTTGCACAGCATTATCAGACAGTACCTTGCAAGAGTCCTGAACTTCTGCTGGGGATGCAGGCTCCACGGGGTTTGGAGTAGGCTCATACCGGGCCACTAACCGTCCCAGGTCAGTACCCAGCAAAACGTTGGTGGGGATTTTGTCAGTTACCCCAACTTCTTTCAGTCCACTGCCGGCCCCCCAATCCAGGTGGACCAAGGCGGTGGGTATGGCTGGGGTGACACCTCCAATTCCTCTGACAGCAATCATTTTCCCAGGTAGGTACTGCTCTGGGTTCACAAGCTGGGGATGTATGAGAGTCACTTCTGCTCCAGTGTCTCTCAGCCCAGTGGCAACTGTACCCCCAACCGTGACAAGCTGCAGATTCTCTGCATAGCCAGTGGCATTCCTGGTAGCACACAAAGCCGTTGGGACTTCACTGGCGTTTGAGGCCTCACTGGATTTTGGGGCCTCCCTTTTCCTCTCTGGGCAAGTCGTGCTGATATGACCCACCCTGTCACATACAAAGCATTTCCGAGTGTCAGGTTGCTTGAATCCAGGAGACAGCGGTGCTTGCCTCCTATGGGTGCTGGGTGAAACAGGTTTAGCAATCTGTTCTCCTCTCCAGCTGGGCGTAGTAGTCCTCCGGGACTCAGGTGCTCTATGGGCGGTGTAGGCATCGGCCATTTCCGCAGCCTCATCCACTGTCTTTGGTTCTCGATCCAGCACAAACAGCCGGACCTCAACAGGACAGGTGTGTAGGAACTGGTCTTTTATCATCAGCTCCTGCAGGGCATCCAAGGTTTTAACTGACAGTCCTTTTAGCCACTGCTGGAAGGCAGTGCGCAGGTTGCAAGCATGATCCAGGTAGCTGTCGTTAGGACCTCGCTGCACTGTCCTGAAACGTTTTCGATACACCTCTGGCGTGAGGTGGTATCGTGCAATGATGGCTTTCTTAATTGCCTCAAAGTCTGTTTCTTCCTCCTGGGGGAGACTCACAAACGCCTCCAGGGCCTTGCCTCTCAGCCCTGGTGTGAGGTATCTTGCCCACTGCTCACGGGGCACCCCATACTGCCGACAAGTCCTTTCAAACCCCTGTAGGAAAGTGTCTATGTCAGAGTCCTTGTCCATAGCGGGGAACTTATCCAGGGGGATTCTGTGGACTCGCTCACCTTCGCGTTCTGCGGGTCCAGCAGACCGGTTCTGCTGCTGAAGTTTAGCCAGCTCCAGCTGGTGTTGCCGTTCAGCTCTTCCCTCCTCTGCCCGGAGTCTGTCCCTCTCGGCCTGGCGTCTTTCACTCTCGGCCTGGCGTCTTTCACTCTCGGCCTGGCGTCGCCGTTCAGCTCTTCCCTCCTCTGCCTGTCGGTGCAGTAGGATCAGCTTTAGGCGCAGTTCAGGATCAGCCGAGTTCAGTAGCTGTAGATCAGCTTCCAGAGATGGCATCTCCAAGTTCGGTGGATCATCCAGGACATCGTCTCCACTCGCATCCTGTGGTGAGAGCGATTCCTCCTCTGGCGTGTCGTGAGCTGCATCCGCTGACGTTGAAGCACGGGCTCGCTCTGCCTCATCATGCTCCTCGAGCGCACGAACTAACTGCTCCTTAGTCTGGCCGCTCACTGTCTCAATGCCTTTGTGCTCACACAGGTTGAGTAGTATCTCTTTGTTTTGCCTTGCATAGCTGGATGCTTTCTGAGCCATCGTGTTGCAAAAAAGAAAAAGAAAAAGGGGGGAAGGGAAAGCAAATACCAAGTGTGTATCTTTGAACAAAAAAAAACGTATATAGATTCTGCACTGAGTAGACTTCTGTAGGCTAGTTGCTTCTAGCAAGCTTCCAGCCTTTAGTACTCAGAACAGCGAGCTAAACTGCGTACTAATGTACTAAACGATGCCACCACTGCCAGCCAATTATGTCAGGAACCGGCCCGCGGCACGCCTGCGTATACGGTTCCCGACTGCGGGTTTGACCAGATTAAGCGGGGAACAGCCTTATTTAAGCTACAAACAAGGCTGGAACCCCTCAAACACTTCCCACTGCCACCACTAGCGTTGCTAGACACGTTCACTCAGCTATCGAGTGCTCAATACGCAATCTGCGTTTTCGTATTTGGGTCAGCTTTGCGCTTAGGCCAAATACGGGAACGCCACGCACCCACACACACACACAGTTGCAATCTTACACTGTCGTGAAGCAAAGACCCACTAACAGTCGTTCCGAACGATACTGTTAGCCACTCTGCTGTTGCTACTCGCACTGGCGTTGTTCGTACGTTGGGTCAGCTGCGCGCTTAGGCCAACGTATGACAAACGCCCCCACACACAATGCAATTACAATTTCATACGGTAGTGTTGCTCAAGCGTACAATTAGGCATGAACTTATACACGGTTACACTTCAGTCTCTTCTAGGCTATAATAATTTAATATTCTAGAAAAACATACAACAATGCAGAACTTAATATATACAACAAGATTACAAAAAACAAAGTAAAAATAGTTACAAGATAAAAGTTACAAAGATAACACACACGGATATTTGCGTAAAATAAAAATGGGATTAAAAAAAACGTTACCAACTTGAAGGTCTCAAAGTTGTCGGCAGGAGCATGCCGCTTGTTCGACCGGAAGTCGAGATCGACTCTAGCTATGCGCTAACTCCCAGAGCAGATGGTCACTAGGCATTTGCCTCTGCTTTTTATACTCTGAGCTACGCCTGGAGGCTGCAACTTACTTGGGGAGGGGAGGAACTAGGTTTTAATTAAATCTCAGACATATTCCATTTCCAGGTAAAAGTCTACTATACATCAAAGATTGTGAAGTTAGGCTTTCAACTCCAGGTGAAAACTTGATTAAGGCGTTTTCCTGTCTCCGTTCTCAGACATAAATGGGATTTCCAGAGATCCACATACATGAAAAGGGTACTATAGCACACACACAAAACAAAAGACTTCCTTCACTTCCAATCTCCCCAGGTTACAGGTGACAATTGATTAAGGCTTTCACATTGCAGCAGGATGTCCTGTGTGATAGGTGACAATTGCTCCCAAACACAATACACCTCGGATACATTATTCAGACAACATGGTCTGACCACCTGTATAGGCTTCACAGCAACTAATTAAGGGTTTCCTAATTAGAAGCAGACAATGATAGGTAATTTTCACTTTATACGGAATTCCAGGAAGACTGGCTAACAGACAATCCCATATGATAGTCAAAAAAAATGAAGGAAATATGTTCCTGTTATCCTTAATATCATCAGCACCTCAATATATCTCCACAGGTGTCTATATGGTTCATGTTTTAAGCAGAACTAAAGTCAAATAAAGAAGGCAGCCCCGCATATGTTATAGCAGTAGCAATGCTCTGTTTAATACTTTTTTCTTTTCTTTTTTTTAATAAAAAAAAAAAAAAAAAAATCTGACCATACTTGGGTTGATTTTCCTGTAGTTGCTGATCACTCAAAGCCACCATCCTGGAGCATATACAGCTCAGGTACATACAAATGGAAACTGGATTATCATATAATAAATACTGTAATCACGTCATAAGGTTGCATGCATTTTTTCAGCTACAAAACAAGGAATGTGTCAGTTACCTCTGCCAGATAATGAGAATCAGAGACAGAATAAGAGAGGGTGCATTGAGAAATATGACAATGTTTAAGCAAACATTAAATCTATCCATTGGTGAATACAGAGCAGTGCACACTATCATAAGTGCAAAGTCTTCAGTAAAAACAAAATATGTGCAAGCTGCTATTGCAGGATGTGTAATGAAGTTTTTAAATAAAGGTTATTGTAGAATTTGCTACACTTCAGAGGTCCTTATATCAGCCCACAAAATCAAATCAAGCATAAGCAGCATTATGCTATTTACCAACGTCATACATAACAAACAATACCACCAACTTGCCTGCCCATTTTCATGAAAATCATCATTCCTGAGCCTCAAGAGATCCTATACCATGAAAGGGTAACTGCATTATTTTAGTTTGTACACTAAGCTCAGGTCCACATTAGAGGCCATTTCCAACACCGCTTGTTAAGCTGCATGCCAAAAATAGCTTTTCAAATTACTTTTCATTTTTATGATGACAACATATCCAGAGAGTACACGGTTATAATTTAAAGAGACACTGAAGCGAAAAAAAATGATGATATTATGATTTGTATGTGTAGCACAGCTAAGAAATAAAACATTAAGATCAGATACATCAGTGTAATTGTTTCCAGTACAGGAAGAGTTGAGAAACTCCAGTTGTTATCTCTATGCAAACAAGCCATTAAGCTCTCCGACTAAGTTAGTCGTGGAGAGGGCTGTTATCTGACTTTTATTATCTCAACTGTTCCTGGACTATTTACTTTTCCTCTGCTAGAGGAGAGGTCATTACTTCACAGACTGCTCTGAAAGACTCATTTTGAATGCTGAGTGTTGTGTAATCTGCACATATTATAGAATGATGCAATGTTAGAAAAAACACTATATACCTGAAAATAAAAGTATGAGAATATTTTCTTTGCTGCTAATCTTCTAGTAATTATTCATAGTACACTATATCACTATATCATATTTTTTTTCTCGCTTCAGTGTCTCTTTAAGTATTATATTATTGAAGTCGTAGGCCTCAGTTACCTGAACTGAGTTTAGTTAAAAGACTTGATGTGCAAAGTCTCCCTTCAAACAGCATTTCTAGAAACACTGGAACATGGGTGTTTGTGCCTTACAGAGAACCAGCCAAGGTTAAAGAGTTTATCTACCCGATGTACAGACAGATAGGCAGTCTTGTTCTGTAAACATCAGTTATGATTCGGAGCAAGATGACTGGTGCCTGGAACATGGGACTTTCCAGGCCATGCGCAGTAACAACTGTGCGTGTCTTGATACCACGAGGGTCTGAGCCAATTGTAGGCTTGGGGGTATGGCTCACATGATGTCACATATAACTCTTTAGTGACCAGTATTAAAGCAGGTGACCAGCTGCAGAGAATCACTCTTCTGTTTCCTGGGACGGCTGGCTTCAACCCTTTACTTTTTTTTATGTCTCGTCATCTTATCTAACTGTGTGCTGTATGTATGTAGTCTAGATGTAACTTAGTATAGATAGACAGAAGATAAAGACTGGTTATCATTCACCAGGAATGTAGCCAAGAGCAATAACGCAAAGGACTTACTACAGAACCATCTGCTTCGCTAAGATGTAACCACATGTACTGTATATCTGTTGACTGAATAAACTCCTAAACTTTGAGGACGCCTAAGAAGTTCTATCTCCTATGCTGTTGCTGTGATAAGAGTCGAGTTCTCACACTTCCTGTGAGTTGCAACTCTAAGGAGTTGCTGGTGCTGGAACAAAGGTGTAGTGTTGTTGCCAATAGCAACCAACATATAGTTTCTTACATACGTATGTCACTGGAGCCATTATATTGTATATACAGTATTAAATACCACTATAGGGCTACTTCACATTGGTCAGTTGGGTGGCAGAATAATTCTGCATGCCAAATTACTGCCCATAGATTTTAATGAGCCTGTTCACAGAACTGCGTTGTGACTGACTGCGTTATTGTAACTCGCAGCATGCAGGCTTTGTATTGACAAATAGACAAGACGAATAACATTTATATCGCGCTTTTCTCCTGGCGGACTCAAAGCGCCAGAGCAGCAGCCACTAGGGCACGCTCTATAGGCAGTAGCAGTGTTAGGGAGACTTGCCAAAGGTCTCCTACTGAATAGGTGCTGGCTTACTGAACAGGCAGAGATTATATTTGAACCCTGGTCTCCTGTGTCAGAGGCAAAGCCCTTAACCATTACACCACCCAGCCAGTCCCCCAGTCAGGGGCGCCGCCAGGCACCAAGCAGACCAAGCGGCCGCTTGGGGCCTCATGTTTTTAGGGGCCTACATACGGCCGCTGCTTTTTTTTTTTTTTTTTTTTTATTAGTCTGGAGAAATGCCACAGCTACGAGTGCTGTTTGGCCACACCTCTCTTTCCTCCTCCTCCTCTCTCTGGCTGGTACTGAGAGAGACGTCAGACGTGCACACTTTGACCTGACGTCTCTCTGCAAACACTAATGAGGCGGGAAACAGCTGAGTGAGGAGAGGAGACAGACCAGCTGACTGGAGTCTGGAGATCTTGACCAGCCGGAATGTGCACGGCAGGCCCAGCGGCTCTTCGGTTAACCTCTGCCTGGCTGTCATTAATGGATGTGTCTGCCTCTGACAACTTCTCCCCTGAGGCAAGTAAAAGCGACACTGCTGGGGATAAGTGGGGTCCAGACAGGAGACTGTGTGTGATGGCTTCTTACAGGCAAGAGTCAAGTGTATGAATGGGAAGTGGAGAGCTGGCATGTTTATGTGTAGTCTGGGAGGGGGATATGAGGACATGTCTGAGGGGATTTTTCTGCTGACATGTGGCCGAAATTGCGTTTATTTTCTGTTGACATGGCCGAAATTGCGTTTGTTTTCTGCTGACATGTGGCCGAAATTGCGTTTGTTTTCTGCTGACATGTGGCCGAAATTGCATTTGTTTTCTGCTGACATGTGGCCGAAATTGCGTTTGCTTTCTGCTGACATGTGGCCGAAATTGCGTTTGTTTTCTGCTGACATGTGGCCGAAATTGCGTTTGTTTTCTGCTGACATGTGGCCGAAATTGCGTTTGTTTTCTGCTGACATGTGGCAGGAATTGCGTTTGTTTTCTGCTGACATGTGGCAGGAATTGCGTTTGTTTTCTGCTGACGTGGCAGGAATTGTGTTTGTTTTCTGCTGACATGTGGCCGAAATTGCGTTTGTTTTCTGCTGACATGTGGCAGGAATTGCGTTTGTTTTCTGCTGACATGTGGCAGGAATTGCGTTTGTTTTCTGCTGACATGTGGCAGGAATTGCGTTTGTTTTCTGCTGACATGTGGCAGGAATTGCGTTTGTTTTCTGCTGACATGTGGCAGGAATTGCGTTTGTTTTCTGCTGACCTGTGGCAGGAATTGCGTTTGTTTTCTGCTGACATGTGGCAGGAATTGCTGTTTTCTGCTGACATGTGGCAGGAATTGCGTTTTTCTGCTGACATGAAGCCGGAATTGCGTTTATTTTCAATGTCATGGTCACCCCATTTTTCGGCACAACGCACTACGCGCGCTGCGGACATCCACTCCAGTCCCACCCTCCCGCTCCACCCAAATGTTATGGCCATGCCCACTGTCTGCGGAATGGCCACGCCCATTTTTTTGCTGCGGCGCGCTTCGCGCGCCGCAGGATGGGGCCACTACCTGCAGTTCGCTTGGGGCCACAAAAACCTTAGCTGCACCCCTGCCCCCAGTATTAATGTCCAGCTTCCATTGCAGATCACACTCATTATAATGTGTGCAGCCTGAGGTCTGGAACCCACTGGGAGTGCTTTGTGATTAGAAAAGCTCTTGCTAATGTAATGCTATGGGTGTGATCCCACTTGCACGATGTGATTTTATAAAAATCCCCCATAGCATTGCATTAGCAAGAGCTTTTTCAAATCACTAGCGATTAGAAAGCGCTGCTAGTGGGTTTGAGCCCTTACACTTCCTTCTGCTACACATAGTAACATAGTTTGGTTAAAAAAAAAAAAAGACATCCATCCATCAAGTTCAACCAGAAAGACAGAAAGACACAAACAAATAAATAAAAATAACTTTTTTTAATTTTGCTTTTATAAATCTAATGTTAAAATATTAAACGCAATAGAAATAGGTATATTTGTGTATTAAACTATACTGTGAATTTAGACAGACTAGAGGACACACAACACGTCTATAGACTTTCAGGGCTAGTTCGCAGTGCTCAGTTGCCTTGCAGAATAACTCTGCATGTCATCTTACTGCCCATACAGTTTTATGGGCCCTTTCACAATACAGTGTTGTACCGCATTGCATAATTCTTACTTGCTGTATGCAGGCTTTGTATTAAAGTCCCTGTCAAGCCTCCACTGCAGTTCACACATTATAACGCGTGCGTTATGCAACCGACCACTGTGAATCTAGCCTATGTCTTAAAGGGAGCCTGAGCTGTGAATAAAAATGAAATTTGGACTTACCTGGGGCTTCCTCCAGCCCCCCGTAGCCTGCGAAGTCCCCTCGGCATTGTCCTGGTCCCTTCTGTGGTCCTGGTCCCGGCTACGGTAATCACGCCAGCCAGCGTAAGAATCCTGTACATGCACGATCCAGTCTTATAGAACCGCGCATGCGAGGGACTCTTACGCTGGCCAGCGTGATGATCGCGCATGGGCAACTTCAGCCGAAATTGCCGGATTACCGGAGCCGGAACCAGAACCATGGAAGAGACCAGGAGGACACTGGGGGACCTTGATGAAGCCCCAGGTAAGTCCAAATTTCATTTTTATGTAGCGCTCAAGGTCCCTTTAACCACTTAACGTCCCCAGGCTTAACCCCCCCCCCCCCCCCCCCCCGTAACAACCAGGCTCTTTTTTCCTCAGCTGGGCTGTGCAGTTTTTTCAGCCTCCTGCACAGCCCAGCTATGGAGCCCAGCGATCGGACTCACCTCCTTGTTTTGTCCCTAAGGGGACATGCTGCCGGAGGTGTCCGATCGCTGTGGCAGTTGTTTTTTTTTTCCTCAGCCTGTATGTGGCTGTTTCTCCCTCACTCCTCCCCTCCGTATTCTCTATTGAATAGGATGGCGATACGTCCTGTTCCGCCTCTCATAGGCATCAGCCTATGAGAGCGCGGCAATCACGAGCCAATCAGAGGCCGGGGGATCACTGATATCGTACAGCACTGCCAGAGACCACAGTGCTGTATGGATGTAAACAAAGGGGATTTCTTTCCCCTTTCGTTTACAAACAGTCTGCTAGCCACGATCGGCGGCTAGCAGGCTAGAGCTCCGTGAACTGACAGGGAATGATCAAGCATTGGCGTGGCCATTCCCTAGGAAACTGCAGCTCCAGGACTTGACACCAATCGGCATTAGGTGGTCCTGGGGCTGCCCGCCGCGCTCACGCCCATCGGCGTAACGCGGTCATTATGTAGTTAACAGGTTCTATAATGTTGCCAAAGTACAGATAGGCATTCCCAATATGATGCCTTTCTAATTAGGGATCAGGCTATACCAATGGTTCTCAAACCTGTCCTCGAAACTGCCCAACGATGCATGTTTTACAGGCAACTTCACCTATGAACAGGTGGTGTAATTAGTGCCTCAGCTACATGGAATCTACCTAGCTGAGACACTAATCACTCACCTGTGAATAGGCGAGGTTGCCTGCAAAACATGCACTGTTGGGGAGTCACTCACAAGAACAGGTTTGAGAAACACTGGGCAATACCATGGGTGTTCAGCTTTTTTGCTCTTTGTGTGGCAGATCCTGTTTTTCTGATGTCAGTAAGGTTTAGATCTGTAGACTGGTACCCAACCCCAGAAGCCAGTGAGGTCTGTAGACATGTATCTACAATCTTTTGTAAAATCCACTTGCGTATAAAGGTCAAGGCTGACCTTTGCCACATGCGACTCATACAGTGCCATGAATATAGTTAAAAAAGGGACCCCAGCTTTATCCTAAATATTTATATAATGCCTCTCTCTACAGCCCTGGGTCACAGGCATTACAATTCTATATGGCTTTTCTTCTTAGAAAACCTACCTTAGAAAAAACATCTAAACTATACAGAAGAATGAATGTGCATATGCATTTAATTCATTCAATGAATACTAATAAACCAGATGCATCCAATTCTACACTATTGATGACTATTTATTAGTCTGGATAGTGTACTAGGGCTATGCCTCTGACATAGGAGACCAGGGTTTGAATCCTAACTCTGCTCAGTAAGCTAGTATCGTATTCAATAAGGAATCATTGGGCAAGACTTCCTAATACTGCTAGTGCCTACTCAGCGCTATACAAATGTGGGTTTATTTTTGATTGAAGTGTCCCTGGTAAGGGCGAAGCACCATCTGCTTGCAGGGATGGGGTATTACATGCATCTTTATATTTTGGTTGAAATCAGAAATAAAGTAAAATGGAAAAGGTCTAACGTAAAGATGAACAGTGAAAAGTTCAGCCAAGATGCAAAGAAGGAGAAAAAGAAAAGTTGAGAGAGTATGCAAAGAGTTTGCAAGGATATATTGGAGTATAGAGCAGTGGAAGGAGGTAGGAGAGGTCATCCCTACCTTCAGAGGAGGTGTTCTAGTATATCTGCCCAACTTATTGTTTTTAAAGTATAATACATTTTCTGTACCTGGCAAGCAAAATTTTACTCAAGATAAGTTGCTTCTGTTTATTTAAACGTTGATGTTACTTTTTTCAGTTTTAGTATAGTTTTATTTGCCAAGTATTTTATAGATGATGTAGAAAAAAAAGAGAATATAAGATAACTTATGAGAAATTCTTAGTGATCAAGACCCTTGTTTTGTTGCTCTCAATATATCGAACACTAGTTTTTAGGATTTTTTATTTCATTTTAAAACAATTTTTACAGCATTCTAAATGTAAATCTACAATAGACCAGATGAAAGTGTCATACTAGAATTAGCAAAGGACACCATGAAATAGGAAAGGACACCATGAACAATAAGGGTTCTTTCAGACGAGCAGCTAAATGGCGCGTTAAACAAGCCGTTTAGCCACTGATTGCTAGGGTCAAAAGCCCTTCGGTTCCAAAACAAACCGCATCAGGCTAACCTCAACACCGGAGTCAAAAGGGCACTCGCTATTAGTACCTGCAGTTTGCATAGGGGGCAGCCCCGACACCTACTATTATGCTGGGCAACTAAATTAGCTTGTGCCTCTTTTAGCTGTTTTTTTCCAAGGTACATTAAACAGCTCACCTAACTAACAGTCCCTTAAAGGGCTTTAAACTGTAATACCTTATCACGGTTTATGGTCAATTCAAGAGGAAGCAAGGTACTAACTACTAAGAAACAGCTAGTTCAACTAGAGGGAACCCACACAAGCATAGGGAGAACATACCACTTCATGCAAATAGGTGTTTTTGAAGTATTAGGTATCGCCAAACTATACGCGTATTCCCCCACCCTCTCCAATCAGGATGAGCATGCCTGTCCCCAGACTAACTATTGCCAGTGGCCAGTGCTGTACTACAGGATCTTCTCAAACAATTAGCATAATGTGATAAAGTTCATTATTTTCTGTAATGTACTGATAAACGTTAGACTTTCATATATTTTAGATTCATTACACACAACTGAAGTAGTTCAAGCCTTTTATTGTTTTAATATTGATGATTTTGGCATACAGCTCATGAAAACCCAAAATTCCGATCTCAAAAAATTAGCATATTTCATCCGACCAATAAAAGAAAAGTGTTTTTAAAAGAAAAAAGTCAACCTTCAAATAATTATGTTCAGTTAGGCACTCAATACTTGGTCGGGAATCCTTTTGCAGAAATGACTGCTTCAATGCGGCGTGGCATGGAGGCAATCAGCCTGTGGCACTGCTCAGGTGTTATGGAGGCGCAGGATGCTTCGAAAGTGGCCTTAAGCTCATCCAGAGTGTTGGGTCTTGCTTTATGGAGATGAAGATTTCATTTTTCAGCACGACCTGGCACCTGCTCACAGTGCCAAAACCACTGGTAAATGGTTTACTGATCATGGTATTACTGTGCTCAATTGGCCTGCCAACTCTCCTGACCTGAACCCCATAGAGAATCTGTGGGATATTATGAAGAGGAAGTTGAGAGACGCAAGACCCAACACTCTCGATGAGCTTAAGGCCGCTATCGAAGCATCCTGGGCCTCCATAACACCTGAGCAGTGCCGCAGGCTGATTGCCTCCATGCCACGCCGCATTGAAGCAGTCATTTCTGCAAAAGGATTCCCAACCAAGTATTGAGTGCATAACTGAACATAATTATTTGAAGGTTGACTTTTTTTCTTTTACAAACACTTTTCTTTTATTGGTCGGATGAAATATGCTAATTTCTTTAGACAGGAAATTTGGGTTTTCATGAGCTGTATGCCAAAATCATCAATATTAAAACAATAAAAGGCTTGAACTACTTCAGTTGTATATAATGAATCTAAAATATATGAAAGTCTAATGTTTATCAGTACATTACAGAAAATAATGAACTTTATCACAATATGCTAATTTTTTGAGAAGATCCTGTATATGGATACCATAACATTTGCCTTGCAGTACGGATACCACAACATGTTAAAAAAAATAAAGTTTAAACTAACTGATTTTTTTCTAAAATTTACTATAAAAAATGCCTACCTCAGAAATAGTTATTTTTAAACCGTATTATGAATGACAAAATATAGTACACTGCTGCATAACCAGCAGCTTGATTCTGAAATATTCCATTATGATAATTGGGTTGTTCTCAGGTAACATGAATGGCTGATGAGTAATGTGAACTAAAAGCAACAAAAAAACTGGCTAATTTAGAGTCAACGTTTGCTTCAGTGAATAGTAATGGAACATGCTGCTGCTTACTGTAAGGTTCATGCCTGGCATATCAAGATGAAAGACACTTTGAAATTCTAGCTTTAGCTATGGGCCTGCAGCCCAGTTCTGTGCAATGCATGCTGGTCATGACCTACGCAGTTCACAGAGAGAATCAGATTCATGCTCAACTTGCTTTTTAGTCCTACATGTGTAATTCATGATTGTGATCAGCTCTTAAACATGGCACCACAGTTGTAGCCCTCCTTTCTGAGAGTAGGCATGAGAGAAGAGGGCACAAAGTTACAGTAGCAAGAAAAAGTATGGGAACCCTTTGGAATTATATGGATTTCTGCACAAATTGGTCATAAAATGTGATCTAATCTTCATCTAAGGCACAAGAATAGACAATCACAGGCTGCTAAGACTAATATCCCGCTAATAATTAAATGTTTCCATGTTTTTATCAAACACATTATGTAAACATTCACAGTGCAGGTGGAAAAAGTATGTGAACTCCTAGACCAAGGACATCTCCAAGGGTTAATTGGAGTGAGGTGTCAGCGAGCTGGAGTCTAATCAATGAGATGAAATTGGTTACATATGTAACATATGCTAACATTCATGTTAGCAAATCTAAGATACATAAAACACTAAACAAGAATGGAGTTCATGGGAGTACAGCACAGAGGAAGCCACTGCTGTCCAAAAAAAACCTGCTGCACTGTAATGGATAGCGGAGATGCCGCCGCGGAGACAGGCGGCATGGCGGCTGTCTCCGCGTGTCAGCCGGCGGCCTCGGCCGCGCAGTTACATGCTGGTGATTTGCCTGGTCCTTCTATTGCACATAGATTGAGGGCTACGCGCGCGCCAGGCGACAGGACCTTTATGCGAATAGAAGGGGAGTCATCTGATCTGCCAAGTCAGCTGACTCCAACAGTACTTCGGATTGGCTGAGTGGCTGGGGTGGCGCTGCGGAGCAACCTTGTGTATATAGTACCAGACTGTCAGTTGCTCCGTGTCTGCTGTTGCAAATGTTTACGTGTGAGCGCTCAGACCTTAGTCAGATCCCAAAGTGTGCTAGAACCAGTCGGAGCTGGAGATCCACACTTAGCCAGATTCTGTTGATAGCTTAAAGTACTAATTACATTGTATTATCTGTTATGACCTTCTGCTTCCTTTGACTATTCTCCTGCTTACTGACTCTGTACCTCTGCCCATCTGATTCATGTTGCTGACTCTGCCTAAACTCAACACTGAATCAGCCTTCTGCCTTTGTACCTTATCTGTCCGTACGTTGCCTACTCTGTTTGTCTGACCTCTCTATCCTCGCCAGTGGGCCTAGCCACTAGTGAGAGATCTGTAGCATTCACCTGCCCCTCAGGTGAAGCTATATTGCAGCACTGTCTGTAACACCTGCTCCTCAGGTGTCCAATAGCTGCAATATAGTCTTAATCACCTGTTCCTCAGGTGATCACCATTTGCAGCACTGTCTGTAACACCTGCTTCTCAGGTGTCCACTGGCTGCAGTACTGTCTTAATCACCTGCTTCTCAGGTGATCAACCTTGCAGCATTACCCGTAGCACCTGCTCCTCAGGTGTCCTTTAGCTGCAGTACAGCCGGACTCGCCTGCTCCTCAGGTGATCCCTGGCTGCAGCATTGTCTGGAGTCACTGGCTCCTCAGGAGACCTCCTCCTCCTCCTCATTACTGTTGCACCAAACACTACTCACATTGGTAGTCCTGTGTCTGGCTATACTAGCATTATTGGTGATTCTGCAGATCACCACATAATCACGTATAGCATCTGTATTATTGGTGATACTGCAGATCACCAATAATCAGAAAATCTGTTTAGCTGACACCAATCGTTACATGCACGTTTAAAGTTTGCAAAAGAGCACCTGGATGTTCCACAGCAGAGCTGGCAAAATATTTTGTGGACAGATGAACCCAAAGTTGAGTTGTTTGAAAGAAACACACAACACCATCTGTGAAGAAAAAGAGGCACAGCACACCAACATCAAAACCTCATCCCAACTGTGAAGTATGGTGGTGGGGGCAACATGAGTCGGGGCTGCTTTGCTGCATCAGCGCCTGGACAGATTGCTATCATCGAAAAAAAAAAATGAATTCCAAAGTTTATCAAGACATTTTGTAGGAGAACTTAAGGACATCTGTCTACTAGCTGAAGCTCAGCAGAAGAAGGGTGTTGCAACAGAACAACGACCCAAAGCATAGAAGTAAATCAACAACAGAATGGCTTAAACAGATGAAAATACACCTTCTGGAGTGGCCCAGTCAGAGTCCTGACCTCAATCAGATTGAGATGATGTGGCATGACCTCAAGAAAGCGAATTACACCAGACATCCCAAGAATATTGCTGAACTGAAACAGTTCTGTAAAGAGGAATGGTCAAGAATTACTCCTGACCATTGTGCAGGTTTGGTCTGCAACTACAGGAAACGTTTGTTTGGAGTTATTGCTGCCAAAGGAGGTTCAACCGGTTATTAAATCCAAGGGTTCACATATTTTTTCCACATTTTTTCCACCTGCACTGCGAATGTTTACATGGTGTGTTCAATAAAAACATGAAAATATTTAATTATTTGTGTGGTATTAGTTTAAGCAGACTGACTGTATATTGTTGTGACTTAGGGCCTGTACACACTGCTGCGCTTTTAAAATCGCATGCGATTTTTAAAAGCACAAGCCTTCATGAGAATAGGAAAAGCGCATCGCACCAGTGTGTAAAGGTCTCCGCGATTTTCATTATTTTTCAAAAGACCTTGCGATTAAAAAGCGCATGCGATTTGAAAAGCGCAGCGCAAGCGCAGCAGTGTGTACAGGCCCTTAGATGATGATCAGATCATATTTTATGACCAATTCGTGCAGAAATCCATATAATTCCAATACACATACTTTTTCTTGCTATTGTACACATTTTTCTTCTGATTAAGGTATCCATAATTTAGTAACAATGCACTCTGTGTATGTACTGTGATACTGTACCCATTATAATACAGCTCCCTTAATGCAGCCATAGGCTTTCTAGGCCTGAAAGCAGGCAATCTTTGATTTTTACATTTTGGAACACAGAAAAAAAAGAGTATCCTACGAAACCTCTCATGCTTTGTGTTTCCATTGCTTTAACAAAATCCATTAAAGTCATAGCATCTTGCAACAAAGTGCATTTTTATGAAGCAATTATTGAGTAATGCAGAAATTCCAGTGGTTTTTATTGATTTGTATTGCAAGCAAGAGCTACTAAGGACTTTTCACAGTTCAAAATGCATAAATCACTGCTGTGAATTCCCCTGGCATTCTCTTCCTGATGTGGAATAAATATTTAACGTGTACATATGTGTAGTACAACTGTGCCCAATCATATAGCCCAATTCCAGGTACAAAAATATTTTAGTTTTTTTTATACATTGGTAAAGAATGTTTTGGGAATGTTATTGTAGCTTTGACTCCAGCAGAAATAGAAACAACAAATGACACATTTGTTTGTAGTTTGAGGAAGCATTAACATCCCCCAAATAGTTTTTATTGGTGTCCTTTATTTCCTCCCTATACCCCCCTTGTACCGTTTGTGTCTTCCTTGTTCCTCTTTTGTCCCTCCTTGTGCCTTGTTAATTCCCCCTTGTACCTGTTGTGCCCCTTTTGTGCCATGGTAAGTCCCCCTTGTACCACTTGTGTCCCCCTTGAGTCTCCCCCCCCCATCCCCATTGTGTAGAGTATATGGGCAGGGAAACCGAAGCATGTGTCTCACCTACTATGGGCACCTAGTCCTGACCACAAAGCAGCACAGGAGGAGTGGGACACTTCACATAAAGGGGAGAACTGCCAGAGAAGGGCTACTGAGTATACAGCATATTTAGAATTAGAGTGTTTAGACCACTGTGAATTATATAATGTAGGACACAGTATATACAGCGTGGCTGTGTGCAATATAGAAATATAGAAATAATAGGACCATGTACACAGAAGATTTTACACATCAAGCTTGATCAATGCTATATACTAAGTTTTCTCCATATTAACAACTGAATAAATCAGTCTATAACTGCCATGTGCTTCTGCTAAATAAGTACTGTTCTGCATAGCTGTGTCAATTACTTCAAATAAGAAGTAGCGGCAACAAGTGTTTATTTTTATTCCCACAACCTCAATATGTTCTCACACTCTCATGGCCAATCTTCTCAGGACAATATGCTAGATGCTATAAACTCTAATATAAGATAAAAACACATCTCAACACTGTAGATGAAATCCAGAAAACAGTCACGTGTTTTATTGTTTACACCTTTTGTAAAGCGATTCCTGTCAGTGAAGCATTTGTCTTATTAAAAGTACATTTGTACTCAGCACAAAGGATGTTATTAAAGTCATTTAGATTTCCAAGGCAGGAAATTAACAGACAATTGTCAGATGGTTTGGAATAAACCTCTTTCAACTCTCATGCTGCCTATGTTTATTACACATTGGTTCAAGTGCTTCCTCTGCCTGTATCCTCCTATAGCTCTGAAGTTGTAGGCCTGGGGTTCATAATTAAAGACACAGCAACAGGCTGATTTTACCTCTCTTGTTCTTCTAAATGTTTGCAACATTAGCCAAGCCAGTTTTAAAGAAACCAATGATGTCCCTATTTTGAGGTGTTATCACAGTAGATCCCAATATAGAAAGCTGTGGCAACTAATAGCATGTTTTGAAACATTGCGGCTGGGAGCACACTTGTTTGTGTATAAAAATAAAAAAAATGCTGTCTCTGGCATATGTGTTTCTGCATTTTTTCTTTGCATTTTAAGTGTGTTTTTCATGAGATTCAATTTTGCGATTTAAATACATATTCATCTACATAATTCGTTTTGTTTTTTTTACAAAATTGCATGCAGATCCCATGTGGTTTTAATTTCCCACAGGGAAGCACTGTATGTGAATCACATATAGTATGCAGGAAGAATTATTGCACATAAAATCAGAATAGAAAACACATACCATTGCAATTTTCATGTGGTCCATACACTAAAATAGTTTGCTAATGTAAGCCCACAGGAGCGATTGCAATTAGAGCTAATCGTAATCGCAGGACATGCAGCATGTGAGCGTTTGGGCTCAATAAAATACCTAAATCGCCAGAAAACTCAAGTCACATTGCTTACAAAAAGTGCTTTGCGATTTGTAGTGATTCACTGGCATAATGTTCCATGTCAAACTAGGGCCCATCTATAGGCCGTATTAGACAGAAAATTATTAACGGGAAGGCTGCTAAAATCTCAGTCCACCTAAATTTCAGCGTGGTAAAAATTCCCCTTTAAACTGGTAAACCTTCTTTCACAAGTGATTAGACTAGAGACATTGTGAAATACAGGCAAGTTAAAAAAAACATAGTGAAAATCTTTTAGTAGGTCACAAACTTAACTTCCCTAAACTAAGTAGAACATTGTCATTTACTATCTGTATGGAGTGTGCATATTTTCCCTGCGTTTGTGTGCATTTCCCATAGACACTTCCATTTCCTTCCGCACCTCAAGAACAGGTTAACTGGCTCCCCCCAAATTAGTTACTTTAAAGGGATCCTTAAGTGAAAGGAATATGGAGGCTTCCATTTTCATTCTCTAATAAACAATGCCAGTTACCTAACCTCTGTGCTGATGCTCTGTAATATTTTAAGTCACTGTCCCAGAATTATGAACCCACTGGCTGTAAGCTTGCTGCAGGTGTGCGACTCACTAAAACAACTAAAGCCAAATGCTCAGCATGACAGCCAGGCAACTGGCATTGATTATAAGGGAATGAGGTTTGCAGCCTCCATGTTATTCTCCCTTAAGTTTCCCTATAATCAGGAATGCAAATATTGTTGCATGATTAATTCCTTGCCTTCAGCATTTCTCTGAGGGTGCCGGCAGGGTCACTGGTTGCATCCATTAAGAAAGAAGCTGATGTTGCCATGAGCAGCGTATCCTTCTTGCAGACATTTTTATCATGCAGGTCTGAAGACTCTGCTTTGTTAAAAGCAACATAAACCTGCCTATATTGAGTTCCTGAGGGCTCTGTATTGAATTTTGTACAAACAGTCTCAGGAATTAGGTACAGGCAGGTCATCTTTCTAAGGGACAGATTCAGAACTGGAGACTTCACAGAAAACCAGAAAGAGAATAACTACTTTGTGGTCAACTTAAATGGAGCTTTTAATGTTATTTATTTTGTACAGGTCTGCCTGGCTGCGATTCTCAGTGCATCGGCAGGAGACACTAGATGGCAGGTGGAATTCTGTTGGCTGTATGTACACAATGGTTGCTACTGGCCTAATCAATAATGCAAGCTATTTGTACTACTGATGAGGGGGCACAGTTCAAGCATTCTGCAAGGATCACTTTAAAATTGTACATACACATACATATATCAGTGTGATCCGGCAGTGCATACTGTATACTGAATTATAATGATTCTATTATATACAAGATGCATTTTGTTTGGTAAACAGTAAAGCAAGAGTTTCAGCTATGGAGTAGTGTGAGACTGTTTTTATTACAGTTTAGCAGCATAATTAGTGACTGACATGCACAGCACGAGCTGAAGGGTACTGGAGTGTGCTTAGAAACTATTCCGTTCAGAGCAGTCAAGTGCTTCACTAATAATTTGTTTGGGTGTGAAACATCGTATAAAATATGCTTACATGAATTTCAGCTAGACTCTGTTCACTAAAATGGGATAATAACAAGCTTTGCTTGTCATTTTGTAACTGCATGCCGCCCATTACATATTATTTATTACCTTCGGTCTACCGTTGCTATAACTATTTTTTTTTTAAGAAACTTGCTGTTAAAGATATACAGAGCCCAAGATGTAAAATGGATTTCTCCTTTGGTTGTTAAGAAAAACAAAAGTTTGCTTTCCTAAAACAGAAAGAATTTGCGATAATTCAGGTTAGAGTGAGCTCGAGATGTCTCCCAGAGCACCACTGCTGAATATATGCAAATTAACTATTGTACCCTTAGAAGCTAAACACACCTCCAGAACCGCTGGAATGCAATGATGTGTCAGCTTGTTAATTTGTACAGAGCGATAATAATCCAACATGCATAAAGACTGTTTCGGATTGTTTGATCCTCATCAGTGCATGGCATGGATTAATTTGGCTCTATGCAGTAGGGCTTGTAAAACCGAGAGGTACAGACTAACCAGTAACCTTTGGTTGTTTTGTTGGGTTTACTGCAATAACAGTCATTCTATCAGGGGTGTGGAGTCGAAGTTGGAGTCGAGGAGTCGGGACAATTTTGGGCACCCGGAGTCGGAGTTGGAATCGTGGTTTCAGAAACTGGAGGAGTCGGAGTCAGGAGTCGGAGTCGCATGATTTTTTTACAAAATCAACAGCCCTGTTAAGTATTAGACTAAGGAGTCGGAGTCGAGAAGTCGGAGTCTGAGCAATTTTGGGTACCCGGAGTCGGAGTTGGAGTCGTGGTTTCAGAAACTGATGAGTCAGAGTCGAAGATTTTTGTACCGACTCCACAGCCCTGCATTCTATGGTGGGGTCCTCACATCCATGGGGATGTTGTCTACGTGTCAGCATCTAAGTAGCCAACACAGTGCAAAGCAGCTTTCCTAGTGGAGCAATGGGAAAGGTACAGAGGAGAGTTCGTGGAGTAATCACAGGTGTGTTTTTAATAGGAAAAACCGTAGAAGTTTTATCAAGGGTGGGGTGGACACTGGCCATGCAGCAGTGGTGTCTGATACACATTTTATGTACATTAGGGTTTCTGTAACATGGACCTGGATGAGTATGAGTTCTTATTGTATGCTGGATTTTTAATAGTAAACACGGCACCCACTCAGAAGCACCTTTTTTTTCTTTATTGTCCCCATCACATTTATGTACTGCTGGGTATGGAGCAATATAAAGTCCAATCAGATACTCAGACAAGCAGAGGGTTCTGACAAAACCCATTAAAACATTATAATCTGAGTCTTGAGGGCTCTGGTATTTTTCTTTCTATGGTGACTTGTCTTGGGATTGTTTGTAAGCTAGAATGGTGCCGAACTGTTGGTCATTCTGTGGACTGGACTTTGGCAGCATTACTTGCTTATTTATGGTTGTACCACATATTTATTTGTATTATTTTATGTGTACATAAATACCTCCACCATCATTATAGTATTTGTTTAAAACAGAATGTATCATTTCAAAAAAGCAAAAGAACAGCTCTACCTCACCATAGATACAGTAGTTGTGCTGTGTAATCGGTGAAGGGGGCTGGAAACAGAGCACTACTCCACACGTCTTATCACCCAGCATATTCCACACTCCTTTTTCATCGAGATTAAATCCTTTATCGGTCATCCATTAAAAGCATAGAAGAGGTACCTGACAGCAACAAGAGCTGAGGTGTTTGTGAGCTAGCTGGGTCCTTGGTTGTAGCTGTTACGACAAAAGACCCAGTGGGGTTGTAAACGCGTCAGCTCTTGTTGCTGTCATGTACCTCTGCTATGCTTTAAATAGATGACCAATAAAGGATTGAATCTTGTAACAATGAAAAAGGTGTGAGGAGTTTGCCTGGAGAATGTATTATTTTCTAGAGCTTAAAAGCACGGGTCAGTTCTAAACTTTTTTGCCCTCTGATGCAGACAAGGAACAAGACAAATGGCCTTCCCCTTTTCCTTAGGAAGAAGCGTGGCCAGTGTCCTGTCCCCTCCAGCAGAGCACAATTACCTGGTCCATCGCTGGGTCCACTCCTCTTCTACATTAGAGCCTAAATTACATGCATCCGGGAGCCTACAGAAAGATGCTGCCACACAGTGATAGGCTGCTGCAGTGCTGGAGAGGAGAGGAGCTAGCCCAGGTAATTGCACTGGCAGAAGAGCATCTCAAGGCAGAGATCTAAATTCACCATCTAACAAGTTATTAACTATAGTTTTTATTTGTATCTTTTTTTGGGGGTGAGAAATAAAATGTATGAAACTAATTAAATTTGTCATGTGACCTGGTGAAGCCATGCTGCATGAATTAGGACTAGTTCAAATGGATCTGAGAAAGAAATCTACAAAACAGGAAATGTAGTAAGTTAAATGCAGTACATACAACTAAAAACCTAACTCTTAGGCTTCTTGCACACCAAGACGTTGCATTAGGTGCCACGTTAAGGTCGCATAACGTGCACCTAACACAACGTATGGTGCTGCAAGAGCCGACGGTAGAGTGAGCCGCGTTAGGCGGCTCGAGTCCTATAATGTCTCTCAGAGTGGCGCTGATTGGCCAGCGGGACCACGTGATGCGGAGCGAGACACTCCGCATCACGTGGTCCAGCCGGCCAATCAGCGCCCGCCAGTGCAGTGAATATTAAGTAGCCATGTGCGCGGCTACTGTAGCTGGCTCTCCCCGCCTCCTCTCCGCCCCCCACTGCGCATGTGCAAACAGTCTAACGCGGCTATAGCCGCTGTAACGCCGTAGCATGCTGCACTTTGCACAGAACGTGCAGCGTTACATGTAACGCAACGTGGGCTGTGTGAACAGCCCACTTGTGTTACATTGCTGTGCGCCTGTAACGTCTTGGTGTGTAAGCAGCCTTAGGGGTTTCACACTAAACAGCAATTACTCACAGGCTAGTTTAGATAGATGGTTTGTCAAAGTGGAATTGCTCCCATGGGTTTCACAGCCAAATAACTACTGATCCACCACCACTCCATATGTTTAAATTAAAATGTTCAGACATATGGTTGAAACAAGATTTGTAATACATTAACAAGTAGAAGTACACTGTACACCACTGAGGAGTACCTCTGGCTAAGAAAACTCACACTACCAAGTAGTAATTTTATATATATATATATACTGGTACATAGGACCATCTATTGAAAAACTGGCACTAGGCCTTGGCCGTGACCAACCCGCCGCCGCAACAGGCACATGTTCGCGACACGTGTGCACTGAAACGCCTGCGCATGCCCGCCCCCTCCCTCTGCTATCCGAAGTCCGTCTGTGTGGCCAGGCACAACGCACGGACACAGGAGGATTCAGGACAGGGAGATAATTACATAGGATGAATGTACTATTATCACTGCCCTCTCCTCCTCTTTATGGTTTATACTGTTTAATTGTACCTGCGTTTCCTTGTATCTAAGTAGTTAAAAGTCGCACATATGAAAGGAATGAGATTTACAAATTTATTCCTGCTAATTATGTGACTAATGAAATATGATATACAACACTTTAGTAGCCATAGCAACCCAGCAAATTATACCTACAGGCTATGACACCAGCGCACTAGTTATTTATCAAACAGAACCTCTATGTACTAGAGTTATTATGAGAGGAATTTGAGGGATCAGCAGGGAATTATCTTGCACATCACCAAGTTTTTTTGTTCAAAGCTTGTAATTAATATCTACTCACAGCTGCATGACCAGATACAAATGACTGGGACTCTCATAGATATCTTCCAAGGCAACAATGTTCTCATGCTTGATTCTGTGGGAGAGACAAAACGGCAAATAATTATTCGGGTAAATCATTGACTATAGCAGAATGATCCACCTAAGAAGACAAAGAATAATTTATTACTGTTATTGTTTAATCACTGTCTGGCCATAATTACCAGGTAGACAAAAGAGAGAGACTCATCTGTAACAAGTACACTCTTTTTCAAAGTTCATTTAATTACTCATAAGTTACAGCAAAACAGTAAGGCTGTTTTAACTCAGATCACGTTTTTGCTTACACATTTTTTTAAATCCATATTTTTCTTTATTACAGTGCATTGAAGATGTATGTAGATACTGTAACTTGGTTATGGGGTAGCAATTGTTTTACTGCCATGCACCACTCAATTATATTTCAGCAGAAATTTGTTCAAAAATTGAATGCAAACGTGCTAGCTTTTTACTGTCCACTGTACCATCAGCATTGCATTACAATGTGTTCCACCGCCATTCCCATATGATAAAAATAACCCTTTCATGATCTAGAATTAATTGAATGGGCTCTAGTTTTTAAGATAGCAGGTGCTCCTCATGTGAGGATTAGAGGAAGGAGATGAGAACGTCACTGGCCACATTAATGCTATTTCACTCTAAAAAATAAAGGCACTTGCATTTTTAAAATAAAGAACTCATTTAAATTATGAACAGAGGGTGTGGAATACAGTTTTTTATACAATATTTTTATTTGGTCCTGCATTTTCTTGCAAAAGTTACAGACAAGAAAGTGTGTAAACTATAACAAAAAAAACCATTGAGCAAACAAACAAACTACAACAGTTACAACCGCAACAAGGAAAAACTAGACAGTGAGAAAAGGACATAGCAATGGATAACCAAGATATCCTTGGCAACCTCTAGACACATTTAGCTTACATAATGAATCTTGAAAGAAACCTTCCCCCATCTCCCATGGAATACAGTTTGTATTCAGGAATATACCAAGGTTCTGGTTCACTTAATGTGTATGTGCACAACGCATCTGTCATTCACTCTGCCTTGGTTAAGTGCATCTACAATTTCCCTGTTTAAGGCAACTAGGAAATCTGAGACATGCTCTGCATGCACATTAGATTGTTCTGCAGGACTCCAGATACAGTAGATTGCAGTAGCAATAACATTTATGCTCCTAGACCAAGAGCAGCCTACTCCTCAATCAAAACTGTTTGGAGCAGTACAAAACTATGTACCCACTAAAACCGATTAATCAGCTGATCCTGAATTAATTCCACATCTGATCCTGCTACTGATTAATGAACCATTAAAATCAATACAAATTATACTGATCAACGGTGTCACACTCTTGGGAGATTTCCCAAATGATTGAATACAACTGAAATACCGACCTACATATGGCTGGCTTAATATTGATTGTGTTCCAACATGGACATTTCTCAAGATGAGTTCTGTGACCATCTGCCAGAAGTATGATAGTTTAGCACTGATGGATGTATTTATATGTGGATATATCTCGTTTCCCTGATAGGCACCAAAACTCTTGCACAGAACAGAAGGAAAACACATAGAAATGCACCATGTATGTATTTAGAGAGTTTAGCCTCTCTAATTCCCCCTCATCTGTGACTAAGCACAAGTTGTAATTTGATCCCTCAGCTGTATCAGCTGCCTGCCATGGCAGAGAGCTAATTCGTAAACACAGGATGCTGATATGTCTACTTCAATGAAAGCAGGAAGTAGACACACTGCAGATTTATTGCAGGATTTGTATCAGCAGTGACAAAGAAATGTTTCTCTTTAAATGTTATTTTGCTGTTGTGTATCTTTTAGAGCAGAGAGTGAGTTCTTAGTTCAGGTCTGCTTTAATTCTGGATGGGAATATGGAGTAGTTTCATCCAACTCACATTAAGAGATGATCAATGAGATGCCAATACAAATTTTGTTGCAAACTTTTGGCATTTTGGAATTGGGCCAATCCAAATCAGCAACATATTTGCTCAATTATAACTTCCAAGCATTGTGCAACAAAGTTTGTACCAGTAAATCTACAGTATAGTAACTGCGCAATACTGACACAAGTCTGTCAGACTTTCTGCCTCGTAACTCGGGTCACTCTGAAGTCTATTGAAGCTCAATAAAACTTATAACATTGCTTTTTGTTTGCAAGGACATTCTGAATGGCTGGGCAGCACAGTGGTGTAGTGAATAGCACTCTCTCCTTGCAGCACTGGGTCCCTGGTTTGAATCCCAGCCAGGGCACTATCTGCACAGAGCTTGTATGTTCTCTATGTGATGTCCGTATCTGCGTGGGTTTCCTCTGGGTACTACGGTTTGCTCCCATATCCCAAAAACATACAGATAAGTTAATTGTCTTTCCCCTAAATTGGCCCTAGACTATGGCCTTAATTCACTAAGCTTATCTCCTGTCTCTAATAACGTTTCTAGAGTTATCACCATGGTGATGAGGCATGTCGTATTCAGGAAACATTTTACCTCAGGTAAACCTAAAGTTAAGTCTTCTGTCTTTAAGTTAACTCTTCAATCCTTAAAATAGCTCCAGAGTTAGGACAGGCTGTTTATTAACTGCGTGACAAGTCTGACAGGGGAAAGATACATTGATTTATTACAGAGATGGTTATAGTAGAAAGAGCTGCAGTAAGCCAGAACACATTAGAATAGGTTTAGGAACTTGTTGGATGGTAGAAAAAACGTTGTAATTTTTGTTACAGAGTCACTTTAAGGAATGAAGAGATAAGATAACTCTCTTACTGTGTGGTGGCAAGTTTTCTCTTGCCCTATTATCTCCAGCATGATCTTAGTAAATTGAGGCCTATGATACATACACTACACAATACAGGGAGTGCAGAATTATTAGGCAAGTGGTATTTTTGAGGAATAATTTTATTATTGAACAACAACCATGTTCTCAATGAACCCAAAAAACTCATTAATATCAAAGCTGAATATTTTTGAAAGTAGTTTTTAGTTTGTTTTTAGTTTTAGCTATTTTAGGGGGATATCTGTGTGTGCAGGTGACTATTACTGTGCATAATTATTAGGCAACTTAACAAAAAACAAATATATACCCATTTCAATTATTTATTTTTACCAGTGAAACCAATATAACATCTCAACATTCACAAATATACATTTCTGACATTCAAAAACAAAACAAAAACAAATCAGTGACCAATATAGCCACCTTTCTTTGCAAGGACACTCAAAAGCCTGCCATCCATGGATTCTGTCAGTGTTTTGATCTGTTCACCATCAACATTGCTTGCAGCAGCAACCACAGCCTCCCAGACACTGTTCAGAGAGGTGTACTGTTTTCCCTCCTTGTAAATCTCACATTTTATGATGGACCACAGATTCTCAATGGGGTTCAGATCAGGTGAACAAGGAGGCCATGTCATTAGTTTTTCTTCTTTTATACCCTTTCTTGCCAGCCACGCTGTGGAGTATTTGGACGCGTGTGATGGAGCATTGTCTTGCATGAAAATCATGTTTTTCTTGAAGGATGCAGACTTCTTCCTGTACCACTGCTTGAAGAAGGTGTCTTCCAGAAACTGGCAGTAGGACTGGGAGTTGAGCTTGACTCCATCTTCAACCTGAAAAGGCCCCACAAGCTCATCTTTGATGATACCAGCCCAAACCAGTACTCTAACTCCACCTTGCTGGTGTCTGAGTCGGACTGGAGCTCTCTGCCCTTTACCAATCCAGCCACAGGCCCATCCATCTGGCCCATCAAGACAGACTCTCATTTCATCAGTCCATAAAACCTTAGAAAAATCAGTCTTGAGATATTTCTTGGCCCAGTCTTGACGTTTCAGCTTGTGTGTCTTGTTCAATGGTGGTCGTCCTTCAGCCTTTCTTACCTTGGCCATGTCTCTGAGTATTGCACACCTTGTGCTTTTGGGCACTCCAGTGATGTTGCAGCTCTGAAATATGGCCAAACTGGTGGCAAGTGGCATCTTGGCAGCTGCACGCTTGACTTTTCTCAGTTCATGGGCAGTTATTTTGCGCCTTGGTTTTTCCACACGTTTTTTGCAACCCTGTTGACTATTTTGAATGAAACGCTTGATTGTTTGATGATCACGCTTCAGAAGCTTTGCAATTTTAAGAGTGCTGCATCCCTTTGCAAGATATCTCACTATTTTTGACTTTTCTGAGCCTGTCAAGTCCTTCTTTTGACCCATTTTGCCAAAGGAAAGGAAGTTGCCTAATAATTATGCACACTTGATATAGGGTGTTGATGTCATTAGATCACACCCCTTCTCAATACAGAGATGCACATCACCTAATATGCTTAATTGGTAGTAGGCTTTCGAGCCTATACAGCTTGGAGTAAGACAACATGCATAAAGAGGATGATGTGGTCAAAATACTCATTTGCCTAATAATTCTGCACTCCCTGTATAGACATATGACTATGGTAGGGATTAGATTGTGAGCCCCTCTGAGGGATAGTTAAGTGACAAGACATTATACTCTGTACAGTGCTGCAGAAGATGTTGGAGCTATATAAATACTAAATAATTATTTTAATAATAATAAAGCTATGCTGACCAATATATGCTACTTTTAGGCGGAAATACCCGATTGCCGTCGAGTCCGCTCTACTGCGCAGGCGCAAGTCTCCGGCGCCTGCGCAGTAGAGCAGACCCGACTTAGGTCGGGTATTTCCGTCTACTTCGGAGCCGACAGCAGCCACAGGGCCCCCGCTGGAGCCTGTAAAGGTAATTATTTAAGTCACAGTCAGGTCTGTCGCCGGCTGTTTGGAGGGCTGCAGCGAGACCCCCGTGGGACAGAGGACGGCGTGGGAAGCCTCATTAGGATCCCGAAGCTTCCCCCACCCGAGGTGAGAACCCCCCAGGGGCGTTTTTTAATGTTACAGAGTCTCTTTAATTTGAATTAAAGATAATATTTGAATATACAGTGGAGTAAACTTCTTAGCACTGGTTACGAAGTGTATTACAGTGAATCCCTTTATAGTAAACTTCAAGGGACCAGACCAAGTAGTTGACTATATCATAATTCTTCATACAGTGTATATATACAGGTGCATTTGCTGGGACCTGGTGACAGAGTTTACTATAGCCAGAAGTTTATTATATGAAAGTTTACTATAATGAGATTCTACTGTACTAGCTACAGGGGCGTAACAATAGACCCTGCAAGGGATGCCTCCACAGGGGGGCCCAGAAGCCACAGGGGCCCCCTTGGGGGTAAAAGTTTGAGAGACTGACAACTAAGGGCATATTCTGTTCTTGTACCATTGTTATATTGACTGCATGTGTCCACCACACAGATAAGGAATCATACACACTTAGGAATTTGTACACTGTCCCTGCTCCCTAGGGTTCATAAAAAGCATCTGTCTCACACTGCAGCAAAGTTCTGATGACTTCATATAAATGTTATAAACAAAGGAGTCATAGTTTGAAAAAAAGCCCTTAATTCAGCAATCCCTCAGAAGAGATTACCAGATTCTTATCACACACAGGCTAGTGACCTTATGGTGTCTGATTACTGACTGTGAGAGATCGCGGAAAATCCGCCACAGGTGCTACTGAGCAGGCGGCTGATTCTGCGTCCAGTGCGGCGGTTTGCACGCGGAAGCGTGTTTGGTAGCAGGGCAGAACGCGGAAAAGCCGCCGCATGCAACAACAGTAAGGCGGCTGGTTCCGCGTCCAGCGCGGCGGTTTGCACGCGGCAGCGTGTGTCTGGTGTGGCTGAGTCTGTTAGTGCACATAGGCTTAGGAATACACGCGCGCTGAGAGGCAGAATTCTTATACTAAGCAGGAAGAGTCAGCTGACCACGCCGATCAGCTGACTCCTGAGTGGGATACTATTGGTTGAGCAATTAGGGGTGGTGCTGGAGAGCACTACTCCATATATAGTTCCTGCTGGTCACTTGCAAGTTGTCTGCCGTTGCGATCACTACGTGGAAGCACTCAGACCTAGTCAGATCCTTCAGTGTGTTTGAACCAGGTGGACCTGGGAATACACACTTAGCCAGATTATTTGAATTGTATTCTGTTTATGCTTAAGCTAGTTCCGGGGTGTAGAGACCAAGGACCTCACACCCAGCTTAGGGAACTGTGTTATCATCTGTGTTATACTTCAAGCTAGTTCCGGGGTGTAGAGACCAAGGACATCACACCCAGCTTAGGGAACTGTGTTATCATCTGTGTTGTGCCTCAAGCTAGTTCCAGGGTGTAGAGACCAAGGACCTCACACCCAGCTTAGGGAACTGTACTATCATCTGTGTTATCTTTCAGACTAGTTCCAGGGTGCTGATACCAAGGACCTCGCACCCAGAATAGGCGTTGTTTGATATATGTTATGACTTATAGCTTTTCTGACTACTCCTCTGTCATCTGATTCGGTACCTCGTATATCTGATATTCCGTTGCCAGACCCCGCTTGACTTGGATACCGAATCAGCCTTCTGTCTTTGTACTTTATCTGTCAGTGTGTTACTGACCCGGCGTGCCCGACCTCGAGAGCTATCTCTCCCCTTAAGAGATAGTCTCCAGATCAGATAGTGACATCAACCTTTAGGTGTCACTCATTCTTAGGCCCTTCCTGTCTTTAGCCTGACTCCTCCCCTCGGAGAGCCTCAGGCTGCTGGAAGGTTCCTGTGCTCCCAGAGCAGTGTCTCTTTACTGTATATCGCCTGCTCAGCAGGTACATAAACTTGGTCACTCCCAGAGTGCACCTCAAAAAATCTGGAGATAGAGCCTTCTGTCATGCTGCCCCTACTCTTTGGAACTCCCTGCCACACCCAGTAAAGACAGCACCATCCCTGGAGCTATTAAAATCCAGACTGAAAAGCCACCTGTTTAGCCTGGCATTTCCGGACTTATAAAATTCTTCCTCTGTACCACAATGGTCTGAGCCATGCTTATGCGCTTTGAGTCCTATGGGAGAAAAGCGCTCTACAAATGTTATTTGTTGTTGTTGTTGTTGTACATCACTCAAAGTATTACTGTTACACCAAACACTCACATATCTATAGGTGTCCAGAGGTTAGCAATATATCTGATTATCGGTGATACTGCAGATCATCAATAATCGGGTATATATCTGCATTCTTGGTGATACTGCAGATCATCAATAATCAGATTCTCTCTGCGTGCTGACACCAATCATTTCACTGACACAGTGGAGTGGGTAAGATTGATATCTGACTGTCGCTGCCTCATTGAGAGCTGGTTGTCTCATACTGAGTCCAAGATCCTGTAATAACAATATCAATCAGTGACATCCTGAATGTTTTGCCAAAGTTACAGTGAATATTATATCTTATGTTCAGCATGTCATTGTTGTTCCTCTATATAGCATGTGCTCTCATGTAGTAAAATAATACGGCTGTGTCTTTATGCAGGACTGCATTTACATCACAGGAGCCTACAGGCACAGTTGTACTGGCACCTTAGACTCCGCCTTCCAGGGACCTACAAACCCCCAAACTGCACCACAAGTGTGCTGGCTGGCCCAGCTTTCACCTCTCCCTTACTTCCCTTTCCAGGTGTGGGTAGCTACAGGTTCCCCTTTGTAGTAGGTAGCCAGAGGTATCTTAAGTATTAGATAGCTGGAGGTGCCTCTGACTGAAGGTAGATCTCAGAAACTGAGACCTGGGTGAGTAACTTCTCATTTACACTCTGCTCAGGACTCTGTATAGGGAAGTAGGGAGGGAGGCCCTTTGGTGAGGGGTGTGAGCCACCTTTCCATCATCAGGCACATGCAGGCGCGTGCCTACAGTGCCTTATGGTAAATCTGAGCCTGTATGTATGTATGTACGTACTGGGAGCATAGCTGCGATGAGGGACTTGTCGGCTGCAAGGGGCTGGAGGAAGCCCCGGGTAAGTAGATCGGGGGTAGCATAGACTGCCTGACATTTTCTTTAAGTTTAGATGTTTTTATCTGCATGGAGAAAACACATTGGTCCTCAGTTTTTCTGTGAAGAAAGCGAGGGGGGTGGGGGGGGGGGGGGGCATCCAAAGTTTTGCAGGGGGGCCCAGTGATGTCTAGTTACACCCCTGACTAGTTGGTTGCTATTTAGTGCATGGACTTTGTGTTTGCAAAGCATTGGGGGGGGGGGGGGGGGCAAAAGCCTTTGCACTTGTATCTTGTGTTTGTCTTTCCTGCAGGTGCATGCAGGGCCTGATTTATACTTTTACAGCCCAAGGCCACTGTCAGCAGCCTCCTCCCTTCCAGTATAGGTAGCCAGATGACCTCCTTCCAGTACAGGTAGCCCATCATCTTATCCCTCTATGATAGCTAGCCAGATAACCCTCCCCCCCCCAGTTTAGATAGTGTGATGACCCCCCCCCCCCTTCCTTCCAGTATAGGTAGCCTGATGAACCCCCCCTTTCCCTCCAGTATAGGTAGCCTGATAACCGCTTCCCCCTTCCCTCAAGTATAAAAAGTCAGATGACCCTCCCCCTTTCCATATAGATAGCCCGATAACCCCCCCCCTCCCTCCAGTATAGGTAGCCAGGTAACCAATATAGCCTAGCACCCACCCTTGATCCTATGGTGCCCTGGGCCATGGCATAAGTGGCCTTGGCTTAAATCTGGCCCTGCGTGCATGCTGTAGGCATATCTTCTCTACAGTGGGGGGAGTGTAAGCTGAGGACAGTGGGAGTGAGCATGTGCAGTATTGATTATAAAATATTGATTTTAAATTGAGGATCTAGATTTTAGACTTAGATCTTGTCTGTACACATAAAAAACTTTTCATCAAATATATTTTGTTTAATTTGTATATAGCACTTCCTGGTGCATTTTATTAACTTTAAACCAAATTATAAAATTATATGGTAATGCAATATTTAATAACTCATCTACATAAGCATATTGTACACTGTCTACAAACTGTAATGGAAATTGTAGCTATATATATCTTTGGCTATAAACACACCATTTTTTACAGTTCATTTTCTTCGTAAAATATGTCAGAAGAAATATTCATATAAAAAAAAAAAAGAAAAAAAAAGAAAAAAAGGCAATATATATAAAAAGTTAGCAAATTCAGCTGACATGCCAGCTTTCCCCCAACAGCATTTGCTGAAAGCATTTAGTGGTACTAATATACAAAATCCATGAGTATTGCAAATGGTGACTGCCAGTGTAAATATATAAATATAATCAGGAAATCTGCAGCTTGTTAGTTTCAAATCTGCTCATTTTAAAGCATCTTCAGAAATGTTGTGGAATATCATTTGAAAGAGGTACACAGCTTTATATGTACAACTGGTTCGATTTTGTAAGACAAATGCAAAGAAAACTAGAACAAAACGTGGAGCACATGCCCAGAACAACCAATCAATTTTCAGGTGCTTGTAAGGATTCGGATTGGCTACTTTAGGTAACACCTCCAAATTTTGTCAGTCTTCTTTCTTATTAAGTCAAACCGGTGAAGGTTACCTAACCATCATTAACCACTTAACAACCAGCCAACGCCGATAGGCGGCGGCTGGTCGCATGTGGGTTTCTATGGAAACGGCCGCTCGAACCGTTCGTTAGTTCACGGAGAGGGGCTCCGTGAATAGCCTGCGAGCCTCCGATCGCGGCTCGCAGGCTAAATGTAAACACCCGGGGAAGTAATCCCCGGTGTTTGCATCGTATGCCGCTGCTGTCACAGCAGCGCCGTAAAGGAGATCGGCGATCCCCGGCCTCTGATTGGCCGGGGATCACCGGCATCTGATAGGCTGAAGCCTATCTGAGGCGGTACATGACGGATCACTGTCCTGTACCGCCTATATTGCGAAGGGGAGGTAGGGAAGGAGAGGGAGGGGGGAATAGCGCTGCGGAGGGGGGCTTTGAGGAGCTCCCCCCCCCTAGGCACAAGGCAGCGGCGGCCCCCCCCAGCAGGACATCCCTCTAGTGGGGAAAAAAGGGGGGGGGGAAGTCTGATCGCCCTGCCTGAAACCTGATCTGTGCTGGGGGCTGAAGAGCCCACGCAGCACAGATCACTGAAAACTACGCCGGTCCTTAAGTGGTTAAATAGACACTGAAGTCCCTTTTTTTTAACCTTATTTTCTTATAAAGTCCACTTCAGCATTAAATTCTAAGTGGATTTGCCCCATTCCCGTGGCAGAATGAGTGAGTTATTGCCCAGAAATAGGCCTGCAAAGTTCCACGACTTTGCAGGTCGCATATTTTGCTGCCCGGTGGAGGCAGAGCTTTGCCTCCATTAGCGTCAATCCCTGCTGATCGCCGCCTCTCCCCGTCCCTCTCAGTGAAAGAAGACAGAGGGGTGGGGAGAGGCGGAGATCAACTGAGATTGACTGGAGAAGAGGCAGAGCTACTGCACAAAGCTCTGCCTCTACCAAGAAGGAAGATCTGCGAGCTCTGGAACTTTGCAGGGCTATTTCTGGGCAATAAATCACTCGTTCTGCCGTGGAAATGCGGCGAATCAGCTTAGAATTTAATACTGAAGAGGACTTTATTAGAAAATAAGGTGTAAAAAAAAAAAAGAGACTTCAGTGTCTCTTTAAAGGAAAGGAAATGAATAAATATACTGCACATGTTTATAAAACCTTTTGTTAGGGTGAATTTGTTAATAGACCATAAAGGTGGACAAGTTTTATGGTTAGGTACTGTAAGTCCATCTACTATTTGACGTAGTTAGTACCGCAGTCAGTCATACAACCATTCTGCTTTGGACAGTGCATGGTAAAGACCATATTTTAAAAGTAAAGCATGCATTTTTGTACTTTAGGCTTATGCTACATTTTAATGACATTTGACATCTTCAAACGCCGGAAGACGCACAATATGTAAAATGATTTTGCACAGTAAGCAGATGTAAACAATCCCGCAGAGCAACAGATGGATAAGGTAAGTGGATCTCAGTGGACTGTATAAAATATGCAAATGTGTACTAGTCACAGCACTGCAAAATGAAAAAGTCTGCTTACGATAGGCTAAGCTTAACTGGCAGGCATAGCACAATACAACTATGTTTTCACTCTGAAGTTCTGTTCAAAGAAGTTTGGCTGCTTACGCTCTGAATATAGCTTCTAGCATGGAATAGGAGTCTGATGCTTCTTGCATCTCTCCTCTTATTCTTAAGACACTTCGGGCACCTAGAGCTGTCAGGAATTCCAGTATTCACCAATTTCCTCTTAGCATTTAGGTCCTAATCTCCTCTGCACGCTCCACCCTATGTGAGTCGGGATGCTATGTGGACCAGGGACTACTCATCTGAGCGATGACAAGTGTGTCGTCCCAGCACACGGTCACACCCAGGCCTTTAAGTAAGCAAAATATAAAAGCTGAGAACTGGAAATCCATGATGTACCAAAGAACAAAGAACCCGTAAGCAATGTCCACACAAGCCAAGTTCAAACCAGGAATCAGATGTCAGTCTTACCTGGGATGATCCAAATCAACGTTATAAACAAGCAAAGGGTCATACATAGGAGATCAATCTGGCTACCTATACTGGCTGTACCTATACCTGGCTACCTGAACTGGGGGCATCCATTCCTGCCTACCTATACTGGCTGCACCTATATCTGGCTATCTGTACTGATGGTACCTATTACAGGCTACCTATACTGGCTGCACCTATATCTGGCTACCTGTACTGGCGGCACCTATTCCTGGCTACCTATACTGGCTGCACCTATATCTGGCTACCTGTACTGACGGCACCTATTCCAGGACAGGAAAAGTGGAATACCAATACATATTTGGTATTGTTGCATTCAGCAGAATCAGGGCATTTACAAACAGTAACATTTTTGTCAGTAAATGTAATTCTTCTTTGAAAAGCACAACAGAAAAATACGTTATTTTTTATTTGACTTTTTTTTAAACATATTTCACGCAAAAATGTTGTTATATCTCCAGAAAAAGTACAAAGGTTTTAGTGTTCAAGCCCAATTCATTACAGAAAAAACAATGTCCTTTTTCATGTAGGTTTTCTTGTCAAAAATCCTAAGTAAACCTAATGAGTGCAAAATGTCTAAAAACTGCTTGGCAGCAGATGTTTGCGTTTAGGACAAATCGGCTGGCAGGGAAAGGGTTAAACACTACAATTAGCCAATCACATCAGACCACACCTCTCAGCACCTAACCAGAATCCACTACCTGCACAACATCCATAGGCCAAGACAATGAGCCGGCAACAGCTGTTAGCCTCTGCGACGTAATGAGAAGGAGGAACGAGTGATCACGTGTGTCCACCTCTTAGAGCAGATAGAATGTGTAAATTCCGCACGTCTGCGGATCTAAAGTAATTTCCGCCATGCAGAGCCTGCCTAGTGGACTTACCAGAGACTGCTGGTTGTTGCACATCTGCAGGAGTAACGGGATGCTAACTGACACTTCAGAGGAAATCAGTCTCACACTAATGTTCTGCCCTACTACAGTTATTGCAATAAATCAAGTTGTAAAAAATTTGCTTGATTTTATTTAAATGTAGAAATTTCAGTAGTATTAGAAGGGATCCATTCATGAGGCGAAAGGAATCCTGTTGCAGGTACTTCAGGCCTGGAGTTGATAAATGCTGATCTGAAGGATTCAGCATTATGACGTTGCATGCATGGTCATTGTAAAGCTGCTGGTTAATTTTTCCTTGAGAATGCAGTAATCCCCCATGTAGTGCCATATCTACTCTGTAAATACCAGCACTGCTACGGAGAATTATCTGTGCATCTGGCATAGATCAGAAAGGAATGCAAGGGTCAGCAAGATGTCTAGGTGGATTACACACTCTCACCATCCAGTGCTTGAGTCTCGGGTTCAAATCTTGGCCAGAACAATATACACATCAAGATCATTCAGACACCTGTGATTTCCTCCCACATCTCTAAAACATGCTAATAAGCTCATTTGACACCTCCACCCCCCCCCCCCCCCCGCCCCCCAAAAAAATATATCTGGCCTTAGATTACAGATAGGACAAAGGCCTATGACTACAGTAGGAATTCGATTGTGGGGTCCTTTAACCCAATAGCAGCTTCAAACAAAATACTTTGCTTGAAAGCTGCTTGTGCAGTGACAGCCTCTGGCGGCATATCTTGTTTAACTGCTTATGAGTGTGTGGCAGTAGAAAGTTAAATTTACCTGTTTTTCCCAGAAGGCTTCTTCTCTTCCTCCACCAGCGGCTCTGAAATTCCAGCAGGCCTTCTGGGTCCAGATCACAAGGTAGGACATGTGATTTGGATTCAGGAGACCATGTCAGCATTACAGTGTAACCCAGTGGTGGAAAAGGGGTGATGGAGACTCTTCCATCACCAGGTGGCGCTGTAACAGTGACCTGGTCTCCTGCATCCCAATCACGTGTCATACCATGTGATCGGAACCCAAGAAGACATGTCGGGAGTACATCGCCACTGCGGTGGAGGAAGAAGCTGATCCAGCTGTCCGGATACCTGTGTATGAGAGCTCCCTGCCGCCACTCTACCCTGCAGCCACATACCCTGCCGAGCCTGCCAGGCTGGAGAAGGTACACTTGGCAGCAGGAAAAATTTGTCCCTGCAGTCAAATAAAGTTTAACTTTATTTGCATGCTAAAAGGTTAAGGGACAGTTAGTGTGATGTATGTGTACTGTTAAGTAATATACAAGTTTAACACCCCCCGCATGGTGTGTGTATAGTGTGTATATAGCATTAGGCTTATATATACCTTGCCATTTTCCACTTAGATCAACTGATCAATCAATAGTTTTCAGCATGTCCAACCTGCTTCCAATCAAAAAAGATTAATTCTGAGATCAGTACTGCATAAAATTGATCACTTTCTCAATCGGAAATGCTGGAAATTATCAATCAATCAGTTGATCTGACAGGAAAATTGCATGGTGTGTATAAGCCCCTCAATTTGCTACCACATTCTGCTACATTCTGTTGTCCTCCGAATCTCACTGTGCCCAACAGGCACCAAACTTGTATACTACAATAAGAGAGATTATCTGACCCATTGCTGCACTGGCCTCCCATATTTCTCCAAAAAGCAGTCACTGAAGGTCCTCTTAATATTCTGGTTCTTTCAGACTGGCAGCCCTTTGCAAAGTCAAATTTGGACACCACATGGTTTAGATTTTATGCATAATTTCCTGACGTAGCAAACAATTGCCTAACAGCTGTAAACTCTCAGCTTTGAGGCTACTGGAACAATGTGAAATACACAGAGGACAACATGAGGACAACATAAGGTTCATAAATTACTTATTTTAAGAATGTATTGTGAAAAAGGAAACAGCCACAAAAAAAACTTTCTGGATCCTCCTGTCTTTGAGGTGGGCTTCTTGGTAGAGGATGAGCACTGTGTGGGTAGGCCTCTTCCAGATTTGCAGTGAGATAAGGGACACTATATAGTATGCACACCCTCAGCATCCTGTGGTAGGATCCCGGGATAAAATAACAAGCAGGAGGAACATTATTGGATGACCAATACATACTTCTCGCATTACCTCATATTTATTAAGCAAAAGTGGTGCACATTTCCATGCATTTAAAGACCATATCAAATTTTCAGCTTTGCTCAGATTGTGTAATTTTGCTATGTTTCTAAAGGAAAAAATGAGAAACAGTCAAACAATGATCAGATTCTCCACTGAGAAGTCAAACATAATGGATAATTCAGCCATAAGTTACATGGCTAAAATCCATATTGTTCTACTATTTGCCACTAAAACTTGGTGGTGTAAATTCCCTGTTAATCAAGGTTATTGTTTTATTAACCAAGGAAGTGCTTTCCAAGGCAGAGTAGGTTGAGTGGTTTATTCCTTCCACTGGCTAAAGTCATAATTATTAATGAAAGTAAGTATTATAAGCATTGGCATTGGTAGTCAATAATATGAATACAATTAGTAAGAATGGACACCACATTTCTAATGCCTGGTAAAATAAATGGTCATATATTGTGATTTCTTTATGAATAGGTTCTTAAAGAGACACTGAAGCGAAACAAAAAATTGTGATATGATTAGTATGTAAAACATTAGGAGCAGAGACATAAGTCTAATATTGTTTCCAGTACAGGAAGAGTTAAAATAAACTCCAGTTATCTATGCAAAACAGCCATTGAGCTCCACAACTTTCAAAGTCGCAGAGAACTCCTCTTCTGAAGCCTGTTATCTCAACTGTCAGTCACTCTATTTTCTTTTTCTCTGCCAGAGGACAGGTCAAATGTTCGCTGGGCTGCTCTGTAAAATCATTTAGAAAGCTGAGTAGTGTATAAACTGCAAATATTAGATAATGAAGCAATGTTATAAAAAACACTATATAACTGAAAATAAATATGAGAATATTTTATTTGCTTCTACTGTTCTAGTAATTATCCGTACTACACAACCAATTTATTATATCATCATTTTTTTTCCGCTTCAGTGTCTCTAAATTTTTTATATTCCCGAAATGGTATTTTGTAAGGAAAGATCCTGCCTCCGCATATTAAACTGACAGTCTACTTTTGTTCAGAGTAAAAAAAAACAAAAACAAAACATTCCCAATCAGACCAGCTTTGCATTTTACAGCCATTTATCAAACAGTTGATGTCAACTCTTCAGGCCTCACCAAAAGTCCACATTGTATCCATTTTCCCTCCAGTAAACCAGCGGGTTCATCTAAGCCGTCTAACAGCCCTCTAAAGCTTTCATGCAGCCTGTGCACCTGTTAGCACTTCCCTACTGGCTCTGTAGTGGCAAATAGGGTGGCTTATACGATTCAGTGATCACATGCTATATATTGCACAGTGTGTGGTATGTGTGTAACTGCACATGTCCACTCATATCTACAAAAGGTGAGGGAGGGAATAATTGCTCCAGCATGAATAGGAATGAGGGCCCCAGCAAACTGTTGTCAGCTTTGGCTTTGGAGGACATACACATGGCTAAGAAGTTATATTGATACTGTACGTGAATGCATACAAACATTATAATAATAGCAGGACATATGGAGTTTCTCCATTTATTCAGAAACTATACTCTATATAGCCCCATTTCCCCATGCCAATTTTTTTCCTTTGTATGTCAGTTTTCATATCCTGCATTTAGTGAATACTTTTAAGGCTATGACACTAAAACGCTATAAATCATGCATTTAGACTAGTATGTACATTAAGCAGCAAAGAGCAAGCTACACACGCACACATTACTTTTCATGCCTTGAGGTTTGTTAATTTGCCAAGGATCTGAAGAAGGAGGCAGTACATTGAAAACCGCAGCATCTCACATCAAATAGTAGTGCTGCCTAAGGAAAAGAACTCTGCTATGTTAATCCCTTAAAGAGACTCTGTAACAAATTGTTTATCTTTATTTCTTCTATGCTATAAGTTCCTATGCCTTTTCTAATGTGGTCTGGCTTACTGCAGCTTTTCCTAATTGCACAGTAGCTGTGTTATCTCTGTTATATGATCTAATCTTCTCTCTATAGTCGGCACAGTCAGGCTGAGGCAGTCAGACTGGAATGTGCAGGGCTGCTTGTGATTAGCTAGAAGCTGTACACACCCCCTGCAGGCTCTGTGTGACTAACACACTCTGCTTAGCTGAGCCTATTAGAAGCTGGTTAGTTTGTTTGTAAACACTGCCTAAAACTGGCAATTACAAGCCAGGTTTGCAGCAGAGAATGGCAGAAACAGCACAGAGGGGACCAGGAGCACATAATGAATAGAATGGTATGCTTTTTATTGTAAGAATTTCAGAGTACAGATTCTCTTTAAGCCTCATCAAAACATTTAAGTGAATGCTGAATATGTTTGTAGACGACCAAATTTACATTTCCTATGATTATGACCATTTGACCCATCGAAGTGTAATATCACAGGACAAAGTTAAAGCAAAATAAATGGCATTATCTCTATACAAATCACTGGCAGGCAAAACGGACACGTCACAAGCAATTGTGTAGGATTGTGACAGGCATTTGTTCCAATCTTCATAGCAATGTGAAGAACAATCAACTAACAGAACAAGAACACCATCAAACGAATATAATATTAAGCCAAACCAATAGCCTTCCACAGTGACAGAAATGGTCAAGGTGCTGTCTGCAGTTTTCCAAATGCAACTAATTACTGTCCAAAATGCCACACTGCTAAAAATTCCTTTCGGATTTCCTTTTTTTTCGATTTTTTTTTCAATTGGGGGTGATGGAAATTTTTGATTTGATTTTGTTTGCTAGATTGTATGGTGTGCGGTAGCTTGACAATTTTGTTATGTAGAGACGCAAGCAATTTTTCAGAGTTTTCACTCATTTGTTTTGTCAGAATAGGGGAAAAAATAAACACATGTATGGTACAATGTGTACAATTGACATTTTTCAAATGTTACAATCAATCAGAAAAAACTATTGTAAATCTTGAATTGAAAAGAAATGTAAAAAATGTGTAAGTGTGTGGCCACCTTAGGTCTTAAACTATTTCAGTTAACTAGTTGGACATTCAAATCAAGGCTCCTTTAACAATTGGGTCATTTCAAAACAAAGTATTGTCTGCAATGCTTAACATAAAACAATTCACATCACCATAGGGCTCAGAATTTAATGTTCCAACCACATTTTTAAGACTTTTATGAAAGAAAACCCAAGTCCCTAAAGAAAACCAACACAACTGCCATGCAAACAGTGTCTTAGGTAGGAGGCGATTCCAAATCTCTAGTGCTGTAAAGTGAAAATGTCAGTCAGTGTGGGAAAACCATTAGAACTGATCCCACCATCTATTCTTATACAGTGGTTTGCAAAAGTATTCAGCCCCCTTGAAGTTTTCCACATTTTGTCATATTACTGCCACGAACATGAATCAATTTTATTGGAATTCCACGAGATAGACCAATACAAAGTGGTGTAAACGTGAGAAGTGGAACGAAAATCATACATGATTCCAAACAATTTTTAAAAATAAATAACTGCAAAGTGGGGTTTGCGCAATTATTCAGCCCCCTTTGGTCTGAGTGCAGTCAGTTGCCCATAGTCATTGCCTGATGAGTGCTAATGACTAAATAGAGTGCACCTGTGTGTTATCTAATGTCAGTACAAATACAGCTGCTCTGTGACGGCCTCAGAGGCTGTCTAAGAGAATATTGGGAGCAACAACACCATGAAGTCCATAGAACACATCAGACAGGTCAGGGATAAAGTTATTGAGAAATTTAAAGCAGGCTTAGGCTACAAAAAGTTTTCCAAAACCTTGAACATCCCACGGAGCACTGTTCAAGCGATCATTTAGAAATGGAAGGTGTATGGCACAACCGTAAACCTACCAAGACAAGGCCGTCCACCTAAACTCACAGGCCGAACAAGGTGATCAGAAATGCAGTCAAGAGGCCCATGGTGACTCTGGACGAGCTGCAGAGATCTACAGCTCAGGTGGGGGAATCTGTCCATAGGACAACTATTAGTCGTGCACTGCACAAAGTTGGCCTTTATTGTGACAAAAATAAATCCATTAAAAAAGAGTGGCAAAAATAAATCCATTGTTAACAGAAAAGCATAAGTCCCATTTGCAGTTTGTCACAAGCCATGTGGGGGACACAGCAAACATGTGGAAGAAGGTACTCTGGTCAGATGAGACCAAAATGGAACTTTTTGGCCAAAACGCAAAACGCTATGTGTGGCGGAAAACTAACACTGCACATCACTCTGAACACACCATCCCCACTGTCAAATATGGCGGTGGCAGCATCATGCTCTGGGGGTGCTTCTCTTCAGCAGGGACAGGGAAGCTGGTCAAAGTTGATAGGAAGATGGATGGAGCCAAATACAGGCAATCTTGGAAGAAAACCTCTTGGAGTCTGCAAAAGACTTGAGACTGGAGCGGAGTTTCAACTTCCAGCAGGACAACGACCCTAAACATCAAGCCAGGGCAAAAATGGAATGGTTTGAAACAAAACATATCCATGTGTTAGAATGGCTCAGTCAAAGTCCAGATCTAAATCCAATCGAGAATCTGTGGCAAGATCTGAAAACTGCTGTTCACAAACGCTGTCCATCTAAACTGACTGAGTTGGAGCTGTTTTGCAAATAAGAATGGGCAAGGATTTCAGTCTCTAGATGTGCAAAGCTGGTAGAGACATACCCTAAAAGACTGGCAGCTGTAATTGCAGCAAAAGGTGGTTCTACAAAGTATTGACTCAGGTCAGCTTGTCATTAAGTGGTTAATGATATGATTCTTTGAACTTTCAATTCACCGTTTTGATTATAATATTGAGTGCTCGCGCTGTCTAACAGATGTAAAGCTGCTCTCCAGTTCATTCAAATTAATGGAATCTATCCGGAAAATGGATTGATTCAATCAGTGATACAATCGAACCAGAGAATCGATCGTCCAAAGAATCGTATCGCTTGTGGCCACCTTTAGGCCTTATTCACACCTAAAATCGAAAACGCAAGTGCTTTAAGCATTTTAGTGCGCTTTACCCCCCCTCCCCCTCCCGACACTCCACTGCGTGCTGCATTTCTGGTAAAAGAGCTTTTATAAGCGCTTTTCAAGAGCGGTTTTGTCATTCACTCCCTGAAGCAAGTCAGGAAGTGAACTCTTTGACCCGGAAAAGAATAACTACAATGTATTTATTCTTAAAAATGCTCACGCAGTCGCTGCACAAAGCGATTTTGTGAGCGTTTGCGTTTTTTCTATACCTTCCATTGAGGAAAAATCGCCTCAAAATGGTACAGGCACCACTTTGCTGAATGCCCAGCAGATGAACCGCGCTGATATGAACCTTCTCATAGAGATTCATTGCACAAGCGTTTTGTGGGCGATTTAAAAAAATCGCCTGTGCTTGAAAAAAAGGCCGAAAATACTGTAGATGTGAACAAGCCCTTACAGATTTCTTTGTAAAAAAAGACTTCACTCAGGTGGGCCTGGCAAATCCGTGTGTTCTATAACTCACCTTCAGTCACAAAGTATCATGAATAGCATATATGGGCACACACTGATGCATAATAAAAATGTAAATAAACATTTTCTGGTTGAACTCAATGGACGTGTGTCTTTTGTTAAACACAACTAACTATGTAACTGTGGAAGCTCTTTCTTCACTAAGCAAAGAGATCTCAACGCCTTTTATTCTTACTAATTGCCTCCTTTGCAGTCCCATGTCTCAGTTTTATATCCTTAAGTTTATTGCTTTAAAATAGTCACATGTTGGCATACAGTGCCTGTTTACTAACTCATATTGTTTCCTGAATGATCATTATCTCCTTATCTCTGCAGTAACACTTTACTGATACAGGTTCACACACCAATCTGTACTTCTGGAGAAAAGTTTTCACAACTATGATCATATAGGAATTATATACATGTGATAATTATATACATGAGGTGTTTAATTGTTTTCTTTAGAACTAAATATTTTGATGTGGGTGTAATCAGCTGCTGTCTAGCATAGGCACTTGCGACATGTATATACATGAAACTCCCTACAGTATCTCTGTAGTTAAAGAGAATAAAAAAAATGACTGCAGACACACCTAGTTTAATCCAATCATTTACCCACAATTGTAAACATAAACATTCATATCCATGTTATAGATGACCCACCCCACTGTCATAAATCTTGAGTACTCTGACAAAATGTAGCGCAGAGATTTATTATAAAACACATCACAATAAATTACTTTTAATAATATAGTTGCTCTTGCTTACCTTTCTAATCCTTTAATTAACAAGGGTAAATGAAGGACATTTGCTTACTATATAGAGCTATGAAATTGTATTGGCCCCATTTTGTGCTTATGGAACTATCTGCAATAAAAGTCCTAATTTTATTATTCACTGTAAAGATCAAAAGAAAGCCAAGTTGAAAGCCTTTCCCAGGTGAACTGTAACGTGTTCTGTGTACCTGTAAGGTCTGGCAGATCTCACCTTCAGTCCCTATGCCCCAATCTGACACCACACTCTTCACATAAAGCCAAGCCCAACTTGCTACTTACCGCTGTGGGTACTCCACCTGCTGTTTCTGTACTTTCTCTAACAAGGTAATACAAAGTATTCTTATGCAAACCAAAATATTGTTTCCTATTCAAGGTTTTGTAAATTGTGCTGCCACTAATGTAATTTATGTTATCTCATGCACATCGTGCAAGATTCAGTATGTAGGTTGCACAAGTTGGGCTCCTAAAGATTACATTTGAGTATTGTATTATTTGGGCACTTCTAAAAACAACTTTGGTGGCTCAAGGGTCTCTTACCACTTTGTGACTATCCATGGCAGCAATTTGGCCTCATTTAAATTCCAGAGTGTGGAGCAGGTGCGCCAATAAATTAGGGGAGGCGACAGTTGGAAAACTCTTTTAAAACGTTAGACATATTGGATTTGGTAGCTGGGGACTCAGGGCCCAGTGAGGTTAAATTCCAAATGGGATGTCAGTCTTTTCTACAATGTGTAAAGTATTGGCTCTTTGTTACTTTTGTCGTCGTCGTCCCCCTTATTACAGTTGATAACTTAGTCATGGGTTACTTGTTCATTCATTGGTTCTTAATTGAGCAATTTTTATATCTATTTGCACTGTTTTCTACTTTTGTATTCTGTAACTTAAAGCGGTTTTCCATTTTACATTGTTAATTGCATTGACCCAACCTAAAGGGTGTTACTGTGTTTATAAATTGTGGCACCTGTGAGAGCATCTTTAGCTATGGCTAAGTGGTGAGTGTAGCTCAGTTGCACATGAGCTGATATATTTCTGTCCAGGACCATTTTCAAATAAAGATTGGACTTTTACCATCTTCCAGTGGCATGGATTCCTTCCCTAACTGTAAAACCTTAATCGGCACTTGAAACTTTATTTATAGTTAATATCCTGCGTAAATGAAAGGCAGGATGTGACTGTCCAACTACAGTTACCCCCAGAAATTATGCATGCAAAGTAGAGGAATTGAGACCAAGGACACCAATGACCTCCTAATGAGTCCAGGCAGGAAGCAGAATGCAGGACTGGAACCAGGGGTGATACACAGGAGATCAGGTTGTAGACAATTCAGATGATGAAGCAGACTCTTTACCAAGGCAAAGATCACACACTTAGGTCAGTCATTAAGCAATCCAGGAAGTCATTTGCTCCTACTCTTGCCCTGTGCACAACTTTGGTAGGAGCATTAGAAGGGCAATTAATTACAAGTGGGCATCCACTTACTGACCGAACAATTGTGATACAATTGTGACTTCCAGTGTGAATAACACATTTAGCTTGGTTAGATTGAACAGCTGGTCTGTGAACTGCCCTAACTTTTCCCCTATCAAACGATCACCAACATGAGGTAGCCAGGGATGAGCAAAGAAGGGTGACCAGTCAGTTATTCACTGCGAACAAAGAGCCGACTTTCCCATCTCCTCTGTCCTACTGCTGACAGATGATCTCTCTGTTGCCATCAAAGCAGCTAGAGTGCTGCAGAGTCTCACCAACAATTCACCCTGCCCAGTATGTAATAAAGCATAATACACACGCACGCACGCACGCACACACACACACACACACACACACACAAACCCCAGGGTATTTTTCAAACAGTTTGACAATATAAAAATAAATGTATGAATGGTGTCTTGTCTTGCACAACAAATGACAAATATGAACTCAATTTAATTTTATTATGATGCAGGAGATAAATTTATTTTTCAAATGACAACTCAATGTGTAAGATGTGTCCCAAGCAGGTGTGTATTTCACACCACAATTTTTACAGGTTTAAGGCAATCGCACCTAATGTAACCAAATGAACCTAGAAACCTCTCACCTTACTGCAGTTTTTAAATTCAGCTCAGTGACTATGTCCACAAGTATTAGAATGATGGACACAAATACATTACTGGAAGCAGTAGAAGAAAAGAAAGCAACCCCGAGAGTAAATCTAAATGGATAGTTGTAGAACACGCTGGTCTAAACAGGACCATTACTATAAAGTATTGTAAACAAAGCATGATACTAAACCATTGCACAAGCTTAAAAGGCAGTTCCTAGCAAACTTTCAAAGCAGATTATAAGGGAAAAAATGTATTCAATACTGAATGTAACCCAGAAGATATTTGTGCTTTGTAGTGAAGACTTCAGTTGGATAAAAATGGTAGTCAACCTATATAACCTATAAAATACCTTGAGAAATCACAGATAGTTAACAGAGAGAACAAGCATTATCTTACCAAAATATTTGCTGTTTCATTTTCTTTTAATATTAATTTAAAGGGTAGTTAAAGGGACTCCGAGCAGTGCAGAAACTATGGAAAGATGCACATCATTTTAAAGCTCTCTTTCTCCTCTTTCCAATGATATATAAACCGCCACCCTACGCCTTTTAGTTTTCGCTATTTTCGCGATTGAATTTGCAGCGACCACGATTTCGATCGCAAAAATAGAGAAAACTAAAAGGCGTAGGGCAACGATTTAGGTGTCGTCAGAAAGAGGAGAGAGAGAGCTTTAAAATGATATCCATCTTTCCATAGTTATATTGTATTACACAGGGCGACTTTTTGTCAAAGTCAGCAGCTGCATTCAGCAGAATGGAGCTGCTGACACTGGGGAAAGTGTCGTCCTGTGTAATACAAGTAACTATGGCTTGATGGATATCATTTTAAAGCTCTCTTTCTCCTCTTTCTGACGACACCTAAATCGTTGCCCTACGCCTTTTAGTTTTCTCTATTTTCGCGATCGAAATCGCGGCCGCGGCAATTTCAATCACGAAAATAGCGAAAACTAAAAGACGTAGGGTGGTGGTTTATATATCATTGGAAAGAGGAGAAAGAGAGCTTTAAAATGATATGCATCTTTCCATAGTTTCTGCACTGCTCGGAGTCCCTTTAAGTCTAAGCTACAGAATTATAAGAGAAAATAAAATGTATAAACGTTAGTTTCATGGTATTAGATAGTATTACAAATGGCCAATATAAGGAGACAGACATCACTTATCCCTGGAAAATATAATAGAAAGAGATTTGCTTTGAAATCTCATGAAATGAGCTGAAATCTCTGCAAAATGTGCATAAAAGGTTGTGATCAATTATACATGGCCTAATGCACTCAATTCCTATTCCCATCCCGGCTTGTGATTGCAGCTGGTGAGCTGTGATCTTCACATTTATATGAGCACACATTATAGGAAAAACAATACAACAGAGAGACAGCTGCCCGTGTCCAGCCAGCAAGATAGTGACATACATAAACGCAGATCACATCTCCTAATGGCACTACTGAAAATGACAGCATTTCAGCTTCTGATTTGACTACTAAGTGCACTTTTATGGCAGGGATTCTCTAACTATAATTATATTAACCAGTCATGTGTTAACCAAACATGGATAGCAGAAATAAAGCTACTTGAATGAAGAATGTTTATGGAACCACACACGGAAAGGGGGAGGAATATACTTTAAACCACTTTAAACAATGGGAATTTTTTTGAACCACTGGCTACACAGGAATATATTTATCATAATGATAAACAATCAAATGTTGCTTCTTCCTTCATGTTTACGGCTTGATGCATATCTGAGCACCCCAATGGGAATGGACTCAAGCCAGGCTAATAGTGTAGAATATTAAAGCCTTAATTAATCTCTACCCCCTCCCCCCCCCCCCAAAAAAAAAAAAAAGCAACGCCATTACCCACATCATTAACATATTTGTTTGAAAGAAAAAACGCTTGGATTGTCAGTCACATGACACCTTTGCACAAAGTACAGAGCTACTAGCTGAGTGGTTATTTCTATGTCTGCACAGGATCATCATCTAACCCTGTCCACCTCCTCCCTCTGCTCCTTGTGGAACACAGAAGGTGGGACGTTGAAAATACTCCTTTCTTCCCATTGGCTAATACGGAGCACATCCAGGTCCAGAGTCGCTGCAGTGGTGGTGAGAGTATCGCTGTACATAACTTTTTTCACTTGATGCAGTTTGCATTGAAAGAGAGTGTCACACAGTTGATTCACTCTTTCTTGCAACATAGAAGGTGGGAAGGATCAGATCTGTATTCACAGGAAGATATTGGCTGGTCTCCCTGACTACCTCCTGAAAGTGATGATGGGATATGGATTCTGTAATTATAATTATATTAACCAGTCATGTGTTAACCAAACATGAATAGCAGAAATAAAGCTACTTGGATGAAGAGTATATATTTATGGAACCACAAACTAAAAACTAATTCTACAGCCCTACCTAAGGTGTCATCCCCCCCCCCTCCTCCTTAGATTGTAAGCTTTTGGCAAAGTCTTCTCGTTTTCCAGTATCATTGTATGGATGTATTGTTCAGTGTCGCATAATATGTTGGCTCTTTATAAATACAATAAATAAAATAGGGGGAAGAGTGTGCATGGAATACAGACTGCTGCCCAGTCCATTTAAGCCGCAACTGGCATTGCCACAGTCACTGCAAAGCCAGGTAGCTAGGTCAAAGAAATAAGTAAGGCCGAAATATTTTGTGCTATGCAATACATTTTGAGTATTTCAAACTACGACATATTTCAAAGAATATGCATTAAAGAGACACTGAAGCGAAAAAAAAAAATTATGATATAATGAATTGGTTGTGTAGTAAAGATAATTACTAGATCATTAGTAGCAAAGAAAATATTCTCATATTTTTATTTTCAGTTATATAGTGTCTTTTATAACATTGCATCATTCTCTAATATTTGCAGTTTAAACACTACTTAGCATTCTAAATGATTTTATGGAGCGGGCCAGTGAACTATTGACCTGTCCTCTGCAGAGGAAAAGAAAAGTCAGTGACTAACAGTTGAGATAACAAGCTTCAGAAGACAGAGCTCTCTGCGACTTTAAAAGTTGTGGGGCTCAATGGCTCTTTTGCATAGATAACTGAAGTTTCTTAACTCTTCCTGTACTGAAAACAATATTAGACTTATGTCTCTGCTCCTAATGTTTTATCTCTTAGCTGTCCTACACATGCAAATCATTATATCATATTTTTTTTCACTTCACTGTCTCTTTAAAACATGGGCCTGAAGTAAAGCCAGAGTATAGTAAAAAGTTCCCAACAAAGTTAGATTTAATTAACTCTTGTACAGTGATTTTACACAGAATTTCAAGCTGTTGTCTATGGTGGAGCACACAATTAAATGTTACTACACTACAGAAATACACACACATGGAGGTGGTAAAACTACTAGCATGGTTGGTTCGAAGTTTAATTCTTCAAATCAGAAAAATCAGAATGACAGACACTTATTTACAGGATAATACTTACCATACTTGAGAGGATGGAGGAAAAAAAGCAATAGGCGGGGCCATAACTAGAAATCACTGAGTCCCCTGCAAAACTTTGGATAGGGCCCCTCCCCCCTCCCTTTCTGCACAGGTAAACTAAGAACTAATGTTATTCACTTGGCTAGTGCACGCTTGAATGTGTTTTTCCCACGCAGGTAACAGACAGCAGCATTTTTTCTATCAATTACATTAGCTACTGTGATAAAATGTGCATGTTTCCACACATACAGACACACATGATGTGCAGAAAACCCATACAGAAAACTGACAGACGAGTGTGCTCCCAGCCTCAACTTATTACACTCACTTTGTCCATCTCTGATGGAGCAGAACTGGCTCTGCAGACTCCTCCAGCATCACTGCAGTACACGGCACTTGGGGAGGGGTAGAGGGGTTCGGGGCTGGGGGCTGTACACAAGACCGTGCTGCACACTGAATAGGGACTGTCTGCAAATCTTTGTCTGCAAAACCTTGTATGATTCCTTATCAGTGGCTGAGCAGATGCAGTCATTAGAACAAATGTGCATAGAACAGAATTTTTTTTGTCTCCGTGCCCTTAGTTGTCAGTCTCTTAGGACAGGGAAAATAAACTTCTTTCCTCGGGGCCCCCTGCAGCTGCATCCCTTGCCGGGTCTATTGTTACGCCCCTGGCAATAGGGTAGAAAGCAATAGTGGCCACGATAAAGTTTAACACAGATAAAAGGCTAAGCTATACATACTGTACATACATGCTTAGCTCTGTCAAGCAATGTTTAGAGGGAGGGAGGGGGCAGACAGTGGATTGCTAATCTGCTATAAACAGTTGGCTTTAAACAACAGGTGAGGCTTATACAAATATAAGATTATTGCTCAATACAACTGCAAACAAACAGATTACATAATGATTATCTATAGTGGTTGTAAACACCAACATTTAGCTTACAATTTATTATGATGCCCGGGGTTGCTTGCCTTGTTCTTAGAGTATGTACACATGCACATTTTGGGCCAAATTTGTGTTGCTTGCTAAGATCTAATTTGATTGATGTGGGTGCAGGCTCTAATGCTGAACAGATGCTAAGCTAAACAGCCGACCAACACATTGGGCTCGATTCACTAAGACAAATAGCATGCCTTATCAAAGTTAAGACGCCTTATCAGAGTAGCATACGAACCCTGCAGGGGCTCAGGGCAGGATGAGTGGAGCTCTCGTCATTGCCAATTAGCAGGCATACGTTCGTAGCGCTCGCTATGCTACTCTGATAAGGTGTGTTAACTTTGATAAGAGGTGTTAACTTTGATAAGGCATGCTATTTGTCTTAGTGAATCAAGCCCATTGTATATATAAAAAAGAAGGCAGGGGCAATGGTGCAGCGCATTACGGAAAGGGAATGTGGAGCAGTAGAAGAACAGGGTGGTCACAAAGTCCCTTTACACCTACCTTCATCTGCTTGCATGAAAAATGTCAAACCAATTACTGGTATTAAGAAAGTAAGAACATGGCAAAATTCTGTGCTTTTTCAATGAGCAATCCACACATCTTGGAAGGTAGGTTCCTTGAAGAAAAGCAATGGCCAACCACTGATAAGCGTTTGGTGGCTTCGGGGTGTGTGTCCATGAACGTGCACTCACCCAGGACATGGAGGAACCCATAGTGATGTTTTAAACTAATGAGTAGCAATGTGTCATATGGAATTAAAGCTAGGTGTAAAAGGACTTTGTGGCTACCTTGTAGATGTAATTTTCATTGCTAAAAATATTTAAAATGTACCTAAACTTATTTTTTCTTTACTAACAGTAAACAATCCTATGTAATAAAACCCTAAGGCCCCGTTTACACTTAATAAGTTGGTACGCGTTTTTTTTTCTTCCCCATAGCAGTGCATTGTGAAAAAGATTTCGGTTAAACCGTGTTAAAGAAAACCTGAACTGAAAATTAAAAGTCAAAATAAACATACACAAGTCATACTTACCTCCTGTGTAGTCTACTCCTCAATCTATTTTTCCTCTCCTGCTTCCTGTTTGTCCACCGTGATCAATGGAATTCTCCGTCCTCCATTTTGAAAATAGCTATTACCCCATAACAGCTTCCTGGTCAGCACACTGTTAAACTGTAACATCGCCCACTTGAGCCATAGGGAAACATGGACAGATCAGTTCTCCTCTCAGCTGTAACTGACAGCAACTGATATATAACTGACAGCAACTGATATATTTCAGTTCTGACAAAATGTTGTCAGAACTGGAAGGGATCGCTGTAAGAAGAAAATGGTGGGTTTCTGACAGGAACTGATGGCAAGGTAATTATGTAATGTTCATTTGAAGTTACTTCATGTGTTTATTTTAAATAATTTTACTCAGTACAGGTTCTCTTTAAGTGTGAAAGGAATTTGGAAAACATGGGACTTACTTTGAAAATCAGTTGACCTTTCAGTTATAACTGAGAGCAACTGATTAAAACGGGGCCTAACTGTCCCTGCCTCATTCTCCTGTCCGTGTCCAGTGTGTTTTGGCTTCTGTGAACGTGTAGCCGTTGGGACAGGGGGAGGACTGGGCCAAGGAGTGCAGACAGAGGGTGGCGGGCGGGCGGGTGCGCGCACGCTGACATGCGGCGGTGAGACAGACCTAGAGCCCGTTTTTAAACGGGCTTAGGTCTATTAAGTATTCATATTCTGATAGCTTTATAACTATGGAAAATCTGCCATTGTGACCATCCTGAGCTAGTGATATAAAGCTATGTACACATGGTAGACTAAACTTGGCCAAGGTGACTGTTCAGGGGCAAGAACCTAGTAAGTGTACAGGTGTCCATGAGGTTGCTTAAAAACCTGGCTTGCCAGATCTTTAAATGACTGCCGCCCCCGCGCCCATTCCCCTCCTTACCACAATATATTGGCTATAGCAGTTTATTCAGAGTGACGTGTACATTTAGAGGCACGTTAATGAATCTGTAGAAAGCACTGATCTGTGTATGTTCCTCTTTGTTTATTTGTCACAGAGCTGTCAAGCTTACAAAAAAGGGTCACTTTTCTGGAATTTAACAAGCTTTCTTATCCACATTCGTCTACAATATAATTATTATATTTAGTGATGAATATCCAAAAGCATAGTGACAGCTACCAAGTTGAAAACATTGGCAAAACACTAAATTGGAAGATGCCACTTTCATAATTCAGAACTAGCAACAGAGATGCTTAAAAACTGTTGACAGCCTTTTCAATGGACGTGAACAGCATTCAACAGCAAAAACTAAATAAGCAGACAAAAAAAAAAAAAAAAAAACAGGCGAAACATTAAAGGCAAAGAATTCTAAATTTCTGCTATATGTAGAACAATCCTTAGAAAATCACTGTTCTGCGCCTCTGAATATTGCAAATATTTTCTCAGCTTCATTACTTACGTACTGTATAAAGCTAAAAAGAGACTGAAAAACGCTCTATTAGCCACTTAAAGGACCACTATTGTGAAAAAAGAAGGCAGTTAAAATCTGACAGAACCAACAGGTTTTGGGCCAGTCCATCTCCTCATGGGAGATTCTCAGGGTTTTCTTTGTTTTCAACAGCATTTCCTGAACAGCAGTTGCAAAGTCTAACTGGCAAAATAGTGTGCAAGTGATTAGGGAGGCTGGCTGGTATCTTACTATTTTGTCAGTTAAACTGCTGTTCAGGAAATGCTGTTGAAAACAAAGAAAACCCTGAAAATCCCCCATGAGGAGATGGACTGGCCCAAAACCTGTTGGTTCTGTCAAATTTGAATTGCCTACTTTTTTCACAATAGTGGTCCTTTAAGAACCAGCGGTCTCTGCCCCCTTAAGGACCAGAGACCACTGCTACCAGAAACTTGCAAATCGCAGCACATACCCGCCGCAAACGCCGTCCACGATGTTGAACCTCCGCCTCTGCCATCTCTATGATGGCAGAGTTCCTGTGAGCCAGTATGGAGCCGCTTTCATTGGCTTCTGACCGTGTCTATCAATGTAAGCCAATGGGAGTAGCTTACATAGATAGACAGGGTCAGGAGCCAATGAAATCGGCTCCTGACCTGCTCACAGGGCTCTGCCATTATAGAGACGGTAGAGCGAGTGAGCTGCGGATAGTGTTGGGCGAACATCTAGATGTTCGGGTTCGGGCCAAACAGGCCGAACATGGCCGCGATGTTCGGGTGTTCGAGCCGAACTCCGAACATAATGGAAGTCAATGGGGACCCGAACTTTCGTGCTTTGTAAAGCCTCCTTACATGCTACATACCCCACATTTACAGGGTATGTGCACCTTGGGAGTGGGTACAAGAGGAAAAATTTTTTAGCAAAAAGAGCTTATAGTTTTTGAGAAAATCGATTTTAAATTTTCAAAGGGAAAACTGTCTTTTAAATGCGGGAAATGGTTTTCTTTGCACAGGTAACATGCTTTTTGTCGGCATGCAGTCATAAATGTAATACAGATAAGAGGTTCCAGGAAAAGGGACCGGTAACGCTAACCCAGCAGCAGCACACGTGATGGAACAGGAGGAGGGCGGCGCAGGAGGAGAAGGCCACGCTTTGAGACACAACAACCCAGGCCTTGCATGAGGACAAGAAGCGTGCGGATAGCAATTTGCATTTTGTCGCCATGCAGTCATAAATGTAATACAGATGAGAGGTTCAATAAACAATAAACCGTAATTGGTGTTGTCCAGAATGCGCACAATGCGTGGGTCGCGTTCAATGCAGTCCTAGGCCGAAGAGGTCATAGCCTAGGGTCACAAAAACCTGTTTATTTGGGCAATTTCAATGGTGGCGAGTCTGACGTACATAAATCGCAGCAATGGCCGTTAGCAACGTCTGAATCTCACAAAATGTCTCATGCAGGTAGAAGACATATTGTTAGACTTGGGCTCCAAAGATGGGTTCCCTACATCTCTGCAAACCAGAGTTACAGGGCTCCAAATTTGGTAAAATCCCCCATAGGCTTTCATTGGGCCTCCTATTTACAGTTCCAAAATCTCACATCTTTTCAAAGGGCAATTGCTCAGCAGTGGCAAATTTTCTAGCATTGTAGGGACCCTTAGGGGGAACATGACTGGTGAGTTTCGGGCCCCTAGGCCAAAGAGGTCATAGCCTAGGGTCACAAAAACCTGTTTATTTGGGCAATTTCAATGGTAGTTATGCTGACGTACATAAATCTCAGCCATGGCCGTTAGCAACGTCTGAATTTCACGAAATGTCTCATGCAGGTAGAAGACATATTGTTAGACTTGGATTCCAAAGATGGGGTCCCTACATCTCTGCAAACCAGAGTTACAGGGGTGCAAAATTGGTAACATCCCCCATAGGCTTGCATTGCCTCCCTATTTCACTTTCCAAAATCTCACATCTTTTCAAAGGGCAATTGCTCAGCAGTGGCAAATTTTCTAGCATTGTAGGGACCCTTAGGGGGAACATGACTGGTGAGTTTCGGGCCCCTAGGCCAAAGAGGTCATAGCCTAGGGTCACAAAAACCTGTTTATTTGGGCAATTTCAATGGTAGTTATGCTGACGTACATAAATCTCAGCCGTGGCCGTTAGCAACGTCTGAATTTCACGAAATGTCTCATGCAGGTAGAAGACATATTGTTAGACTTGGATTCCAAAGATGGGGTCCCTACATCTCTGCAAACCAGAGTTACAGGGGTGCAAAATTGGTAAAATCCCCCATAGGCTTGCATTGCCTCCCTATTTCACTTTCCAAAATCTCACATCTTTTCAAAGGGCAATTGCTCAGCAGTGGCAAATTTTCTAGCATTGTAGGGACCCTTAGGGGGAACATGACTGGTGAGTTTCGGGCCCCTAGGCCAAAGAGGTCATAGCCTACGGTCACAAAAACCTGTTTATTTGGGCTATTTCAATGGTGGCGAGTCTGACGTACATAAATCGCAGCAATGGCCGTTCGCAATGTCTGAATCTCACAAAATGTCTCATGCAGGTAGAAGACATATTGTTAGACTTGGATTCCAAAGATGGGGTCTCTACATCTCTGCAAACCAGAGTTACAGGGCTCCAAAATTGGTAAAATCCCCCATAGGCTTTCATTGGGCCTACTATTTACCGTTCCAAAATCTCACACCATTTCAAAGGGCAATGGCTCAGCAGTGGCAAAACTCACCAGTCATGTTCCCCCTAAGAGTCCCTACAATGCTAGAAAATTTGGTACTGCTGAGCCATTGCCCTTTGAAAAGATGTGAGATTTTGGAAAGTGAAATAGGGAGGCAATGAAAGCCTGAGGGGGATTTTACCAATCTTGCACCCCTGTAACTCTGGTTTGCAGAGATGTAGGGACCCCATCTTTGGAGCCCAAGTCTAACAATATGTCTTCTACCTGCATGAGACATTTCGTGAAATTCAGACGTTGCTAACGGCCATGGCTGAGATTTATGTACGTCAGCATAACTACCATTGAAATTGCCCAAATAAACAGGTTTTTGTGACCCTAGGCTATGACCTCTTTGGCCTAGGGGCCCGAAACTCACCAGTCATGTTCCCCCTAAGGGTCCCTACAATGCTAGAAAATTTGCCACTGCTGAGCAATTGCCCTTTGAAAAAATGTGAGATTTTGGAACTGTAAATAGGAGGCCCTATGAAAGCCTATGGGGGATTTTACCAAATTTGGAGCCCTGTAACTCTGGTTTGCAGAGATGTAGGGAACCCATCTTTGGAGCCCAAGTCTAACAATATGTCTTCTACCTGCATGAGACATTTCGTGAGATTCAGACGTTGGTAACGGCCATTGCTGCGATTTATGTACGTCAGACTCGCCACCATTGAAATTGCCCAAATAAACAGGTTTTTGTGACCCTAGGCTATGACCTCTTCGGCCTAGGACTGCATTGAACGCGACCCACGCATTGTGCGCATTCTGGACAACACCAATTACTGTTTATTGTTTATTGAACCTCTCATCTGTATTACATTTATGACTGCATGGCGACAAAATGCAAATTGCTATCTGCACGCTTCTTGTCCTCATGCAAGGCCTGGGCTGTTGTGTCTCAAAGTGTGGCCTTCTCCTCCTGCGCCGCCCTCCTCCTGTTCCATCACGTGTGCTGCTGCTGGGTTAGCGTTACCGGTCCCTTTTCCTGGAACCTCTTATCTGTATTACATTTATGACTGCATGCCGACAAAAAGCATGTTACCTGTGCAAAGAAAACCATTTCCCGCATTTAAAAGACAGTTTTCCCTTTGAAAATTTAAAATCGATTTTCTCAAAAACTATTAGCTCTTTTTGCTAAAAAATGTGTTCCTCTTGTACCCACTCCCAAGGTGCACATACCCTGTAAATGTGGGGTATGTAGCATGTAAGGAGGCTTTACAAAGCACGAAAGTTCGGGTCCCCATTGACTTCCATTATGTTCGGAGTTCGGCTCGAACACCCGAACATCGCGACCATGTTCGGCCCGAACCCGAACATCTAGATGTTCGCCCAACACTACACGTGACCCGTTCGGCCAATCACAGCGCTAGCCGAACGTTCGGGGAACGTTCGGCCATGCGCTCTTAGTTCGGCCATATGGCTGAACAGTTTGGCCGAACACCATCAGATGCCGAACAGGGTGATGTTCTGCAGAACCCGAACAGTGGCGAACACTGTTCGCCCAACACTAGCTGCGGACGAGAGATATCAACGCGATCGGTGGGAGAGACGAGAGCGTCAAGAATGCACATCGTTGGTGAGTTGAAAACTATACCCCGCCAGCCAAATCAGCATCAAAACAGTGCGTAGATTTCAATTAGCGTCATCCTTAACTGGTTAAAAAGTAATGCTAAACGTAATTTTGCTCTTAAAACAGAAGATATTTGCGAATATTCAGCTTTAAATGAGCAACTGTGGTTTGCCATGATGCATCACTCCTGAATATGCAAATCATCTCTTAGGCCTGGTGCACACCAAAAACCGCTAGCAGATCCGCAAAATGCTAGCAGATTTTGAAACGCTTTTTCTTCTTTTTCTGTAGCGTTTCAGCTAGCGTTTTGCGGTTTTGGGAAGCGGTTTTGATGTAGTAGATTTCTTATATTGTTACAGTAAAGCTGTTACTGAACAGCTACTGTAACAAAAACCGCCTGGCAAACCGCTCTGAAGTGCCGTTTTTCAGAGCGGTTTGCGTTTTTCCTATACTTAACATTGAGGCAGAAACGCATCCGCAATCCAAAATCTGCAGCAGCCCGGGAGTATGCGTTTCTGCAAAACGCCTCCCGCTCTGGTGTGCACCAGGCCATTGAAATACATTACCCTAGCGGATCCGCACCCGCAAGCAGATCGCAAACAGCAGCGGAAACGCTCCGGTGTGCACTAGGCCTTAGACAGGAAGAGATAGAAGTTTCTATGTTTGCAGCCAGTCAATTAATTAGTCCAGATTTCTAAAATGAGTAACAAAGCCTCTTCTACAGTAGACCTATTTACCCCTTGAGCAAGGTGGGAGATTATAGACAGGCTCATAGCAACAATATTCTAAGAGAGGACAAAGTGCTGTTCCTAAGCTTGCAAAGGAGCACAGTCTGAGCTGTCAGTTTTGAAAATTATTTCCTGAGCGGAGACTGCAATCGAAAGACAATTTTAAGCAGTGAAAAAACAATAATGACACAGTTTCACATTGGGCAATCAGTGTATACAGAGTCAGTGTACCATCAATTACAAGATCTGCCTTAGTACAGTGCAGCCTGGTGCACATGCTTGGCCTGTAGGTAGACCTTCGCATAAGCAAAAGGGAAAAAAAACTAGGTTCATTAAAGCCGTCATAAGTAAAACCTGCAGCATTAAAAATCAATTTAGTATACAAAATCATTTTTATGTTAATATTAAATTCATATTTTCATAAAAATATAGTAAAATTCTTACTGGTTCTTAGAGAAACGCATAAAATACTCAAAAGTGAATTTATGAGCTTCTGTAAGCTTTACAGTACTATGACCATGCTAGCCTGGGTCTATGTCTGTCCTTGTATAATATGTACAATGCTTGAGAAATTATATATAAAATGCTGTACAAGGTTGTTCCTATGTGTTTCATTCAGAGTTCACAAAAAAGCCCGATTCCAGCAGGGTGTGTGAAGCGTACGAGAGAGAGCGGCGCCGGAGACTTGGGCGCAGGACACAGCCAGTATATGGCTGATCCTGCTGCCGCACAAGTCCGGGCCATGTTAATTACTATTCCCCCTCCAGGCCGACATGGATAGTGGGGGAATAAAATAATTCGGCTTCCAGCAATTGCTGGAAGCCGAATTATTGTTTTAAAAGCAACTTCAGGTCCGTCTTCTGACGGCGTTGAAGTTACTCCCTGTGCCTGCGATAGCCGTAGTTCCTATTACGGCCTATGGTGGCGCCGGCTGCGCCCAAGTCTCCTGCGCTGCTGCGCCCAAGTCTCCAGCGCTGGATTTACCGTGTTCGTGTGTGAAGGCCTGTGGAACTTTGAAGTCTCTGCTCTGTCTGAAGTCTGCTTGTGAAGGGAAGACTTTTGGGGGCCACGATCATAACCAGACTAAGTAAGCTAAGACCTTTTCAACCTAATGACTACGTCATTACCCTTTAGTGAACTGTTTGGAGAAGCGAGAACTTGCATTTCTGCTTATGTGAAATTAATTTTCTGTGTTTAGCATTCTGTACATAGGAACTTTAGCATTTCAACTGTAAGATTCCTTTAAAGCGGAACCAAACAACTAAAAATAATTTAAACTGTGTAATAGCCGGGACAAATGGGAAAAATAAAATGTGGGTTTTAAATTGCAGTAGCATGTATTTACCATAATACACAAAAACTGAGAAATAATGAATATTTTCATTTTTTTCTTCTTATTATTCTCATTAAATTGCATTTAGAATAAAATAATTCTTAGCAAAATGTACCACCCAAGAAAGCCTAATTGATGGCAGAAAAACAAAATATAGATCATTTTGTTGTGATAAGTAGTGATAGAGTTATTGGCGAATGAAAGGGAGGGGCGCTGTGAAAATTGCTCTGATCCGTAAGAGGAAAAACCTCGTAGTGGTGAACTGGTTAAGGTGGAGCTCTACTGTAACTTGTTCTTATTCTCACCACCATAAATCTTCAATTAATAAAACAGGTTGGGGTGTTCACACTCCTTATATTTCACATAAAATCTTAAATGTTCTTAACTGGCTACCCATATATATTCTAATCCATGAACATGCCATAGGCTTGACAGTGTTATAACACATTTAAATATGACATTTACGTAAACGTGATAGGTAATGTAAGACACAAAAACACAGTCAATAACAAAAAAAAAAAATCACATGACCTATTTCAATCTTTGCTCTTGTGCATCCTCTTACTGTTAGATCAATAAGCTATTAGCAGTAAACTATTAGCCGTATGCTACTAGCAGCTGGCAGAGTTTGGTGAAGTTACACGTGCACAGCAGAATGGTAATGTAAAAAATGAAAATTTGCGTCATACTAAAGGACAACTACATAAGCCAATATTTGTCTCATTCATTCTCTACCTACAATGGACATCCATTAGCATAATCTGTGTGCAAATGAGTGCCCACAGATCTAGGAAAATATTTATGCCTGAAGTGTTTTTTTATGCAGCATTCCATAGTATAGACACTTCTTTAGACAGTATACAGTACATGCGGTCTTTTTTGTCATTTAACCAGTTGTATTTGGCATTTGTCACAGCACTGTGGTACTTAAAGAAGAACTTCAGTGAAAATAATGTAATAAAAAAAGTGCTTTATTTTTACAATAATTATGTATAAATGATTTAGTCAGTGTTTGCCCATCGTAAAATCTTTCCTCTTCCTGATTTACATTCTGACATTTATCACATGGTGACATTTTTACTGCTGGCAGGTGATGTCACTGGAAGCAGCTGCTGCTTGCTTTTTTGGCAGTTGGAAATAGCTGTAAACAGCTATTTCCCACAATGCAACGAGGTTCACAGACAGGAAACTGCCAGGACCATGGTCCTTACAGTTTCCTGTGGGAGGGGGTTTCACCACAATATCAATCATGCAGAGCTCCCTGATGATCCGTTTGTGAAAATGAATTGATTTCTCATGTAAAAGGGGGTATCAGCTATTGATTGGGATGAAGTTCAATTCTTGGTCACAGTTTCTCTTTAAAGCAAAGTATATGGAACAAGAACGATTCCTCATCACAGCACTGTCATCTAATCATTTGAGTACTAAAATGGCACACTATCTGTCTATATGACAGATGTTCAGCTGCCACGAATAAAGATTTTAAAGAAAGAAAAATTGACAAATAGACAAGTTATGGATAGCAAAGACAAATTTGGTACTGTGAGGCAATGTATAATGCAAATGCAATGTGTGCCAGGATTATCCCACAGACTTCACAGGTGCAGTCAAAATGGTATCATTGCTGGTATGCTTCGGAATGATTACAACACAAGCATTCTGTTTCATCAAGCAAATGAATTAATGAATCGTGAAATTGAAATTAAACACAATAATAACTGCCTAATCAATCCCTTTTATTTTTTGTTTCCAATATCTTTGTCATAGTTTGCGCCTCAGTAATAAATTAATTAGGTGTGAAATCATAATTTTGTTGGAGAAACCCCTATGGAATATTCAGTTATTTGAACAAACGGATTCAAGCCTGTAAATGATTATTCTTTGTCTGCCACATGGAGCTCATCACCATCTCTTGAAGGAAAGGTTAACATTTCTTATGATTTGCATAATAACAATAACAATGAAAAGTAATTGCACTAATAACAGTAATTTCTAGTAAAAGGCTGTCAAGTTAGCTGAGCTGAGGATAGTAAAAGATTTGGAAACATGTATCCAAAAGTTTAAAGTTTAACCTTGTAAAATGTCAGTAGAAGTAATAACTGATACATTACTGTTTGATTTTAAAGTGAGTGTATTTTATACATAATAAAATGAACTCAGATTTCTAAAATAAAAGATTTTAACATTGTTTGGCTGCACTCTTCATGTCAAAGCAATAAGGTTAAGTTAGTAATGGTGGGGAACTTGAGCGGCCCAGAAAAAATGAGCACTGATTTTTTTTTTTCAAATGTCTCCTATTAAGTGGTAAAAGTTTGGAAACCTTACCATGATTAGATCAGAACCTAGTCAGGATTGCTGAAATATTAGATGTTGTGCTAGTGTGGTCACATGTGCGCAGTCACAGAAAAAAAAGATGCAAAAATATTCAGTATTCACACAATGTTCTGATTTGACCTAGGTGAGAGATGGAAACTTTTGCCATATAATAGTTGACTTTCATTCCAGTCAAGCTGGCCCGATCCCTAGGTCTTGTGTTCTTCGCTGTTCTTTTACCTAAGTAACCTGAATGTGTCTCCACTGAGGGATGCACAGATGAATGGAGCTGGAGAAAGACAGAAAAAAAGTTCTCCAGAAAAAAAAGAAAGTTCTCTCTGATTATCGACAGTGGAATAATAATTACCTCTATTGCTATGTTATGATGTATTTTGGTAAAGCCTGGAAAATGCAGTGCTGTGGAGTCGGTACAAAAATCATCCGACTCCTCAGTTTATGAAACCACCAACTCCGACTCCAGGTACCCAAAATTGCTCCGACTCCTCGACTCCTTAGTCTATTTTTTACAAAAGCTATGGATTTGGTTCAAAAATCATCCAACTCCAACTAATCAGTTTATGAAACCACCGACTCCGACTCCAGGTACCCAAAATTGCACCGACCACGACTCCTCAGCAGGGGCGGACTGGCCTGGGGGGATGGGAGGCGTTTGCCCCCCGGGCCGCCGCCTGCTCACACATGGAGGGCCGGTGGGGCAGCATTAGTCATCACAGACAGCTGCCACTGTCCGCTGGTAGTATTTACAATACCAGCGGATCTGCAGCGTCCCTGCTGTTGCGATGGCTACAGAGTGCAGAGAAGTGTAGGGGGCGGATGCTTCCAGTCGGCCGAGATCACATGGGGCCGGGCAGCCAATGAGGAAGCAGAGCCGCTCATACCATGTGATCGGAGGGCTCCGTAAGCTGGAGTCAATTGGCTTGTGTGCTGTCCTGCTCTCTCTCTCCCTGGCGCAATATTTAACTCTGTGGCCTGACAGGGAGAGAATGTGAAGAGCAGCTGCAGAAGCCTCGCAGAGAATTACTGGCAGCACAGATGACAGTGCAGCTTGTGCTGCTGGAGTTAGGCTGGATTGCACAGGGAGACTGCTGTGAATACACAGCACGTCTGAATCCTGTGTGCAGGAGACAGGAGTTCGCTATAACTGCAAGGATGTGCAGTGAAGGCTGGTGATAAAGTTGTCATTCTTCTGCTTTTTTTTCTCCCCCTTTCATCTCCTGCTCTGTCTCTCCACCCCCCTCTGTTTTCATACCCCCCCCCACCTCCCCCTCCATCTCGTGTTCTCTTTCCCTCCCCCCTGTGTTTTCATATCCCCCCTTTACATCTCTACAGCACACTCTCCCTCCCCCTCTTATCCTATACATAGTAATGTGACTCCTTGTCCTCAGAGGAGCTCACAATCTAATCCTACCATAGTCATAGCCTAATGTCCTACCATATTATTATTATGTATTTATACAACAGTGACATCTTCTTCTGTAGCACTTTACAGAATACTTAATCATGTCACTGGCTGTCCTCAGAGGAGCTCACACTCTAATCCTACTATAGTCCTAGTCTAATGTCCTACCCTATTATTATTATGTATTTATATAGCAGTGACATCTTCTGCAGCACATTACAGAGTACATAGTCATGTCACTGACTGTTCGCAGAAGAGCTCACAATCTAATCCTACCATAGCTATAGTCTAACGTCCTACCATATTATTATTATTATGTATTTATATAGCACTGACCACTTCTGTAGCACTTTACAGAATACCAAAGGCCCGTACTCACGGGCTGCAAAACTCGCCTGTCGCCAGCACACGTGAGCGTGTGGGCGACAGGCCGGCGACAGCTTCTCGCCAGGTCCCTCCGCGTACACATGCGGAAGAGGGACCAGCGGCAAGGCGGAAGCTGTCGCTGACGTTCCTCCTCCCCCCGCCGGAAGCTCACCGGAAGGTCTGTGAACCTCAATGGAGGTTGCTGTCGCTAGTCCGCGTACTCACGCGGACTAGCGACAGTTGCGGCGGGGGGGCAGCGGCGACTGTCGCCATGCGATTGAAAGTTTCAATCGCATGGCGACATAGCGACGGGCGACAGTTCGGGGGCGCGCGCGCGTGCGACGGCCCATACTCACGGGCGACCTGTCGCCGCAACACGCGCGCGCCGCGTGTTGAGGCGACAAAAGTCCCTCGTGAGTATGGGCCATTAGTCATGTCACTGACTATCCGCAGAGGTGCTCACAATCTAATCCTACCATAGCCATAGTCTAATGTCCTACCATATTATTACGATGTATTTATATAAATAGCACTGACACCTTCACCTTCTGCAGACTTTACAGAGTACATAGTCCTGTCACTGACTGACTTTAGTCAATTTAATCTTTGTAATCTTGTAATCAGTAACCGTAACCTGATACTTAATTTCATCCGCTTTTTTATAATTCTGCTCTCAAATTCCTAGCATCACCCTAAGTTGCCCAAAAGCCTAGCCTTTAATCTTTTCTAACCGCCTTTATGTTTCTTTTACCTAACTTTAACTCCCTTTTTTTTTGTAAATCCCTAAAGGCCCATACACACGTCGGATTTCCGCGAACGACGGGTCGTTTGAACGTCCCGTCGTTCGCCCGCGAAATCGGGCGTGTGTACAGACTATCGTTCGTTTGATAAGAGTGAATTTGAGCGATCCGCCGGGCGGATCGCTCAAACTCACTCTTATCAAACGAACGATAGTCTGTACACACGCCCGATTTAGCAGGCGAACGACGGGACAGTCAAACGACCCGTCCGCGGAAATCCGACGTGTGTATGGGCCTTTACCCAGATCTATCAGTTTCCCTAACCTCCCCCCCCCCCCCTTCTGATGACTCTATCCTAACCCTGCTGTTGTCATGGGGTGGCTGGTGATAGTGGTACAAATCTGGCCCTACTGCCGGTAGGCACACAGGGATCCTTCACAGCATGCCAGCAAGCCAGCCCTGAGCCCAGCATCACTGCCAGCTTGGCCTGCATCATTGCAGCATAACCACCAGCCAGGCTGCAGCATAACTGCCAGCCAGGCCAGCACAGCATCACAGCCAGGCCAGGTAGCCCAGCAAGCACAGCATCACCACAAACCTAGCACAGCATAACTGCCAGCCGAGCACAGCGCCCAGGCCAGCTGAGGATAAGACAGAAGCCAGGTGAGAAAAGTCTACCTATTTTAAATACTGCGTATTTATCATATTTAAGTTACACCATTGCTAGGTTCATGTACATTTGACCCCACCCATGACCACTCCCACTTTCTTGCTGCATAACCACGCCCATTTTTGGCGCGCTACGCGCGCCACACGCTTCCTCTCCCTTGGTGCCCAGGATCTTCCAGGATCCTAGCAACGCCCCAGCAGTGAACCTGGGCACTCTGGATGTCGCTCAGTTCAATGGGGGGCATAAGGCCACCACCCCTTTTCAAGCAAAATATTTGATTTCACTGGAAAATTTATTTAAAATATGATTGAGCAGCAATGATGGAGCATCAGTTTCCAGCAGATTTGATCACAGTGATCGAATCTGCTGTGGAAAATCAATTAGTGTATGAGCAGTGCACTATATACATTTGGGCTCGAGAAAGATATGGATTGGGGCTGGGACTACCGTGAAAGGGCCTCTAGGTTGTGTTTCCCCCCAGGCCAAAAGGTCCCAGTCCTCCCCTGCTCCTCAGCCCTGGGAAAATGACTGTTCACTTAAAGATATATGTAAAGAATTTTGTGCAGCAATGGTACTGCTTACATCTAGGCGCCTGTATTTGGGAATGGCACTGTGGTTGAACAAAAAAGTGTAGATAAACTGAATAGATACATTGTTTTCAAATTTGACTTCAATTCATTACGTGAATGTGAAAAAATGTACTTCAAAGTAAGTTCTCCATCAATAAAAGCAAAATTTAGTGATAAGCAGTCCTTACAGAGAATTCCCAAATGCATGTACCATCTTTATTCTTAAACCAACCTCTTAATACTTTATGGCAGTCCTTCCAACTTGTAGCTTCTGGACTGTATTAGGGCTTTCAGCTTAACAGTGCTAAGATTGCAACTCAACCCTACTACTTACACTAGTTGGTAAGTGACAATGATTGAGCTATGAGAATGGTTGGTATTCTCCTTCAAATTATTTCCCCATCTCCTGAGTCTTCTATGTCTGCATTTTTTGGCTCCTTGTCATATCTACCTGCTGAAGAGGGGCCTTTTGGCATGTCTATCTGCTGATGCACCTTTATATAAATTCACTCCTCTTTGTTAAAAGGGAATGCTTTAGGGAATCATGCAAAGATTGACTAAAGCTTTGTATACACCTGCAATAAAGATTGGACATTATCAATAGACATGTCTTGCTGTACAATTCTTTTTACGAATGACCATGCAAGATTTCTGCATACACAGTAATTCAGGACTCTGATGCTGTAAACTGTCCTCCTTAGTATTAAAGACTGGTTGTGGCACCACTGAAAGTGTGTAATGCACAGGTACACTATGATGTAAGATCAGGCATGCTTATAGAATCCCTGCACTACAGACAACGGCCCAAAAAATATTGATAAACAGGTATCCAGAGGTTGAGTCATAAGTATTTTCTTAATTAGAAAAAGTTTTACACAAAAAGGATAAGTGTCTTTTCCTAAGTTTTAGCTACAAATATTACTTAGCGGTACTGCAAATGCAATCTCTGGATTTGCATGTCTCCAAGGGAAATACTGAAGATGTTTTTGTTTATTTATAAATATTTTGTTGTAGGACCTTCCCTCATACCTCACATATTTCAGTGTCACTGTGAAGTGATCATTCTAATCTGCACCTTTTCAGCTATGTGATTTCTCATCATTTATGTTAAGTACAATCATATCCAAGATGGGATTAGTTATTTATAAACATGCAAGGTGGTTCTTGCCACTTGGCAGGTTGGTAGAATAACTTTGGCACTTTGAAAGTGAAGATAGTTTTCCAGTCACCTTTGAAAAGGCTAAGAGAGTGGAACTTGAGAAGTGTGATCTTGCTTGGCATACTAAGGTTAGCACACCCCATTTAATATGCCTGAATTGAGCAACTAAAAGTGCTGATAGACCTGAGAAGACAGCTGGACATACATGCATAACACAGAGGTCCTAAGACATGTCTGAAGGGAGCAGTAGGCCGACAACTGGGCAACTTTACATCAGGCACTCTAAGCCGTTACAGCACATATCTGTAATCACTCTCTCTCTCTGCCTGTTCTGCACTCCAGCAGCAGTACCTCAAAGTTCCTTGAGTTACTATTTGCATAGGTAGTAGGCACTAACACACACCTGCCAGGACCTTTCAGTTGGTCACATCACTAATGTACGTAGCATGAGTAGAAGTCCATAGTTCTTCACAGTCACCGCTATTTGACAGAAAAACAAATGAGTACTTAGTTGCCTTTAGGGCCTGTTCACAGGATGTGCCTTGACAGGCACTTCACTGCAATGTGAATGCATGTCAAAATGCAAGGTCAGTACAGAATAAGTTAGCATCCTTAATTTTCTCTGCAGCAACCATGACTATTGCTAGGAGCTGGTAGAAACCTTGGGCAGATTTTGGAGAAGTTAAAGCCAAAATAAACTCTTTTTAGGATTACTGAGAAACTTAATAGTATCCTTTAAAATACTCATAAAAAGATCCCAAAAATTTGGGAGCCCTGCATCAAGTTAGAACACCCCTAATAGGAGGAGACTACGAGTCATGCCCCCATTTCTTCTCTTTACGTAACTTTTTCTCCTTTTCCTTTCTTTGCTCTCTCTTCCCTGTTTTTCTTCTTTACACTGAGTAATGACCCTTAAACTCCTGGGTGTTCTGTCAATTTTAGGGGACAGATCATCATATCTTGGTATCCCACTTGTCCCCTCTAGGTAGACCATTTTTTTCCCTCTTTGTTGTATGATGCCTGCTCCAGAAACTATAATCCTCTGGACTGCAAGGAGAACCTACATCAGCAGAAAATATAATGTTATTGTAAGGTTATTTTCTACTTAAAGGGAAGGTTCAGGGAGGGTGGGTAAAAAATAAAAATCAAATTCCACTTACCTGGGGCTTCCTCCAGCCCGTGGCAGGCAGGAGGTGCCCTCGCCGCCGCTCCGCAGGCTCCCGGTGGTCTCCGGTGGCGCGCCCGACCTGGCCAGGCCGGCTGCCAGGTCGGGCTCTTCTGCGCTCCAAGGCCCGGAACTTCTGCGTCCCACGCCGGCGCTCTGACGTCATCGGACGTCCTCCGGGCTCTACTGCGCATGCGCAGAACTACTGCGCATGCGCAGTAGAGCACGGAGGACGTCCGATGACGTCAGAGCGCCGGCGTGGGACGCAGAAGTTCCGGGCCTTGGAGAGCAGAAGAGCCCGACCTGGCAGCCGGCCTGGCCAGGTCGGGCGCGCCACCGGAGACCACCGGGAGCCTGCGGAGCGGCGGCGAGGGCACCTCCTGCCTGCCACGGGCTGGAGGAAGCCCCAGGTAAGTGGAATTTGATTTTTATTTTTTGCCCACCCTCCCTGAACCTTCCCTTTAATGTCAACTTTTGTAATGATATTTGCAATTGTCATTATACGTTACTTCAATTCTTATAAAAACAATAAAAACTTTTGAAAACAAAAGTGCAAGGTCAGTGAAAAGTAATTTATTTACCTCTAGCTTGTTTACATGCATGTGCTCTTTACCAAGAGTTAATCAAATGTTCAACAGCATGCATTTCATGTGTTGAAGAACATGATTAAGGATTATGAAAATCATTAATTTCCATGAATGTATTTCTTAGGCAAGATCTATAAACCAAATGCTCCAAGACGGAGTTGAAATGTGCTTTTATGTTTCCAGTCTGCTGGATAGCATAGCAGTACGAAACTGAAATGCAAAACTATAATCTGGATAAGAAAGTTGGAAATTTACCAAGTAATGTGGTAATAATCACTGCTAAAGATGCTAATTCTATTGCCATTAAAACCAATAAATTACTGGTGAAACCAGAAATTGGAAAATTAAAAGGCATATCCAGCCAATCAGGTAACGGTTAAAGAGTGCAAATGTGAGGTACTGTATGCATCCTGTTGTGAAGAAAGAGCTAATCAGTGTCCATGTGCAAGAGACCATAATACCATGATTTTCTTATAAGTGTCTGTGTGTGGGCCTAGGTTGAACATGCAAATGGGACATTTGAAAGCTCAAGTAAGAAAGTTAATTCGAGTATATCAGAGTAAGTCAGAGAAAGTGCAAAAATATTCACCGTTACAGGTGTAAGGAGCAGTGCCATTTTAAATTATATTAAGATCTCATATGAAAGAAATAGAATTTTATACAAAATAATAATTCCAAACTAAGAGAATAGAACCTGGTATATTTGCCAAGTGAGAAACTGGTCACAGGGTCTAAGATAGAACCTGAATCGCTCTCAGAGCTATGAAAGGAAAATGAAGCCAAAGAGTGACTGCTACACTTCCCTGATATATTGGTGCCGTGTGTATGTGGAAAAGTTGCTGGATGGGAAGCCAATACAAAATATACACTCATTTCTTGGTATTCACAGCAAAGTGACAGGAAGCACAAGAGCTGGTGAGTTTCTAACCCCTCTGGGTCCTTAGTCATAGCTAAAAAGACACTGTGGTACAGGCAAAGGTAACCCCTCCTTCCAATGTTACACCTGATTCAGGTATCACCCTTCCTCTCAAAGATTAACACTACCTTTCACTTTTTTTTTTTTATTAAAATGAAAGACGTAAAAAGAAGACCCCAGCTAAGAGTTTTATTTTTGCATGTAAATGGAAATTCTAAAAATATTTCCAAATATGTAAATATGTAAATATTTGTTTTACTCTTACATATTCTTATTGTAGGCATGAGCACTTACATTTCAGCTGCCTTTGTCCATGAAAAGACAAAAAGGACAATATTTTTATGTATACAGTCTAAACTTTATATCCATGAGCTGCACAGTTTGTTAGTTGTCCATTGTACTGTTTTAAGTTTGCATTTTTTTAAAGGCAACTATTATTCAGGAAGAACCAGATTTACAGTGCCTTAGGGTTTGGAAAAAAAGTGAAGTAAACAAATAAATGATAAATTGTTCAATCTGGATTTTTATTTATTTATTTTTTATTTGTACTTGAGGGCTTTTAAGTTTTAGCTATTTTGTATTTAACTGAAACAGCCATAAATATTTAACTGAAAAGGCATACTACAGCTATGTTTATACATTTTTAAGTGGATTTGATTGGCTTATTATTATTTTATATTTATATAGCACTGGCATCTCCCACAGCACTTTGCACAGTCCAAAATCAATGACGATAGCTGTCCTTAGAGGAGCTCAAAATGTAATCCCTACCTAGTCATAGTCTAGTGTCCTTATAGCCTAAGGTCAGTTCTTGGAAGAAACAAATTAACTTATGAGTATGTTTTTGGGGTGTAGACAGAAACCAGAGTGCACAGTAGAAGTTAAAATTCTAACAACTGCCCATAGTACTGCAAACCAACGGACAGTAAGAGAGAGGCGAGGAGAGACGCACTAACAGAAACGCCACAAAACTGGTATGGAGGGGGGGGGGGGCATACAAATGGTAAGAGAGCAGATAGTGTAGGTTGGACTGATTACTGTAGTGCAGGGGTGCCCAATACCTAGATCGCGATCTACCGGTAGATCGCGACCGACTGCTGGGTAGATCACAGCCTCTTGGCCGCGACCCAACAAAAGTTGCTCCCAGTAGCTGCATTATCGCGGCAGTGTGGCCGCGTCTCATCACATTTTGTTGCCGCTGCTCTCAGCCAATCAGGGAAGGGATGGGAAGGGGAGATGCGCGGCTGAAGGGGAGAGGCCCTCCCCTTCAGCCACGCATCTCTCCTCCCCATCCCTTTACTGATTGGCCGAGAGCAGTGCAGGCAGCAGAAAGTGATGGGACGCTTGCTATCCATATCACCTGCCGGACTGAACTCCCGCTCTCTTGGCTGCCGGTCTGGAGGAGCAGCAGATACCACCACTGGAGCTAGGTATGTGATTACTTTCCACCTACTTTAAAGCTACCTATTGTGGGCACCGACTTTAAAGCTAGCTATGCTGGGCACCTACTTTAAGCTACCTTACTTTAAGCTACCTATGCTGGGCACCTACTTTTAGCTACCTATGCTGGGCACCTACTTTTAGCTACTTATGCTGGGCACCTACTTTAAGCTACCTATGCTGGGCACCTACCGGTACTTTAAGCTACCTTACTTTAAGCTACCTATGCTGGGCACCTACTTTAAGCTACCTATGCTGGGCATCTACACCTAACTACCTATGCTGGGCACCTATACTTAGCTACCTGTACTGGTAGATCTCTTGGTCGCGACAAAGTTAAAAGTATATCGCGAGCCAAAAAAGTGTGGGCACCCCTGCTGTAGTGTAAGCATAGTCAAAAAAGGAGGAAGTGGTGCATGGAGGGTGTGCCAGTCTCCCAAATGGTAAACATTGAAATATGACAGGTTTTTGAACTGTTTTTGAACATCTTTGCCATTTTCACACACTAAAGTAGATAAGTTATTCTGTGAACTGTTTTGTTTTTTTTCTTACTTAAGCCACAATAACTAGGTATAAAGAAGGAGCCCAGTGAGAAGGAACTCTGCGCCATATGTCCAGCTTCTGAGTACCTCCTGGGACTGTGCAAAGTGCAGAGACTGAATGAGTGTATGGACAGTAGAGTTGTTATGGACATGTAATATCTTTTTCCTGGTCACAATTTCTTACACCAAACAGACATTTAATGGACTGGATTCTACATTTCAGGACTTCAAATCCACCAGCAAAGAAATGGTGAACTGTTTCCAGTGAACTATTGCCTGTTACTGGATTTTATTCGTTTATAAAGGATCTTTTGTCATAAATGTTGATAACCTTCAAGTGAAGGATCCTTATGAAATGCAGGATTACATATGAACTATCAAGTGTTTCAGATGAGAGCCATTTTCCTTCTGATAAATTAGTTTAATCAATAGCCCTGGGATTCAGGTGTCACTTTCTGGTATTACTTTTATTTCAGACCATCAGAGAGGATTCAAAAAAAATAACAGTAAGTGAGGTAAATCAAGAGGTTGTGATCAAGTGAAAAAAAGTATTGGTTACAAGAGTGAAGAGTCCTTTTGGTCTTCTGAGAGCAAGCATGGTTAGCCCAAGGATTCAGGTGTCACTTTCCACACTGTCTATTTTGTGCAGCTACATGGGCTGCTCTGTTTCCTTATGTGTCTCCACCTCCCCCTACCTGGGCAGCAATACGTAATGAAGTGCTAATAAGTATAAAGCTGTCAAGCACTCTTTAAAGCCTAGGCTTTCTTGTACAATTCTATCGAACCCAATCAATTAAATGGAGAGAGCAGTAAGACAAATGTTGACAGGCAATAATCTGTTAACGGTACTGTACCCTCCTGACCTTTGGATTTACAGTCTAGCATGACTAATACTTTAGAAAACTTGGTAATTCACCTAAAGATTATTGTGACTACATGTAAAGTAATATTTTAATGTGATTTATTTATAATACATTCACCTGCATTATTCCACATTTATATTGTAATACTATGGAGACTTTATGTCACACAGAGAATAGAATTAGAAGCTAGTAGCAGGCTACAATTAAAAGCTATTAACTATTAGTTTCTGCGTGTGACATACCTGAGCTCTGCTGGATATCAATAGCAGCATATGCAGATGGAGATTTGTGGTAGCCACAAGCCTGTAACATACAGTAGTCTTTACGCTTGCAATATCCTGTTATTTTGGAGATTCACACACAACGTCAGGGCTGTGGAGTTGGTACAAAAATCATCAGACTCCGAACTGTATGAAACCACCGACTCCAACTCCAACTACTCAAAACTGCTCCGACTCCGACTTCTTAATCTAATTTTTACAAAGGCTATGGATTTGGTTCAAAAACTCCTCAGTTTAGTGAAACCACTGACTCCGACTCCAAGTACTCAAAATTGCTCTGATTCCAACACCACAGCCCTGCATGGCGTATAATGAAATGTCACCGATTGCCATAGGTGTCTTTACATTTAAGACAAACACTTTGTTTTGGATTTCTTGGTAATCTCAAAAGGCAGAAATTGTGAAATTGGTAACCTTGGTTGAGCACCGTAGTTTGCCGGTTTCTGGTTACAACAGCTCTGGAAGGCAATGATAGCAACTTTGACAGAGCCACAAGCCTCTTTCTGCTTTCCACAGATCCGGTGGCCAGAAGTGAAAGAACATGGTCTAATTAAGCAGCATTCATCACCAGGTCATAAAGCACTGGCATCAATGGAGCTATTGGAGTCTAAAGCACAAAAGAGGAGCAGTGCTTATTTGTCTTCTATTTGTCTTCTCATCTATACTCCTCTCTTTAGTATATTCAACTTTTCCTTTCTATATTAAAAAGGAAAAATGTTATTTACCCTTTTGTCAACATGTGGCTGGCAGTTGAAGTACTATATTTTCTCCGGCAGTGTTCTCTGGATCTACTGTTTGGGAATCCTGGGTGTTAGATCACAATGGGCCCTGGGGTTCTCGATTTCCTTGACTCCCCGTAGCCAGTGAGAGTGGGGAGCATCTGGAGTTAGAGGGACACGCATGGGGGCAGCCTTGTGTGATTAACCACTTAACTACTTTCGGACCGCAATGATTGAAATGTACGCCCTGTTTTGGTGGCTACCTGGCTGGCAGGGCGTAGATTTCAATCTACGGACGCCGCACGTTCTCGCCGCTTTCGCCAATCTCGCCGCTGTTTCCCTGCCACAGCTCACTCGCTCTGCTGTCTTAACGGCTCTATAACGGCAGAGCCCCGTGAGCAGATCAGGAGCCAATTTCATTGTCTCCTGACCCTTGCTGTCAGCGTAAGTAGCTCCCATTGGTTTACATTGATAGGCAGGGTTAGGAGCCAATTAAAGCAGGTCCTGACCGGCTCACAGGAACGCTGCCATCATAGGGACGGCAGAGTGGGTGGCCCAGGTTCCCAGCGCGCGGCTGTGACAGCAATTGCGGCTGTCCATCGGAATTCCGCCGTTTCTGGTACCAGCAGTCCCTAGTCCTTAAGGGGGCAGAGACTGCTGGTACTTAAGTGGTTAAGGACCACAGACTTTAACCCCCCTAGTGACTAGGTTATTTTTTACAAATTAGGCCACTGCAGCTTTAAGGGCTTGCTGAAGGGCACACTTTTTCTGCCTACCAACAGAGCTTTCTGTTGGTGGACTCTGATGGCTGCCGCTTTGTTTATTTATTTATTGTTTTGTGTTTTTTTTTTTATACATTTGACCTTTTTTATCATTTTATACCCAGCCCTCCCTCCCTTCCCCGCCATTCAATCACTGCGATGGGCTGTCATAGGCATCAGCCTATGACAACCGATCGCTCTTGTGCCTCCCAGGGGGACAGCCGTGTCACACTGTTAGACTCCGAAATCACTATCTATTTACACTGTACAGCCCTGCACTCTACGGCAGCGCTGTACAGTGTAAATAGATGGTGATTTCGGAGTCTAACAGTCTCCTAGCAGCGATCGCTGCAGGGAGACTGATGATGAAGCAGATCTCTGCCATTCAGGCTGAGATGCGCGCACATAGGCGCACAAGATCTCCTACAAAACCCCGCCCCAGGACTTCACTCCAATTGGCGTTGAGCGGTCCTGGGGCTGCCGCCGCGTTCGCGCCAATTGGCGTGGAGTGGTCATGTAACAGGTGAATTATGTTGCGATTGAATGAAGTGTATGATACTTTATTATGCATCTGTGTGGATTACATGCTGTATCTCTATAATGTTAAACACTGAGCAGGCCTGGATAACTGCCATTTTTTTCCTATTCTTGAATGTAACTGTGGGGTACAGTATGTTTTTCTTCTGTATACAAATCTTTGTGGATAATAAAGAATCAAAAAAAAAAAAGAGGAGTTATGCTGAGAAAAGGCACCCCAAGGGAAATTAGGAATTGATTTACAAAACTTATTTCATAAATTCTCTTCTTTCTCTACTTATTTTTCATCTGATCTATGAAATACATTTTCAGAACCTCCCAAAGAGAAATAGTTGAAGTGATAATTTTGGAGAAAGGTTTAGTGAATCATACATCTTGTAACTAAATCTTCTTTTCCCTATACGTGCTTTTTTTTTCAGCCTCAAGTTCCACATTAAACAAGGTAGAAACATGGGCTAGTTTCATTAGATTAACCTTGCAATCTTTTTCTGGAGAGCTTACAGTATTTAAAATTCATATTTATTCATTTCTAACCTTACATCACACTCCGTAATCCCAGCCACAATTTCCTCTTCATAGCCTATATTCAGTTTACTGCCCATATTTTACTGAAGTTTAATTACATGTACCTGCCATGCTGATCTGCATTTTTTGTACAGTGTACTGTACATTTAAATAGACAAACCATATCTTTTAGTGTTAATAACATGTACATATTATACAAAGTAAGAAATATGGACACTGATGGCTGAAAGACTGGTAATTTTACAGTGCAGTAATGTTACCTTTCCTAACGCCAGGGGAGCACCACCTGTTACTCTGTTAGCACTGTGCACATTAACAGGATAATGCACTTCACTATGGTAAAGTGCACATTACCGCAATAACGTGTATGGAACTTATAGTAATGGGTGGTGCTCTCCTGGCATTAGGTCTATTAAAATTGCTGTGTGCTACCTGCAGACTGCAAAATTATTGGCATTTTGTGCATGAGGCCCCAAGGTCCTTATCCACTTAACCTCTCTCAAGTTTTCTCCAACTAAAAAAGTATCAAAATTTTTCCCCATATCTTATGCTGGCCATCCACTACTATTAACTTTTGGTAGATCAAGTAAACAATCAATGTTTAATGGATATTGATTGCTCACCTAGTTTGTCACCAGATATTCAATACGATTTATGAAGAGATCTGACTAAATATTACATTGAATGGTCCCACTACTAGCTTTAAACAGCTGCATGATAATAGAGTAGGGATGATCGGAACAGGTGATTTCCGATATCGCGGTAATTCCGCGTTCCGCAGTAACGAAATTCTGTTACCGTTACATTCTGGCTGATCCCGCGGTATTCCGCGGAATTTCGCATTCCGGCGGAACCATTTCCACAATGTTAAAGGTGACGTAATGGATGTTTCCTTTTAAACCAATACCAGTTCCCTTGCAGTCCTGCTGATAACTTTGGCTTTAGTGGTGGATGAATCACAATCCTGATTACAATTTTTTTTTGGGAGCAGCAGGAGTTGTCGTAGGCCATGGGACCTAGAGGTGGTTTCACGGCGGTCATCACAATTTTTTTTGGAGCAGCAGGAGTTGTCGTAGGCCATGGGACCTAGAGGTGGTTCCACAGCAGTCATTACAATTTTTGTTTGGAGCAGCAGGAGTTGTCGCAGGCCATGGGACCTAGAGGTGGTTCCACAGCAGTCATTACAATTATTGTTTGGAGCAGCAGGAGTTGTTGTAGGCCATGGGACCTAGAGGTGGTTTCACAGCAGTCATTAAAATTTTTTGTTTGGAGCAGCAGAAGTTGTTGTAGGCCATGGGACCTAGAGGTGGTTTCACGGCGGTCATCACAATTTTTTTTGGAGCAGCAGGAGTTGTCGTAGGCCATAGGACCTATAGGTGGTTCCACGAGGTAACTGAGGTATCTGAATTCTCTTCTAGATAAAATGTGTGCTGACATTGCATGACCGGCATAATCTTAAACTCAATCTTGATCTTTATCTTTTCTTTACTTTTCTTTTCTATCTAATCTTGTTCTATTCTATCTATCCTTTTACTAGTTATGGTCCTCATGTTTAATTGACATATTAATGTTACTTGGCATAGATTTGCTTTGTGAGTTGGCACTAAGTGCCCTAAGTAAACTATCCAGAACGGTTACTTTAGGACCAAAATGAGCCTAATTATGAGCTATCATATAAAACTAAAATCCTTATAGGCATAAACCCAAGTGCCACCAATGAAACATAAGAAATGTTATTGTAGTTATATAAATCTTTATTGGAGCCATAGAGTGGTTTACACGATTACTTACATAGCTGTGAATGTAATGTAACTGTACTGTTATAACAGCTGGCTGTATATATGTTAAAGATACATTAAAAATTTAAATAAAAAAAAAAAAACTTTATTGGGGAAGGGGTATGAGCGACAAAACCAAAGTAAAATAAATCCAACTAACTTGAAATAAAAAACAGATAAGAAAATAAGGGGGTGAAATAAAGAAAATAAATCAAAAACAAAATGAAAAAAAAATGAACTTAGAAAACAAAACAAAAAAAAACTTGCACTACACTCAACTAATCTTTCACCTCTCTCACTCTGTCAAACACTAAGCCTTCGGCCTGGCTGGCTCTGTCTAACCCTCTACACAAATCTAACAAACTAACAATCTACTGTCACTCTCTCACAAATACACCTAGCTACTACTATTAATAGCTCACACTCAATCTACCGGTAATTCTCTCTCACAGTCTTTAACCACTTGCCGACCGCGCACTCATACCGCGCATCGGCAAAGTGGCAGCTGCAGGACCAGCGACGCAGATCTGGGTCGCCGGCTGCAGGCTAACTAATCAGGAAGCAGCTGCTCGCGCGAGCGGCTGCTTCCTGTCAATTCACGGGGGGGGGGGGGGCTCCGTGAATAGCCTGCGGGCCGCCGATCGCAGCTCGCAGGCTAAATGTAAACACAAGCGGAAATAATCCGCTTTGTTTACATTTGTACAACGCTGCTAACAGTAGCAGCGTTGTACTGGATCAGCGATCCCCGGCCAATCAGCAGCCGGGGATCGCTGTCACATGACAGGCAGGAGCCTGTTAGAGGCTGCATAGGACAGATCCGTTCCTGTGCAGCCTCGGATCTCCGGGGAAGGGAGGGAGGAGAGGGGGAATCCTGCGGTGGAGGGGGCTTTGAGGTGCCCCCCCGCCAGCCACATGCAGGCAGGAGCGATCAGACCCCCCCAGCACATCATCCCCCTAGTGGAGAAAAAAGGGGTCGCTCTGCCTGGTGTTTGATCTGTGCTGGGGGCTGTAGAGCCCACCCAGCACAGATCAGCAAATACAGCGCTGGTCCTTAAGGGGGGGTAAAGGCTGGGTCATCAAGTGGTTAAAAAGACTTGTTTTATATACAGTTTTTAAAAAGACTATTGTTTTACGTTGAAACAACTAATATGGGTCTGTCTCTCCTCTCTCCAACACCAGACTGAAACCCACAAGCTTTGTGACTGTCACACCTCTCTTATATACAAAATGGGTGGGATAGCTGATGATAGGTAGCTAGAAGCTGGTTGCTAACGCTCATGTTTTAAGCTTCTGTGATGGGTCTATCCCCTTTCAAGCCTTCTGATTGGCTAATTCCGCTATATCCGATTAGCACTATAGCTTTTCCGTTCCGGCTTACAGGAACGGAATTGCCAATTTCCGACCGGAATCACGGAAATCTCCATTCCGCGGAATCCGACGAGCATCCCTATAATAGAGCTATGTAACCCATTAACCCATGTCTTTATGCCAGTGGAGAACCTCCCCATACTTATAATATACACTAATCATCATGACTGTTTTCATAATTTGCTATATTAGAGCTCAGAACATCTGAATTGTGTAAGAGGTCTTTCTGAATTTTATGTACGGTACTTTGCCAACGTCTTACCATAGACTTTTTCTGCACTTTTATTAACCTTGCCATTTCTGATCCTACTTCCAGCAGCTTTGTGCAGCCAGCCATAGTCGTGTTCATGTAGTATTTTTGAATCTGCCTGCAGTACTAAGAGTTTTGAACTCTTATCCTGTGCTTTGTCAGCAGTGGCATACAGTGCATACACATAATAGCTGCTCTTCACAGTAGTTTGTTTTTTAGTCTCTTGCCATTTTCCTGTCTTTACTTGTAGAACTCCTCTTGTAACACCATTTCCATGATGGTGCCCAAAGCTGGAAAGATGAATAATGAGTGATTGAGCACCAGAAAACTTTTATAAACTGGTTAAGAGGTCAGTCACATACCAGGGCAAAATGAACTGGAAGAATGACAGGTCATACACTTTTCTCAGTCTATGAGCCGAGGCAGAGGCATTCAGCACCAGACCTAACATCATTAGAACAAGAGGGCAAGGAAAAGGCTTAAGAGAAAAAAGGACAGAGTTTATATTAGGAATGCAGCATTAACATACTTATGAACTATCTTCTGACACTTCATGCATCCCTGAGAGCCACTGTTCATTTCCACAGCCCGGGGCTGCTATAATGAAAGCAAACAAATGCTGCTTCCATGAATGAAGTGTTGTACAATATGTAATTCATGTGTCAGTGACTACAGCAGTCTGTCACAGTTTAAATCCAGGTCAGCTTTCAAACTTGAGGCTGAAAATTATTTCAGTAACGTATCTCATCACAGTACAACTGGCACACAAGGTTATAGAAGGGCAAGCAATGTTCAAATGAGATTATGTTTCTTCCATAAAAATTAAATTGTGTGTAAGAATGCATCTGTTACGCTTGGTGGTATATTCTCCACAGTCAGCACACAATGCGGATTCTGACGTGAAGGAGGTACACACGCTAGCACAAGGAACCAGGGTATCCCCAGTTTAGTGGAGGAGAGGACTGACTCCCATAGGAGATGTGGCGCACAGAGCAGGCGTAGATCCGAACAACCACAAACAATACTTAAATACAATGGATACGATATTCCTAGCGTATTTACAATTACAGCTATCAATGAAGCTACAAATCACTGACTAACATATGTATATATCGGCGATGAACCGATATATAACATAAGCAAGGAATGCTAGCTAGGAACTGGAAATAATACAAGAAACAGGACTCAGAAGGATTCGCTACTTCTATGCAGAAGTGAGCGCAATCCACACAAGGCAACAGGAACAGGAATAGGAGGGATTTGCTACTTCTACGCAGAAGTGAGCGCAATCCACACAAAGTAACAGGAGCAGAACTGAGCTAACTAAGCACGGGTGATCACAATACGCGCAACCTACCGAAACGTGCTGGAAGCTGACTGACTGAACACAGGATATAAACAGTTCGAGTACATATATATCAGCGACACTGATGTATTAACGTAACACGAATACAAGGAAAATAACAAACGCGCTAGTATGCGTATATATTGGCAATGAACTGATATATGATGCAAGACTAGCAAAGTAGCAAATACTGATAACAAGAGCTGAACTGGAAGGACTCACTGACCCCTTCGCAGGAGTCAGTGCAGTCCACACGAGATCTAGGAACGGGGGGCCTCGGACAGAGTAACAGACTGAATCTGAGACTATGATAGCCCATGGAGCACTGCAGGAAGCAGTCCTTTATACTGAGGTCATCCAATGGGAGTAGACATGCAGAGTCCCACACAGGTGAATGGTAATCAATCACAGGCTGACAGCAGGAAAGAGCAGACAATGATATGCAGCCTGCAAGAAAGGGATTGCAGCTCCATTGCAAAAGACAATGTTTTTTTTCACAAAAGCATATTAACCTGTCATTAACTTCAGAGCGACTGCAGATGGAATCAACGCTCAGTGTAAGCGCACGCAACACTATGTGATCAAATGCACGCAAAGAAATCAAAAACTGCTTGTCTTCAGTAAAACTGCAGCCAGCAGTACATGTTGCAAAATTGATCATAACAGCATCTTAAAGTGACTCCGAGCTCAGAGTAAAAATAAAATTTGAACTTACCCGGGGCTTTCTCCATCCCAGCCCTGGTCGGGACATCCCACGCCGGCCTCCTGGCTCTTCTCCCGGCGGCTGTCCGCATAGCGCGGACAGGCCGGTCCCCCGGGCGACACTGGCGAGTGTCGGGCCTTCTCCTTCCGTATATGTCACGAATGACGTCACACACCGGCCGCCGCGCGTCATGACGGCGGCCGGCGTGACAGCACAGCGCATGCGCGGTTTAATCGCACATGCGCCGTGTTGTCACGCCGGCCGCCGTCATGACGCGCGGCGGCCGGCATGTGACGTCATTCGTGACGTATACGGAAGGAGAAGGCCTGACACTCGCCAGTGTCGCCCCCGGGACCGGCCTGTCCGCGCTATGCGGACAGCCACCGGGAGAAGAGCCAGGAGGCCGGCGTGGGACGTCCCGACCAGGGCTGGAGAAAGCCCCGGGTAAGTTCAAATTTTATTTTTACTCTGAGCTCGGAGTCCCTTTAAACAGCCATGCACCCAACTCTGCAGCTCCGCTTTACCATAACAGGTACCTATAAGTCATCGCTGGAACCCGAGTCTTTCTGGTCTGGGTATAACGGAGTAACCAAGCATCCAGCCCAGCTTAGCATTCTCACATGAACGCACACACGCAGGCACACACATATACACACACACACACACACACACACGAACATACACAGAAGCGCACACATACACATCTCTGCAGCTATGGAGAGGTTGCAGGTTTTTCGTGTATGGTGGAACAGTTGTGCCCCAGTGCAATCCATGCAGGACTCTGAATAAATGTATAGTATAATACTTTAAACATAAATTCATGTTTGTGGCTTGTATCACATAGGTAGAAAAAAACAAAGTTTTGTAAAAAAAATAATACCTTTTAATGGCTAACTAATAGAGTTAAATGATGCAAGCTTTCTGAGATCTAGTCCCCTTCTTCAGGTATATTTCCAGATGTAAGCTGAAGTTAAACACTGATGCAGATAAATGGTAAACACGAAGATGGCTTGTATCACCAAACTCAAACAAACAGGTGATCCTTAATGACATGACTTAATTCATGCTAAAAATAGTAATTTGCTTCATCTGTTGAGAGATAATTGGCATATTTGGGTTATATAGCTAGAACTTGTAAATAAAAACAAAAAAAACCTGTTTGGAAGGATCATCCAGAGGAGCATCCAAAAAGTGATGAAAAGGTTTGATTGGGTCAGGTATTTATGTTCAAATACATCTGGGAGTAAAATCAAGATCATCCTTCAACAGGAATAATGTGTGTGATTCATACTCTTTCAAATAATCAGCAAAAGCTCGGTATACAGAGGAGCCAGAGTAGAGTAAAATGTTTTAAAAACCGTTTAAAAGCAGAGGGGGATGTTAGGGTGGACTTACCTCCCTCTTACAAAAAAGAAAACTCACTCGAGTCTCGATAAAACAGAATTAACAAATAATTTATTCAACTCCACAAATGCGCCTCAGAGGCGCTCAAACCTATTGCTTGACCCACTGAGTTGTGCTCCCATTTTTGCCTGAGGAAGCGGGGTCACGCCCGCGAAACGCGTTGCATTTGTGGAGTTGAATAAATTATTTGTTAATTCTGTTTTATCGAGACTCGAGTGAGTTTTCTTTTTTGTAAGAGGGAGGTAAGTCCACCCTAACATCCCCCTCTGCTTTTAAACGGTTTTTAAAACATTTTACTCTACTCTGGCTCCTCTGTATACCGAGCTTTTGCTGATCTTCTAGTCCACCCTGGGTGGAGGGGTGCATCCCCATCTACTATCTACAGAGAGCGACTTCTTAACCTGAGTGGGGTCAGGTCCTAATGCTCCCCACCTGCATTTAAAGTGGTTGCCTATGGGTAACCCGTGTTTGTGAGTATATACACATAAAATTGTATTGAACTCTTCATTTTACCTAACAATACTGCACCATATTGGGCTCCAGTGTTCTCCCCAGAAATATTTTCCAGCCGGGTGGCATGAAAAAGTAGCCGGGTGGGGAAGTAAGGTCACGCTGGGTGCTGCTGGGTGAGAAAGTAAGGAAACACTGAACGGAGAGGGAGGGTCACACTGGGTGGGGTGGGAGTGGATCACGCTGGGTGGGGAGAGGTTGGCATAATGCTGGGTGCTGGTGGGGGGAGCAAGGTAACTTGTTCAAGAAACAAAAATCGCATTGCAAACGATCCCAAAATGCTGTATGCAGTGCATTTGATTTTACATACATCACAATTATAGTGTGAATGCTTCCTGAGGGAAACTTTGTCATAGTGCTGCTCTGTTCGCTGGCATTCAGCAAAGCTCTGTAAATTCCTGGAAAAGTATCTTAGTGTGAATGGGGCCTTAGTGCCATAGCCCCATCATCACATATATGACCTGACATTCAACACTCTCTGCATGCAATGTATTGTGACTCCTGCTGCTGGACATACACTAGGAGCAGCGGAGTGCTGACTTAAAGAAAACCTGTAATGGAAAAAAAACCTCCCCTGGGGGGTACTCGCCTCGGGTGAGGGAAGCCTCCGGATCCTATTGAGGCTTCCCCCGTCCTCCTCTGTCCCACGGCAGTGGCGATAACACTCCCCTAACAGCAGGGATGTAAATATTTACCTTCCCGGCTCCAGCGCAGGCGCAGTATCGGCTCTCCGCTCGGAGATAGGCGGAAATAGCCAATCGCTGTCGGGCCGCTCTACTGCGCAGGCGCAAGTCTCCTGCGCAGTAGAGCGGACCTGACAGAGATTGGCTATTTTTGCCTATCTTCGTGCAGAGAGCCGCAACAGCGCCTCCGCTGGAGGTAGGAAAGGTAAATCAATGCTTGTCGAGGGAGGATTCCGGGACACTTCAGGGGATCCAGCGCTGGACTGCCTGTAGCTACAGGGGAGGGGGAAGCCTCATTGGGACCCTGAGGCTTCCCCCACCTACTGAGGTGAGTACCCCCAGGGGAACTTTTTTTTTGTTAGCTGATCACACAGGCAGGCAACAGAGTGGTGAGGATTCCAGAGGAGACTTTGCAAAAAACATGCTAGTTCAAAGCACAGCGATATCAGACATACAAGTATTCTGGCTGAACTTAATGGACTTATGGCTTTTTTTTCCACCTAAACTACTGTAACTGCTGAGATAAGACAGACAGGCTGAACTGAACTTTTTGCCATTCATATTTGCCCATACTAAAAACTGGATATCACAGTGATTTTACAATCACTGACACAAAAGATGTCAGTCTGGCATGAAGTGCAAGGACACAGGGGACAGAGTGAATGCTGCACTAGGTTCATATTACAGCCCTGTAAACCACTCAGATCTCTCTTCACACTGAATGACCAGCGTGGTGATATGTTAATGAGCCACACTTATCTGGGTATTCCGACATTCCTGTGAATGGAAGGAGCTGGGAAGGGGCTTTGTATCTGCTGCACAGATAGAGGAGGAGGAGAGCTTCTGTGTCCACTGCTGGGAAAGATCGGGTGACCACCAAAAGGAATAGCAATAGAGCCGTACACTCTATTCTATGGTCGGCTCCAGCAAAGTTCCCGAGGTCTGACTCATCTGTGCTAGGAGCTTCCCCCGCCCCTCGCTGCTGATAGGAAGAAGCTGAGGAGGAGGGCGGAGATGTGTCTCTGCACTCAGCGCTGCCTGTCTGAATTAAAACTACGAGCAGAGGAAAGTGTCTCTGCTTTAGACTCGGAGGCTAATCAAATCAGCCGGGCGGGAACAGAGACCCAGGTGGGCGCTCCGCCCGGGTAATAGGCTCTGGGGAGAACACTGGGCTCTCGATTCTCTTCTTGTTTTTAAGCTCTTTCAAATAATGTTCATTTAACCACTTCAGGACCACAGTCTTTTCGCCCCTTAAGGACCAGAGCCTTTTTCTCCATTCAGACCACTGCAGCTTTCACGGTTTATTGCTCGCTCATACAACCTACCACCTAAATGAATTTTACCTCCTTTTCTTGTCACTAATAAAGCTTTCTTTTGATGCTATTTGATTGCTCCTGCGAGTTTTACTTTTTATTATATTCATCAAAAAAGACATGAATTTTGGCAAAAAAATGATTTTTTTAACTTTCTGTGCTGACATTTTTCAAATAAAGTAAAATTTCTGTATACATGCAGAGCGAAAAATGTGGACAAACATGTTTTTGATTAAAAAAAACCCATTCAGTGTATATTTATTGGTTTGGGTAAAAGTTATAGCGTTTACAAACTATGGTGCCAAAAGTGAATTTTCCCATTTTCAAGCATCTCTGACTTTTCTGAGCACCTGTCAGGTTTCATGAGGTGCTAAAATTCCAGGATAGTACAAATACCCCCCAAATGACCCCATTTTGGAAAGAAGACATCCCAAAGTATTCAGTGAGAGGCATGGTGAGTTCATAGAAGATTTTATTTTTTGTCACAAGTTAGCGGAAAATGACACTTTCTGACAAAAAAAAGAAAAAAAAAAGTTTCCATTTCTTCTAACTTGCAACAAAAAAAAATGAAATCTGCCACGGACTCACCATGCCCCTCTCTGAATACCTTGAAGTGTCTACTTTCCAAAATGGGGTCATTTGTGGGGTGTGTTCACTGTCCTGGCATTTTGGGGGTGCCTAATTGTAAGCACCCCTGTAAAGCCTAAAGATGCTCATTGGACTTTGGGCCCCTTAGCGCAGTTAGGCTGCAAAAAAGTGCAACACATGTGGTATTGCCGTACTCAGGAGAAGTAGTATAATGTGTTTTGGGGTGTATTTTTACACATACCCATGCTGGGTGGGAGAAATATCTCCATAAATGACAATTGTTTTATTTTTTTTCCACACAATTGTCTATTTATAGAGATATTTCTCCCACTCAGCATGGGTATGTGGAAAAATACACCCCAAAACACATTATACTACCTCTCCTGAGTACGGCGATACCACATGTGTGGCACTTTTTTGCACCCTAACTGCGCTAAGGGGCCCAAAGTTCAATGAGTACCTTTAGGATTTCACAGGTCATTTTGAGAAATTTCGTTTCAAGACTACTCCTCGCGGTTTAGGGCCCCTAAAATGCCAGGACAGTATAGGAACCCCACAAATTACCCCATTTTAGAAAGAAGACACCCCAAGGTATTCCGTTAGGAGGATGGTGAGTTCATAGAAGATTTTTTTTTTTTGTCACAAGTTAGCGGAAATTGATTTTAATTGTTTTTTTTCACAAAGTGTCATTTTCCGCTAACTTATGACAAAAAATAAAATCTTCTATGAACTCACCATACTCCTAACGGAATACCTTGGGGTGTCTTCTTTCTAAAATGGGGTCATTTGTGGGGTTCCTATACTGCCCTGGCATTTTAGGGGCCCTAAACCGTGAGTAGTAGTCTTGAAACCAAATGTCGCAAAATGACCTGTGAAATCCTAAAGGTACTCATTGGACTTTGGCCTCTTAGCGCACTTAGGGTGCAAAAAAGTGCCACACATGTGGTACCGCCGTACTCAGGAGAAGTAGTATAATGTGTTTTGGGGTGTATTTTTACACATACCCATGCTGGGTGGGGGAAATATCTCTGTAAATGACAATTGTTTGATTTTTTTTTACACACAATTGTCCTTTTACAGAGAGATTTCTCCCACCCAGCATGGGTATGTGTAAAAATACACCCCAAAACACAATATACTACTTCTTCTGAGTACGGCGATACCACATGTGTGACACTTTTTTGCAACCTAGGTGCGCTAAGGGGCCTAACGTCCTATTCACAGGTCATTTTGAGGCCTTTGGATTCTAGACTACTGCTCACGGTTTAGGGCCCCTTAAATGCCAGGGCAGTATAGGAACCCCACAAGTGACCCCATTTTAGAAAGAAGACACCCCAAGGTATTCTGTTAGGAGTATGGTGAGTTCATAGAAGATTTTTTTTTTGGCACAAGTTAGCGGAAAATGACACTTTGTGAAAAAAAAAACAATACATATCAATTTCCGCTAACTTGTGACAAAAAATAAAATCTTCTATGAACTCATCATACACCTAACAGAATACCTTGGGGTGTCTTCTTTCTAAAATGGGGTCACTTGTGGGGTTCCTATACTGCTCTGGCATTTTACGGGCCCAAAACTGTGAGTAGTCTGGAAACCAAATTTCTCAAAATGACTGATCAGGGATATAAGCATCTGCAAATTTTGATGACAGGTGGTCTATGAGGGGGCAAATTTTGTGGAACCGGTCATAAGCAGGGTGGCCTCTTAGATGACAGGATGTTTTGGGCCTGATCTGATGGATAGGAGTGCTAGGGGGTGACAGGAGGTGATTGATGGGTGTCTCAGGGGGCGGTTAGAGGGGAAAATAGATGCAATCAATGCACTGGGGAGGTGATCGGAAGGGGGTCTGAGGGGGACCTGAGGGTTTGGCCGAGTGATCAGGAGCCCACACGGGGCAAATTAGGGCCTGATCTGATGGGTAGGTGTGCTAGGGGGTGACAGGAGGTGATTGATGGGTGTCTCAAGGTGTGATTAGAGGGGGGAAATAGATGCAAGCAATGCACTAGCGAGGTGATCAGGGCTGGGGTCTGAGGACGTTCTGAGGTATGGGCGGGTGATTGGGTGCCCGCAAGGGGCAGATTAGGGTCTAATCTGATGGGTAACCGTGACAGGTGGTGATAAGGGGTGATTGATGGGTAATTAGTGGGTGTTTAGAGGAGAGAAGAGATGTAAACACTGCACTTGGGAGGTGATCTGATGTCGGATCTGCGGGCGATCTATTGGTGTGGGTGGGTGATAAGATTGCCCGCAAGGGGCAGGTTAGGGGCTGATTGATGGGTGGCAGTGACAGGGGGTGATTGATGGGTGGCAGTGACAGGGGGTGATTGATAGGTGATTGACAGAAGATCAGTGGGTTATTACAGGGAATAACAGATGTAAATATTGCACTGGCGAATTGATAAAGGGGGGTCTGAGGGCAATCTGAGCGTGTGGGCGGGTGATTGGGTGCCCGCAAGGGGTAGATTAGGGTCTAATCTGATGGGTAACAGTGACAGGTGGTGATTGATAGGTGATTGATGGGTAATTAGTGGGTGTTTAGAGGAGAGAATAGATGTAAACAATGGATTTGGGAGGTGATCTGATGTCGGATCTGCGGGCGATCTATTGGTGTGGGTGGGTGATCAGATTGCCCGCAAGGGGCAGGTTAGGGGCTGATTGATGGGTGGCAGTGACAGGGGGTGATTGATGGGTGGCAGTGACAGGGGGTGATTGATAGGTGATTGACAGGAGATCAGTGGGTTATTACAGGGAATAACAGATGTAAATATTGCACTGGCGAATTGATAAAGGGGGGTCTGAGGGCAATCTGAGCGTGTGGGCGGGTGATTGGGTGCCCGCAAGGGGTAGATTAGGGTCTAATCTGATGGGTAACAGTGACAGGTGGTGATTGATAGGTGATTGATGGGTAATTAGTGGGTGTTTAGAGGAGAGAATAGATGTAAACAATGGATTTGGGAGGTGATCTGATGTCGGATCTGCGGGCGATCTATTGGTGTGGGTGGGTGATCAGATTGCCCGCAAGGGGCAGGTTAGGGGCTGATTGATGGGTGGCAGTGACAGGGGGTGATTGATGGGTGGCAGTGACAGGGGGTGATTGATAGGTGATTGACAGGTGATCAGTGGGTTATTACAGGGAATAACAGATGTAAATATTGCACTGGCGAATTGATAAAGGGGGGTCTGAGGGCAATCTGAGCGTGTGGGCGGGTGATTGGGTGCCCGCAAGGGGTAGATTAGGGTCTAATCTGATGGGTAACAGTGACAGGTGGTGATAGGGGGTGATTGATAGGTGATTGATGGGTAATTAGTGGGTGTTTAGAGGAGAGAATAGATGTAAACAATGGATTTGGGAGGTGATCTGATGTCGGATCTGCGGGCGATCTATTGGTGTGGGTGGGTGATCAGATTGCCCGCAAGGGGCAGGTTAGGGGCTGATTGATGGGTAGCAGAGACAGGGGGTGATTGACTGGTGATTGACGGGTGATTGACAGGTGATTGACAGGTGATCAGGGGGGATAGATGCATACAGTACACGGGGGGAGGGGTCTGGGGGGGGTCTGGGGAGAATCTGAGGGGTGGGGGGGTGATCAGGAGGGGGCAGTGGGCAGGGGGGGGGATAAAAAAAAAATAGCGTTGACAGATAGTGACAGGGAGTGATTGATGGGTGATTAGGGGGGTGACTGGGTGCAAACAGTGGTCTGGGGGGTGGGCAGGGGGGGGGTCTGAGGGGTGCTGTGGGCGATCAGGGGGCAGGGGGGGGGGAAATCAGTGTGCTTGGGTGCAGACTAGGGTGGCTGCAGCCTGCCCTGGTGGTCCCTCGGACACTGGGACCACCAGGGCAGGAGGCAGCCAGTATAATAGGCTTTGTATACATTACAAAGCCTATTATACTATTTCCATGCGGCGATCCGGGTGCTAGTAACCCGCCGGCGCTTCCGAACGGCCGGCGGGTTACTACGAGCGGTGGGCGGAGCCAGTCCCCGGCGGCTGATCGCGTCACGAATGACGCGATCGCCGCATAGCCACCCACGCAGCCGCCCCCGCCGATGGGCGTATTGCGGTCGTTTGGGCCCGGACTTTGCCGCCGCCCATCGGCTGGGGGCGGTCCTCAAGTGGTTAAACATTATCAGATACATACAAACAATTTCTTCAATCAGTTGGCCAACTTGCCAATTTGAGTTAGAAGATAAGTAGATTTGCTTTAAAGTTTTACCAGAGCCACGTGGGGCTCAGAAGAATGTTGCCTAAATCCTGGGAGACCATACAAATATTCTATCACGGTCAAACAAAATACACCTTTTCAGATGAAGATGGACTTAACCTCCCTAGCGTTCTGGACGACCTGAGCTCGTCCAGAGACGCTGGAGGGTGCCGCTCAGGCCCCGCTGGGCCGATTTTAATATTTTTTTTAAAAGAAACACTGAGACGATCGCCGCCAGTTGGAGACGATCGCCGCCGATGCGCCGCTATCCGTCGCGTAACGAGCGACCCCCCCCCCCCAGACCCCGTGCCAGGCAGCGCTGAGGGGTGGATCGGGTCTCCCTGTGACGTCACGACGTCTATGACGTCACGACGTGCGTCGCCATGGTGACGGGGGAAGCACTCCAGGAAATCCCGTTAAGAACGGGATTTCCGGACGGGCCATTGCGCCGGCAGCAATCGGAGGGGAGGGAGGGATGCCGCACATAGGGGGAAATCATGTAGCTAGCGCTAGGCTAGCTACATGAAAGATTAAAAAAAAAAGTGCAAAAAACGTTCCCGCGGCCGCACGGAATCAGAACGCCAGGCAGGTTAATATAAAGTACAGCCTGGTGCCAAAGAGCAACAGCTTGTGATTGTTTATCCTGTGCCATGTACTATCCTTGACCACATGGCACAAGATAAACAATCACAAGCTGTTTGCTGTACCCAGCCAGCATGTAAAGCATCTGAAAAAAAAAATATTATGGGAAAAAACAAGCTCCTCACAAGTGTGAACCTGACATGCTCTGTATTGTTTCTTCCATGTACACCAGGAATGGTTTATCTTTTCACATAGGACACAATACACAACAAGGGCCTCTTTGCACACTGCATGCATTTCCGATTCCGATTTTTAATCAGTTTTTACGTCCGATTCCGATTCCGATTTGCAGTGTGCAGGGAGCAAAGTGCAAATCGGAATCGGATGTAAAAACCGATTAAAAAGCGGAATCTGAATCGGAATCGCTTGCAGTGTGCAGGAGGCCTAACACTGTTTGTTCCATGACAATTTTTGAGGATGCTTTTCTTGTTGGCCTTGGCATTCATATTTGCCAGGTTCTTGAAATGTGTCTTGTGTGCTGTGTAATCAATAATATCTATTTTCTGTAATTTACCTACTATTTACCTTTTATTGTTACGCAGTGTAGCAGTTCTTAAACTGTTATGTCATAGAATTTATGTTCAAACAACCATGTTTATGGAAGGCAAAAGGCTTCATATATACATAAAATATTTCATTTCTGTTTCTGAACTGACTTTAAGTAAACTCACTTTTGTTTTTGCGGCTCAACATGGCAGTTCAGAGAAAGCATAATGTTGTGTGTCATTATCATTATTATTGCAGAACAGGGGTTGGGTTGTAACATGCATTCACATAAAACAATCACAATGAAAGTATTATGACTTGAGAGTGTGAAAACGCCACCCAGTTTGCTGTATAATTACCTAGTTACCCAGTGTCCGCTCCTTTTCCACCAAGGCACAATGAAGACATGCCAGCTTTCTACTCCATATATCACATGTTTACCATCTTTTCATAATGAACATTTATTCTCCACATTCTGACATGATTAGTTTAAAATATAGTTATGGACCTAATTTGCTTCAATTAACAAAGCAATTAGTAATGTTTCAAGAGCAGTAATTTGCAAGTACACTGATTTTAACCGACTACATAAAGAAATGAAAGGCTTCCAGCCATTCAAGGTCAAAACAGACATGTTGAGTTTATTGCTTATGTCTTTGCTGCATTGCAGATAATGCTTCACTGACCTTTGTCAAAGCTGCACAACTGCATCTTTAACCATGATCTTCATTCAGTTTTAGAATGTATCTTAATGAAAGGCAATAATTAGTTAAGCAATCAAAACCGAGCTCCCCTTCATCTGCCTTAGCCCTAAAAAGTTACATAAACTCTTATTTATGATAGAAAACTGATGATGGATCATCATTTCTGAACACTGAAATTCCTCAAATTAATACTAGCAGGTTAACTGTCTTTCTTCAAATAATGAGACCCAGACTTTGGTAAGCACATTGCATTGGCTGCCCTGCTAAGCAGGGTAGGAAGAGACATGAATGGTTTTGTATAATCAGTAAAGCAATGCATAATGTGTCAGCACTATATATATGTTACGGCCAGAACCCGAAGTTTGGCCACTTCTAGTTCTGGCCGGCCACTTCGGGTTCTGGCCGGCCAATTCGCGAAGTGCCCGCTGCGCTGCGGCCAATGTTAGAAACGGATCGTTTACTCTGATATGAATGTATCTTCTGGCCGCAGCGCAGCGGCCAAACGTATTAATTTGTTGCAATTTTAAGCCGGCGGCAATGTAACGATTCAAGCCGCCGGCTTTTTCATCTGCCTCATCTCTCTCCCTCTCTTTCTTATGGGCAGCCGGGCGGGGACACGCGTGTCCCTCCGGAGTCGTTCGTCGCGGCAGGGAAGCCTGCCGTTCTTGCAGAGCGGGTGCTGGCAGAAGCAATGTCTGCAGCCTCCCCGCTCTGCTGCCCCTGCTGCGACGAACGACTCCCGGGGGGAGGGAGAGAGATGAGGCAGATGAAAAAGCCGGCGGCTTGAATCGTTACATTGCCGCCGGCTTAAAATTGCAACAAATTAATACGTTTGGCCGCTGCGCTGCGGCCAGAAGATACATTTCTAACATTGGCCGCAGCGCAGCGGGCACTTCGCGAATTGGCCGGCCAGAACCCGAAGTGGCCGGCCAGAACTAGAAGTGGCCAAACTTCGGGTTCTGGCCGTAACATATACAAAAACAAAATAAACATGTATTCTTCACATTGCACCACAGACAAAGCAGTGTTCTTGCGTCCCAATCCTTGTCTCAATTCAGCCAAAATTAGCCTTTTGTTAGAATAATCAAAGGATCAGCTTTCAATAAAATGAAATGTGTCCCACAATCCCCATATGGCTACCACTCTCACCCTGTATTGCTTGATTTCCAGATCTGAATGTCATGTATGCATGGCCTTCATTTGGTAACTCTGGCTACATCCCAAAAACATACTGGCAGGTTAACGGACCCTAAACTGTGGTAGGTACATTATATTGTGAGTGATTTGAATTGTTCAATGTACTCTGTAAAGGGGCTGCAAAGGGTGTCAGCACTTTAGAAATGCATATAAATGCTTCTCCACATTAGGAGATAAATGCATCCCAATCATAATCTATCCCTAATGAATAAGCATTTGTGTTGCATAACTGATTTTATACCATACCGTGCCCAATCCACAATCCAGGATCACTGCTCCCTGCACCCAACTCTTATCCCCCACCCTTATGCACACACACAACGCTCTGCCTTTCTCTGTGTGAAGGTACTGACATCACACTGTGGGAGGGGTGTCACCACAATATCAGCCATAAAGATTTATCAAGGGAAAGGGGGTGCCAGCTACTGATTGGGATGAAGTTAAATCCTTGACTACTGTTCCTCTTTAACCCACTAAAATCTTACTTAAAAACGAATCTGTGTTAGATGTAGTCACCATGATAACCATGGATGGCTGAACAAGTTCTTCCTGTGAGCTGTTTGCAGTTGACAACAAGGTCCATTGGATTACCATATTTATTCATACATGGCCAACTATAAAGTTATAAAATCTGTAAAATCAATCGCTGAGGTATCGCCAGCACATTCTTCTTATTGTGTCTATACTGTTTCCTTTATATGCCATGTACAATACAGCAAGTAAATGCAGAAAACAAAAGCTGGATATGGCAGTGGAAATATTTTGCTAGTGGAAGGATAGGATAATTGGCAAAAGAATTGCTCGGCAAAGACATTTTATTCGCATGTACTAGAAGGATGAGCTTTACTGTAATTAGCTTCAGCTACACACCACACCATGCTGTATATGCTTTAATGGAAACTGAAAGGAAGTTCACTACCATCCACATAAATGCCCAATTAGCTCTATCCAAAAACCAAGATCTGATACCTTGGACACATTATTTTTTTATTATTTGTACCAATTAAATTCAGTATATTGGAAGCTCAAGGTTACCCTTTTGAAATAAAGAAACCACTCGAATGATAATTATTCATATTCTGCACTGAAAAATATATTAAAAAGTAGCAACAAAATATTCCAGGATGAATCACTGTAGATTTTACTTAAATTAGTGCTTTATTTTATATTGTGGTGCAGTCTGAGTTCCATGACTCCCTGGAGGTCACCCAAGTCAAATGCAATGCAACTGCAAAAAGTGTCCTAATTGTTTCCCTGGTGAAATGTGGATGCACAAACATCTGTAGATCCAGGCGCTGGTGCTATAGAGTTTTCATTTCAACACTTTTCACTTTATGTAGCCCATTAGATGAATGCAATAACACCCATTTTTTTATTCACACAAACATAAGGCATGGGAACCTGAAAACCCCAGGTCCCTTTCCTGCAGCATCTTCTAGAAGAGATGTAGGGAGTGTGTGGTGAGATAGTGAGGAGCTAGCTGAGGATATCCAGACACTGCACAGAGCTGCCTGGCAGCTGAAGCACAAGCAGCTGTTATATTTACTAGGGGACCTAAGGGGCACCAGTTATGGCAACAAGGTAAAGTATTAAGGGGAAAGTGGAAATGAATCCCTAAACCCTTCCATTTTGTATTTAAGAAGCATGCTTGTGGTACCCTGGTGTATCAGAGTTGATCTTTCATCACCGTCCTCTACACACTCTCTCCTTGGAAAACCAACTTCACTCCAAGTATGGTAATACAACAAGTCCCTGACAGCATGCTACTAACCTGATGGCATTATGGAATTTACTTTGGTTTTGCTAATGTTAATACCCTTTAACTATGTTTTGAAGACCACAATCGGCACCTAGTTATACATGTCCAAGGTACTTGTCTACTACAAACAAGTATGAATCACTCAGTGAGATAAGATGAAAAAACAGGATTACAGTCTGAAGAAGGCTGTACAGGCAAAAGCTTAGGGCTCATTCACACTAGTCAGTTAGTTGAAATGCATGAAAATGCACGAATAAAAACTCATGAATGGGTGTGAATGGACTTGTTAGTTGCTGTGCATTTCCAAGCATTTCCATGAGTTTTAACTCCCGGCGTGTTGAAATGCACAGCAAAGGAACTCACTGTTGTAATGTGAATGATAAAATGAAAGTCTATGGATTTTCATGTTCCCTTGTAAAACGCGCACTATGTGCAGTGAGCCAAAGCGCACTGAAACTCACATTGTGAATGAGGCCTAACTCTTAAACTTTTTAATTTGGCCACGGCCAATAAATGGTGTCATCCGGATTCAAAACTTATTGTTCAGTGAGATGAAAAAGCCACACTACAATGGCATGTCCTTTATTATTTATTAACCTAACATATCAGTTACACTGGGTTTACACTGCTGGTTTTGAGAGTGGTAATCAGTAGTGTTTTAATGCCCTCTAAAACTGCCCACTGTTTACTAAAAATCGCATTATTCATCTCATTGAGTGACTCATAGAGATATCCAGATGCGTCTCACATCACAGCTGTGCCAGCTTCGCGTCTAGCAAGACGCATGTCATGCAAAGTATAAACATAGCCTTACACAAAGACAGCAATTAACCTCCTGTGAACCGCCTGTAGTAAATCCTATGCCGCACTTGTGGCTGCCTAAGCCTGATGCAGTGTAGGCTTTACGCCACCTGCTTTTAGCGCTGCTAACGCAATCGCACGCACCCAAGAGGGGAGATTAAGCTGTCATATGACAGCCAACATCTCCCCTTACTAATCAGGATCCATGGAGATTGGCTCCTGATCACGTGATCACTACGATCACCGGCCGATTGTAGTGATCACCATAAGCAGTGGTGGTAGGACCGGAAGAAGAGTACCAGGACTCACCTTCCTGATGTTCCCAAGGCAATTGTCGCTCCCCTCCGCTTCTAATGTTGGGTCCCGGCTTGATGACATCATCAAGCCAGGGCCCAGAACTTAGCGGCAGTGTGAGCAGGGATGCCAAGAAGAGCGGAAGGGGTAGAGTTGCTCATCGCTGGAGCATAGGAGGTGAGTAAAGGCTGCAGGCTATACTGGGGCCAACTATCTATACTGGGGACACCCATGCCTAGCTATCCATATTATTATTATTATTATTGTTGATTTATAAAGCGCCACCATATTCCGTGGCGATGTACAATGTAAGAAACAAACATGGGGTACATTATAATACAGACAATGGTGTACACCAAAATACAAGATACATAATTAGTGACAAAATACAAAGAATGATACAAAAACAAATTATATAATTGGTAATGACAGTGATAAAATTTACATGATGAATAAAATGTATAATGGTTATCAAGAAACAAAAGGGAGAGAGAACCCTGTCCTTGCAAGCTTACAATCTAAAGGGAATGGGGGGGAAATAGGAGGAGGGGTAGTATGCAGCAAATATATAGAGGCTGTGTGTTTTAGGATACCTAGTAGGAGTGAAATTTGGTCTTAGGACAAAGGGAAGTGGCCTAAGGTAGCGCATATGCTTGTCAGAACAAGTGTGTTTTTAGAGAGCGTTTAAAGGCAACAAAGGTTGGCGAGTGACGGATGTGTTGAGGGAGGGCATTCCAGAGGAGGGGTGAAGCGCGTGCGAAGTCTTGTAAATGTGAATGTGAGGATTTGATTCTAGAGGAGGACAACAGAAGATCATGTGCCGATCTGAGATTGCGATTGGGTTTGTATCTGGAAATTAGTGAGGATATGTCCCGGGGAGAGAGATTGTGGAGAGCTTTGTAGGTTAGGGTTAGGAATTTGAACTGAATCCTCTGGTTAATTTGCAGCCAGTGAAGAGCTTGACAAAGAGGGTCGGCAGAGGAAGATCGAGAAGAAAGATGAATGAGACGAGCAGCTGAGTTCAGTACCGACTGGAGCGGGGCCAGTTTGTTAGAAGGTAGTCCACAGAGTAGTATGTTGCAGTAGTCCAGACGAGAAATTATAAGAGCATATATTAACATTTTAGTTGTGTCTTGAGTGAGAAAAGGACGGATGAGAGATATGTTTTTGAGTTGGAGATGGCAGGAGCTGGTTATGGAGTGAACATGAGGAATAAAAGAGAGAGATGAGTCGAATATCACCCCCAAGCACCGAGCTTTGGGAACTGGGGATACCGCTGCCTGGCTATCTAAAGGCCCCCCCCCTTTCATGTAACAATGCTCTGGTCCAAAAGGTGGGTTAGGCTGACAGTCCCCAGGGGGTTAAAGGGACGGTGCAGTTTAGAGTGGTTTAAAAACTGAAACTTGCAAAGTTCAGCTAAGAAAATAGCCCTCGGTGTATATTGGGCCATTGTAGTTTTCACCAATGCATGGAGGTGGTAGGGGTGGGAGTTGCTACATTTTTGGGTTAGTGTCCTCACAGTTTCTTTGTAACTGCATGGATAACTTCTATATGTGTTTTTTAGTTACAGTATAATATCTGTAAGTAACAGTACCCAATTCAATTACAAATACATCTAGTTTTAATAATTTAGTTGTCCAGCTATATTGTAATTTGGTTGTAGAGAGTCACGGTCACTGAAAAATCTACCTATTAATGAAGTTTTGCACACAGGTCCAAAGTTGGGTATGTAAACCATTGATCAAGCCTCACATTACAAAAGTGTGTAGCATGGTTTGCATATTTTGTGTGGAAGTGCACACTGTCATGCAGCAGCTACTGTTTGAGCACACATCTCTCAGTCAACTATCGGCTCCCAACCTAAAACATGTTCCTATCCCTTCATCAATGGTATGGTTGACATCAGAGCCTGTTCAAGCCTGGGGCAGATTTGGGCTACGCCTAAAGAATATAATAATGCACAATTTAATGACTATATGAACACTCCAGCATAATGAGTCTATAATTACATTTATTTAGTACCTTGAAGGATTCAGTATGAAATTAAACAGCACTACCTACAAAATGAATTCCTTAATTAGCAGCCTCTTGAGGTTTTGCAAGACTCATTCAAAGAGTTTATAGTAAAATAATCAACATTACATTTGCAAAGTAGCTCCACTGCAGACAATAAAACTAACTTTCGTGAACAGGTAGAACTCCCCTAATGCACCTGCAGTTGTCTGCCATTATCCTCTGGGGGAAGTGAGGTAATGTACATCTGCGCCAATTTCAATCATGTGTAAAGAATTTAAAAAAAGGAGGTTCTTTTGAATTAACTTTATTATTATTAGTCTTATAATAATTATTATTGATTTATAACTTAATGCTCATCCAGCCTGATCAATATTCTCTGCTTCCACGCCTGCTCTCATAAAAGTCACAGAAAAACTTTATGCGGTCCCAAGGACAGAAGGTGAAGTTCAACCCACTGGGCCGAAAAAGTAAAATGGATTTCTTAAAGTAAAAATACATTTTTACATGTAATTATTACTGATTTTTGCATTAACTGTGCTAGAAAACTGCATTAACTGTGCTCACAAGAAATTAAGTTAACAAACTGACTTCAGTTCCAATTCAGTTTAAATCTCTCCAACATAAACCAGTAGAAACTCCCCAGACTGCCCAGGAGGGGTGTATTTGTAAACAACAGGCAGCTAGGGGGGGCAGAATATTTCTAGCATTATTGAAAAAGTAATCTGAGACTAATTTAATGATGTATAAGCACACTTAATGTGTATATACAGTATCACCAGAAGTGGTCTACTAAATTGTACCTAAAGGAGCATGGCATGAAATTAAAGCTCATTTCTAGAAACTGTATTGTAGCGATCGGTGTCAGCACACAGAGAGAATCTGATTATTGGTGATCTGCAGTATCACCAAGAATACAGATATATACTTGATTATTGATGATCTGCAGAATCACCAATAATACAGATATAGTACTAACCTCTGGACACCTGTATATATCGTGAGTGTTTGGTGCAACAGTATACTTTGAGTAATGCACCTGATGAGCAGGTGGTCCTTGGCAGTGTGGGCAACACTGCTATTTGAAAAGCACGAGAACCCTCCAGCAGCCTGAGATCTTCCAAGGGGTGGAGTCTCAGGCTGAAGTAGGAAGGGTCAGAGAGTGAGTGACACCTGAAGGTGGATGTCACTAACTGATCTGGAGACTATCTTCTAAAGAGTGGAGATAGCTCTCGAGGTCGGGCAAGCCGGGTCGGCAACACACGGACAAATAAAGTACAAAGACAGAAGGCTGGTTCGGTATCCAAGAAAGGCAGGGTTGGCAGCAGGTAATCAGATATGCGTGGTGCCGAATCAGCGAGCGGAGGGATAGTCAGGAAAGCAATAGGTCATAACAGATATCAAACAATGCCTAGTCTTGGGTGTGAGGTCCGTGGTCTCTACACCCTGGAACTAGTCTGATGTATAACAGAATGATAACACGAGTTCCCTAGTCTTGGGTGTGAGGTCCGTGGTCTCTACACCCTGGAACTAGTCTGAAGTATAACAGAATGATAATACAGTAGTAATCTGGCTCAGTGTGAATTCCCAGGTCCTCCTGGTTCAAACACACTGTTGGATCTGACTAAGGTCTAAGTGCTTCCACGTAGTGTTCGCAACGGCAGACAACTTGTGACTGTCCAGCCGTAACTATATATAGAGTAGCGCTCTCTGGCGCCACCCCTAAGTGATAGACCAATAGCCACTAGTTCTGAGGTCAGCTGACCAGCCTGGTCAGCTGATCCCCCCTTGGCCGTCATAAAAGTTCTGCCTCTCAGCGCGCGCGCGCGTATTCCTGAATCTGTGTGAACTACCAGACCCAGCCACACCAGCCGCATGCTGCTGCGTGCAAACCGCCGCACTGGACGCGGAACCAGCCGCCCCACTATCAGTACATGCGGCGGCCCTTCCGCATTCACTCCCAGTACCAGACGCATGCCTCTGTGTGTAACCCGCCGCGCTGGACGCGGAATTAGCCACCTTGCTGTCAGCACACGCGGCGGCTTTTCCGCGTTCTCTCACAGTACCCCCTCCTCCTGAGGAGTGGACTCCGGACACTTCCCACCAGGCTTTCCAGGATGCAAGTTATGGAATTCCTTCTTTAATTCCTCTGCGTGCATACGACAGTCTGGCACCCAAGTTCTTTCCTCTATGCCATACCCCTTCCAGTGAACCAAATACTGTACGGAGTTCTGCACAAGCCGTGAGTCCAGAATCTTTTCAATTTCATACTCAGGTTGGTCATCAATCAACACAGGGGGGGGGAGCGGAATCCACGTACACTGCCGGCTTGAGCTAAGACACATGAAATTATCTCACACCTCGCATGCTGGTGGGGAGATCAATGGCATAAATTACATTATTGATATTTCTGGTTACTGGAAAGGGACCCACAAATCTGGGACCCAACTTGGGTGACAGTTGCTTTAGAGCCATATGTCGTGTGGACACCCAGACCAAGTCTCCAGGAAGAAATTCCCATTCTATGGAACGTCTCTTGTCAGCCTGTTTCTTCTGGTTCTGAAAAGCCCTCCCCAGATTTCTTTTAACCATTCCCCAAATCTGTTTCAAAGACCTCTGCCAATTCTCCAGGGCTGGAAACAGAGTAGAAGCCACTGGCAATGGGGTGAACTTAGGTGATTTTCCCGTCACCACCTGATATGGGGAAAATCCTGAAGAGGAACTTTTCAAGTTGTTGTGTGCAAATTCTGCGTACGGCAAAAATTTGACCCAGTCGGTTTGTGCATCTGCAACATAACATCTCAGAAACTGTTCCAGGGACCGATTGACTCTTTCGGTCTCACCATTGGTCTGTGGGTGGTAGCCTGATGAAAAAGAAACCTCCATGTCTAACTGATGGCAGAATGCTCTCCAAAACTTGGATACAAATTGGACTTCCCGATCTGACACTATATTTTCCGGAATGCCATGCAGCCGAAAAATATGTTGGATGAAGAGATCAGCCAATACCTGGGCCGAGGGGAGTCCCTTCAGGGGGACAAAATGGGCCATCTTACTGAATCGATCGACTACCACCCAAATGACCGACATGCCCTCAGACCTGGGGAGTTCGTTTACAAAATCCATGGACAAATGGGTCCACGGTTCACTTGGAACTGGTAAAGGCTGCAATGTTCCCACAGGTGCCTGACGGGAGGGTTTGCTCCTAGCACATACTACACACTCTCTTACATACTCCTTACAGTCTGTTGCCAATGACGGCCACCAAGCACATCTAGCAATGAGATCCTGAGTTCTGGTGGCCCCAGGATGCCCAGCATTCTTGTGGGAATGGAGCAGCTGCAACAGTTGTAGGCGAAAAGGCAATGGTACAAACAAGACCCCTCAGGCTTCCCTTCTGGAACATCTTTTTGGAACGGACTTAAAGTGACAGCCCAGTCTTTCCAGGTCTCAGTGGCTGCCAGGACCACTTTCTGAGGGATAATGGTCTCTGGGTCTGAGGGCTGTGCTGTCTCGGGCTCAAAACACCTGGATAAGGCATCAGCCTTGATGTTCTTACTACCAGGGGTGTACGTGATTACAAATCTGAATCTTGAGAAAAATAAGGACCACCGGGCCTGTTGGGGGCTAAGTCTCTTAGCGCCCTCAATGTACTCTAAATTCTTGTGGTCAGTGTAAACAGTAATGGTATGTTCTGCCCCTTCTAGCCAATGTCGCCACTCCTCAAAGGCCAATTTGATGGCTAGAAGTTCCCTATTGCCTATATCGTAGTTTTTCTCTGCGGGTGAAAACCTACGGGAGAAATAGGCACCAGGATGCAGTTTTCCCTGCAAACCGGAACGCTGAGACAGCACAGCCCCTACCTCCGAGGCATCCACCTCCACAATAAAGGGGAAGGTGACGTCAACATGTCTTAGTATGGGTGCAGAACAGAACAATTTCTTCATAGTGGAGAAAGCAGCATGGGCCTCTGGGGACCAGTGATTAGTATCTGCCCGTTCTTGGTGAGACTGGTGAGAGGTGAAATCACCATAGAGTACCCCTTTATGAACCTCCTGTAGTAGTTGGCAAACCCCAGGAATCTCTGGAGAGCTTTCAGTCCCACAGGTTGAGGCCACTCCAAGACAGCTGAAACCTTTCCAGGGTCCATAGAGAGGCCAGAGGTCGAGATTATGTACCCCAGAAAGGCGACAGAGGTCACTTCAAAAATGCACTTTTCCAACTTAGCATACAGCATACAGGATCTTCTCAAAAAATTTGCATATTGTGATAAAGTTCATTATTTTCTGTAATGTACTGATAAACATTAGACTTTCATATATTTTAGATTCAAATACACACAACTGAAGTAGTTCAAGCCTTTTATTGTTTTAATATTGGTGATTTTGGCATACAGCTCATGAAAACCCCAAATTCCTATCTCAAAAAATTAGCATATTTCATCTGACCAATAAAAGAAAAGTGTTTTTAAAACAAAAAAAGTCAACCTTCAAATAATTATGCTCAGTTATGCACTCAATACTTGGTCGGGAATCCTTTTGCAGAAATGACTGCTTCAATGCGGCGTGGCATGGAGGCAATCAGCCTGTGGCACTGCTCAGGTGTTATGGAGGCCCAGGATGCTTCGATAGCAGCATTAAAGGGACACTTAAGTCAAACAAAAAAAATGAGTTTTACTCACCTAGGGCTTCCAATAGCCCCCTGCAGCTGTCCGTTGCCCTCGCTGTCTCCCTCCGATCCTCCTGGCCCCGCCAGCAGCCACTTCCTGTTTCGGTGACAGGAGCTGACAGGCTGGGGACGCGAGTGATTCTTCGTGTTCCCAGACACGTTAGCACCCTCTATGCTGCTATATGGTATATGATATATGCTATAGCAGCATAGATGGCGCTATTGTGGCCAGGAACGTGAAGAATCACTCGCGTCCCCAGCCTGTCAGCTCCTGTCACCGAAACAGGAAGTGGCTGCCGGCGGGGCCAGGAGGATCGGAGGGAGATGGCGAGGGCACCGGACAGCTGCAGCGGGCTATTGGAAGCCCCAGGTGAGTAAAACTCATTTTTTTTGTTTGACTTAAGTGTCCCTTTAAGCTCATCCAGAATGTTGGGTCTTGCGTCTCTCAACTTTCTCTTCACAATATCCCACAGATTCTCTATGGGGTTCAGGTCAGGAGAGTTGGCAGGCCCATTGAGCACAGTAATACCATGGTCAGTAAACCATTTACCAGTGGTTTTGGCACTGTGAGCAGGTGCCAGGTCGTGCTGAAAAATGAAATCTTCATCTCCATAAAGCTTTTCAGCAGATGGAAGCATGAAGTGCTCCAAAATCTCCTGATAGCTAGCTGCATTGACCCTGCCCTTGATAAAACACAATGGACCAACACCAGCAGCTGACTTGGCACCTCAGACCATCACTGACTGTGGGTACTTGACACTGGACTTCAGGCATTTTGGCATTTCCCTCTCCCCAGTCTTCCTCCAGACTCTGGCACCTTGATTTCTTAATGACATATAAAAGTTGCTTTCATCCGAAAAAAGTACTTTGGACCACTGAGCAACAGTCCAGTGCTGCTTCTCTGTAGCCCAGGTCAGGCGCTTCTGCCGCTGTTTATGGTTCAAAAGTGGGTTCATGCTTCCATCTGCTGAAAAGCTTTATGGAGATGAAGATTTCATTTTTCAGCACGACCTGGCACCTGCTCACAGTGCCAAAACCACTGGTAAATGGTTTACTGACCATGGTATTACTGTGTTTAATTGGCCTGCCAACTCTCCTGACCTGAACCCCATAGAGAATCTGTGGGATATTGTGAAGAGAAAGTTGAGAGACACAAGACCCAACACTCTGGATGAGCTAAAGGCTGCTATCGAAGCATCCTGGGCCTCCATAACACCTGAGCAGTGCCACAGGCTGATTGCCTCCATGCCACGCCACATTGAAGCAGTCATTTCTGCAAAAGGATTCCCGACCAAGTATTGAGTGCATAACTGAACATAATTATTTGAAGGTTGACCTTTTTTGTTTTAAAAACACTTTTCTTTTATTGGTCGGATGAAATATGCTAATTTTTTGAGATAGGAATTTGGGGTTTTCATGAGCTGTATGCCAAAATCCTCAATATTAAAGCAATAAAAGGCTTGAACTACTTCAGTTGTGTGTATTTGAATCTAAAATATATGAAAGTCTAATGTTTATCAGTACATTACAGAAAATAATGAACTTTATCACAATATGCTAATTTTTTGAGAAGATCCTGTATTCTGTCTTAACTTCCGTAACGCAAACCCCACGTTTCCTGTGTTCTGAGAGGTTGGATGAGAAAATTAGTATGTCGTCTAAGTACACTAAGACGAATTTGCCCAAAACCTCTCTGAAGACCTCATTAATCAGCTCTTGGAAGACGGCCGGAGCATTACACAACCCGAAGGGCATCACCAGGTACTCGTAATGCCCGTCAGGTGTGTTAAAGGCCGTCTTCCATTCATCACCGTCTCTGATACGCACAAGGTTGTATGCACCCCTTAAATCCAGCTTCGAGAACATCTTAGCATTGGTGACTTGGGTAAACAAATCGTCTATTAAGGGCAGAGGATAACAATTTTTTATTGTAATCTTATTTAAGCCCCGATAATCAATGCATGGACGGAGGCCTTCATCCTTTCTCACAAAAAAAGAATCCTGCCCCTGCTGGTGACCGAGAGGGACGAATAAAGCCTTTAGCTAAATTTTCTCAGATGTATTCTTGCATGGCTAATTTCTCAGGCCCAGATAAATTATAGAGATGACCTCTAGGGGGCATACAACCAGACCTGAGATCAATGGGACAATCAACAGGACGGTGTGGAGGAAGTTTATCTGCTGACTTGGGACAAAATACGTCCGCAAATTCTGAATACTGGTCTGGCAACCCCTCCATGTGAATCTTGGTTTTACCCAATGTTACCCTCGCTAGACAATGATGATAACAATGGGTAGACCAGCTCGTTAGCTGACCTGAAGCCCAATTGATCTGAGGAGAGTGAAGTTGTAACCATGGCATACCAAGAATGATCGTGGAGGTTGTCATTCGCAAGACCAGAAACTGTAGATTCTCTCTATGTAACACCCCCACCGTAACCCTTAACTCTGGGGTCTGAGATAGAGGGTGTTTACTCTGCAGAGGAGAGTCATCCACTGCAGTGACCAGAATCCGTTGTTTCAACAGGGAAATGGGAATTCCCAGTTTCCTAGCAAATTCGTAATCCATAAAATTGGCTGCTGAGCCAGAGTCAATGAAGGCCTCAGTAGTCTCTGTCTTATCCTTCCAAGATATAGTACAAGGGAGGAGCAAACGTTTATCATCTAGAGGTAATGACTGCGCGCCTAGGGTATTACCTCCGACTACACCTCGGCGGCAGCGTTTCCCGACTTCTTGGGACAATTCTGTACTCTATGACCCTCCTCTGCACAGTATAGACAGAGTTGCTCTGTCTCTCTGCGCCTGCGCTCCACCCGGGACAATCTCGACCGACCAATCTGCATTGGTTCTGGTGGAGGCGAAACGGGTGGGGATGCAGCAGATGAAGGTGTGGCGTAAGAAACATATCTCATATTGTTCCCACTCCGAATCTGTCTTAGATAACGTAGGCGACGATCAACTCTAACTGCTAACGAAATGGCCTCATAAATAGACTTCGGCTCAGGATGACCCAACATTAGGTCAGAGACCGCGTCTGACAACCCTGACAAAAAACAGTCTAGAAGTGCGAATGAGTCCCATCTAGCCGAAACTGCCCATTTCCTGATCTCAGCTGCATAATTCTCCACCGGACCCTTGCCCTGCCGTAGTGTCTTGAGCTTCCGCTCAGCGGTAGAGGCAATGTCCGGATCATCATAAATTATAGCCATAGCTTTAAAAAATTCCTCCACCGAGGTTAGGGCCTTATGCCCTGTCTGAAGACTATATGCCCAGGTCTGGGAATCCCCTGACAACAGAGTTTTAATGAATGTGATTCTCTGCGCCACGGTTCCTGATGAATTAGGTCTTAACTCAAAGTATGACAACACTATTTCGAAAATTCTGAATGTCAGATCTGTGACCAGAAAACCTTTCAGGTACAGGCATACGTATGTCTGTGCTAGGAGGAGATTGCACTGTATCCACAGCCATCTGAAAGACAAGTACAGTCCCAGACAAAGCATTGGTCTGGATCTGGTGACTGTCCAGCACTCGGTTGTAATTCTCCACCGAAGTGGTGAGTGCATCATTGGTTTTGGTCTGCCGTTCTGTAGCGATCGGTGTCAGCACACAGAGAGAATCTGATTAATGGTGATCTGCAGTATCACCAATAATACAGATATATACCTGATTATTGATGATCTGCAGAATCACCAATAATACAGATATAGTACTAACCTCTGGACACCTGTATATATCGTGAGTGTTTGGTGCAACAGTATACTTTGAGTAATCCACCTGATGAACAGGTGGTCCTTGGCAGTGTGGGCAACACTGCTATTTGAAAAGCACGAGAACCCTTCAGCAGCCTGAGATCTTCCAAGGGGTGGAGTCTCAGGCTAAAGTAGGAAGGGTCAGAGAGTGAATGACACCTGAAGGTGGATGTCACTAACTGATCTGGAGACTATCTTCTAAAGAGTGGAGATAGCTCTCGAGGTCGGGCAAGCCAGGTTGGCAACACACGGACAAATAAAGTACAAAGACAGAAGGCTGGTTCGGTATCCAAGACAGGCAGGGTTGGCAGCAGGTAATCAGATATGCGTGGTACCGAATCAGCGAGCGGAGGGATAGTCAGGAAAGCAATAGGTCATAACAGATATCAAACAATGCCTAGTCTTGGGTGTGAGGTCCGTGGTCTCTACACCCTGGAACTAGTCTGATGTATAACAGAATGATAACACAAGTTCCCTAGTCTTGGGTGTGAGGTCCGTGGTCTCTACACCCTGGAACTAGTCTGAAGTATAACAGAATGATAACACAAGTTCCCTAGTCTTGGGTGTGAGGTCCGTGGTCTCTACACCCTGGAACTAGTCTGAAGTATAACAGAATAATAATACAGTAGTAATCTGGCTCAGTGTGAATTCCCAGGTCCTCCTGGTTCAAACACACTGTTGGATCTGACTAAGGTCTGAGTGCTTCCACGTAGTGTTCGCAATGGCAGACAACTTGTGACTGTCCAGCCGTAACTATATATAGAGTAGCGCTCTCTGGCGCCACCCCTAAGTGATAGACCAATAGCCACTAGTTCTGAGGTCAGCTGACCAGCCTGGTCAGCTGATCCCCCCTTGGCCGTCATAAAAGTTCTGCCTCTCAGCGCGCACGTATTCCTGAATCTGTGTGAACTACCAGACCCAGCCACACCAGCCACATGCTGCTGCGTGCAAACCGCCGCACAGGGCGCGGAACCAGACGCCCCGCTATCAGTACATGCGGCGGCCCTTCCGCGTTCACTCCCAGTACCAGACGCATGCCTCTGTGTGTAACCCGCCGCGCTGGACGCGGAATTAGCCACCTTGCTGTCAGCACACGCGGCGGCTTTTCCGCGTTCTCTCACATGTATTTTCCCTTATTCATCCAAAAAATTACAACTGGGCTGGCACCCCTCCCACAACTGCATAGGATTTCCTTCTTCCAACTATGGAGCATTCTGATAGTTGGCTTAGGTAGAAAACATGGGCACAATTAAAGAGGCACTGTAGTGACACATAGTAGAATGTAGTAAGTTATTTAGGATACCCACTTTTACATTACTCAGGGGCGCCGGCAGCATAAAGGCGCTTGGAGCCTCACAAGAAGGGGGGCTTTGCTCTGCTGCTGGCACCAGAGCGGCAGGAGGGTGGGCGCATCGGCAGGGGCTGGGTGGAGAGACCAGAGCAAAGTCTCAACTCACCTGGCTTCCTCCGCACACAGCCTCTATCTTCTTCCTGTCCCAGCATGCGACGTCTATCGCTATGGTAACAGCACCCCCTGTGATAACGTAACTGCACTTCATCACAAGGGGAGCTCTTACCGATGCGACAGACGCTGCACGCCGGGACAGGAAGAAGATAAAGGCTGTGTGCGGAGCAAGCCAGTTGAGTTGAAACTTCTTTCTGCCCGCTCCCTCCACCCCTATGCTGCCTGGAGACACCTACCTATCTAACCTATACTGGGGGCATGCATCTACCTAACCTATACTGAGGGGTACCTACCTATCTAATCTATAATGCAGGCATCTACCTATCTAACCTATACTGTGGGATACCTACCTATCTAACCTATACTGGGGGCATCTACCTATCTAACCTAGAGAAAAGATGCATTAGAGGGGATCTAATTAACATGTATAAATACATCAGAGGGCAATATAAAATCTTGGCGGATGAGCTATTTGTCCCTAGGCCTTCTCAAAGGACTAGAGGACATGATCTGTGCATGGAGGAAAAACGTTTTAGCCATTTATTTAGGAAAGGGTTCTTTACAGTAAGAGTGATTAAGATGTGGAATGCATTGCCACAGGAAGTAGTTATGGCAAATTCTATACCTGCATTTAAAGGAGGCTTAGATGCTTTCCTTGCGTTGAAAGGCATCCATGGCTACAAGTACTAGGTAATGCCCAGTGATGTTGATCCAGGGATATTATCTGATTGGAGTCGGGAAAGATTTTTTTCCCTTTTGGGGCTAATTGGACCATGCCTTGTAAGGGTTTTTCGCCTACTTCTGGATCAACAGGGATATGTGAGGTAGCAGGCTGGTGGTATACTTTGTTCTCTGGTTGAACTCGATGGACGTCTTTTTTTTTTAGGTCTTTTTTCAACCTAAATAACTATGTAACTATGTAACCTATACTGAGGGGTACCTACCTATCTAATCTATACTGGGGCATCTACCTATCTAATCTATACTGAGGGGCACCTACCTATCTAATCTATACTGGGGAATCTACCTATCTAACCTATACTGAGGGGTACCTACCTATCTAACATATACTGCGTGCACCTACCTATCTTATCTATACTGGGGGCATCTGCCTATTTAACCAATACTTAGGGGTACCTACCTAACTAACCTATACTGCATGCACCTACTTATCTAACATATACTGGGGCAACTATATGGGCTACCTATACTGGGGGCACCTATACCTGTCTCCATATGGGGGGGGCACATTTTACGCCCTCGCCCTGGGTGCAATTTAGCCTAGAAACTGCTAGTATTTCGCCCCATCCACATCATGTTTTGGCCACGCCCATTTTTTTCCGTGCCGCTTTGTTTTGTGGTGGGGCTGCCCATTTTTTCGCCTTGCTTTATGGATGTGGGCCTGAAGTTATGGACTGCTTGGGGCCACCAAAACCTTAGCTGTGCTCCTGACATTACGTATGCTGGTTTCACCACCAGAAACAATTTCTATAGTTCCATATTGCTCTATATTGCTATGTAACCCTGCCCTCTAAGGCTGTTTAGCGATGCGGAATTCTCCTCCCAGGGCATTCTGGGAGACCAGGTGTTTTTTCAACTGGCTTTGAAACACTGAGTATACAAACACTGCACAGAGCTCCACCTGGAAGCACTAAAGAGGTCACCACCTGTGATAAATTTCAGAATGTAAATCAGGCTGAGGAAAGACTTTACTATGGACATATAAGAAGTTGTATAAGAAGTTCTGTATGCCACTGCTAATACACATCTCTTGGGTTTTCCTTTCAGTCCAGGTTTGCTTTAATGTGGGACATGGTGGATGCCTCAGTTCCTGGGATAGAACTATCTGCAGGCATATTATTGCTGCTTGGAATCTGACAATTCATGTTTTATTGTGGTGTATGTATGAGATTGTATGTGGAGAATTTCACATATAAGGTGCACAAAGCCCCACATAGATCCCTCTATGGAAAGCTAATATGCAAGAAGAGGAATACTGGTCATCTGAATCTCCTCTTCAAGGATGACTGCAAATAAGATATGCTGGGCACTGACACTGACACTTGGGAGGAGATTGCAGATGACCAGGGAAAATACGGCATTCCTGTGAAGTAACACATCAAGGCAGGAGAGGAGAGACTTTGAAATGCAGAATAAAATAGAAGGAAAGCATGATGCAGCTCTGTGGCCTATGTGGTAGAGACTACAGCTCTTGTATTGGTGTCAAAAGCCACAAGAGACACTGCTCAAAAATGGACAGATAAGAAGCAATATTCATAGCTGACATCAAGTGGAGGAGGCATACTACTGTGTAAGCAAGAGATTGTACCTGCGGAATTGTACACATAAACTGAATTAAAGAATTCCTAAAATATAATGTAAACCTCCCTAGCAGTAGGACTTCTGGATTTTAGAGTCTAAAAGCGATGCAATTTTTCCAAAAGCTTTTAGACCTTAAAAACAGGAAGAAAAAAAACCATATCGTAGAGAGATCTGTGGCCGCCCCTGCATATAACTCGCTCAGGATCACCACTCTGAGCTGCGGATTTCTGGCCCGAGCCTGAATCGGGATTACCGCTAAGGAGGTTAAACAGACACCAAATAAAAACATACAACTTTGTGCAGCTACTGTATAAGATTGGACTGATAGAGTCTCATCAATCCTGGTTATAGAGAACAAGAATTCAATGCCATCTAATATAACAAGGATCACCAAGAGGCTCGGCAAGTTGAGCACTGAAGAAAGGAGGACGTACTGACTGTAATAGTGCTATGGACATATCTGTTGTGACAGTTAAACGCGGAGGTCCATTGTGGTTCTATTCTCAGCATATACAGTGAGGCAAAACATGTCATGCAGACTGACAGCGTGACGTGGGCATGCTAACTCTCACAGCATGATGTGTAGCTATCAGCTAAATTCATAAGCTATTCTGTTTTAACTGTTTGGCATCAAAAGCATGATATTAAAGCTAATCTTCATCATTCCAAGTAGAGTGGTAGAAATTTGGTTTAATAGAATTGATTCTAGCAAAAGCACCTATTTTGGTGTTCTGAAAGACCAGTGACATGCGGCATGGGACCCTAGAATAATGGTGTACAGATACTTTCAGCCTGTGCTAATACAAGGTCAAGAAGCAGCATGTTACATTTCAGCACTGGCTCTGCTTCCACACATCCCCCCTGCTGCCTGTCACTGAGTGTAGTTCCTCAGCAAGTTCATTCTTCTAATGAACAGAAATGCTCTGAACCCTGGGAACCATCTCTATGGTCAGAGACTTCCATAACATCTGCTGCGGATAGCTCTGTCTTGCTACTCACCTGGCAGCATGTTTTTTGTCAAGTCTCTGTCACCTATAATGGATTATTTTTTTATATTTCTACAGCTGAATTTAAGCAGAATCTGTCGCCTGCAAATGCCGTCAGTCTTGTCAACGTCTGGATTATTGTTATAATGCCATAATAAATGCCATGGTGAAAATTCTCTGCCGTACTGAGAGTATTGATTCTTCCTGTAAAAAAGTGTCAGAGATTTGAGGAACAGATGCCAGTGTTACTGATATTTCAGTGCTGATGGCAGAATGAATTAACCGCTTCATATCCACTTGGTAAACCTGAAGTCAAGGTAATATGTAGGGTGGCATTGCCGAAGACCAGTAAATTATTATTGCCGGTTTATTTAGACTAATATCTGGTATCTCCTCCAACCAAACACATCCTTGAGAGATTCATCCAACCTATCATTTTCTGGGTGTAGCCAGAGTTAATTAAATTTAATTTCCACACCAGTTGACCACTCATACCAGGAGACACTTTCTAATACCTGCACTGCTAATCCTCCTTTAAATGTTCTGCCTACTAAGAATACCTCAGTTACATTTTGCAGTACAAATGTCTGATATATTAGATGTTATTTTGACTCCCACATATTTAATAACTGTATATCTAATAGAAAAATTCCTTTTCAGCTTCTCTGCCTTTCTTTTTGTAAAACATTTATATCCAAAACCACGGATTTAGCATAGTTAACTTTAAAAATAGATAAATTACCAATCAATTCTATTCCTTTCACCCAAAACCAGGAGTTCAGCTGTAGGTTTTGAGAAATAGGATAATCAATCATCTGCAAGGCTTTCTATGGTGTTTTTCTACTTACCCATCACCTCCCCTTTAAAACTTATATGTCTGCTCTTATTGTATCAAGAAACAAAGCCAAAGGATCAACAAACATATTAAATTCCTAATCCACTTTTTTATGCATGTGCATATGCAAAACCTTTAAGATAGTATAAATATTTTTGCAACTCTTTTTATCAATACTTAATTTGCAAAAAGCATGGAGCAGAATACTAAGTGTAAACATACCGTATATTAGGAAGAAAAATCAAATTCAATTATTAATTTCCTTTAAGAATTAACATAAGCAATACACACTATGTAAAAGAATTAAGGTTTAACATCACTGTCCATTCTCAGGTGGTAATTACCTTGGGGAATCTCACCGAGGTCACAGCAGCAATTTACTCTTAAAATAATTTCTGGAAAAGACATCATAATCAGTTTGAGTGCTGACCTTCAGACAGAGCTTCATGAGGCAGAGGTTAACTAGTAATCCCTATTTAACTCCTCTAGTCTTCCAAGCACAAACACACAGCATGGGATGTGAAAGCAACTGAACCAATATTCAATTCAATTACACTGCAGACCATTTTACCTTGCCTAATGCAAGAACTGATCATTTATAGACCAAAACCTATTTTAAGTGAACAGCAACATGAAAAAAAGAGCTTCACAATTAAAATCAGCATCACCGTTACGGATTGTGAAAGAGCCTACAGAAATTGAGTATCACATTTTTAGTATTTACAAATTTGTAGTTAAAACAAAAGCTTTAGGGAAAGAAATATGAAATTTGATTTAACCGATTTCTCTATAAATATAGGGATCCTGCTTTCATTGCATTTGCCTAGGTTACATAGAACAGAGCAGTTGGATAAAGAGGCATAATTTGCAGCCCTCAGCAGGTCTATACATTAATATCAATGCTCAATGAATGGCTACAAAAGGGAAGTGGTGAGCAGACATGTCACTCTGATCATCCTACTTGTGTTTGTGAAGAAAATTGTGATTGAAATGGTTTTAAATGATGGCAAATAGGTTAGTTTTCAGAAAACCAGTTATCTAGCAGTTGGAACACACATTAGACCATGTCTTACATCAAGAAAGAATAGATGATTGGGAATAGGTCATTGCCCTCTGCTTTTAAACTTCCATACATGTTAGATTCTAACATGTATGGACGTTTAAAAGCAGAAGGCAATGTTTCTCATAAAGTCTCGTTTCTACATTTCTTGCTATGAATGCACTAGATAATGGACCATGCATAAGAATTTATGAGTAACATCTACCACCATGTTTGCCACCAAAATTGACAAACCACGTCACAAATTAAAGCAAACCTGACTATAAAGGACATATATAACTATATCTTGATAGGAAGATTTTAGGGGGGATGGACACCTGCATCAGAAAAGGTTTGTTTCTGCATTATATACTCTAAGTGCATTAATAAACCAACCTCAGATTCAACAAGAAAATATATACATCCTTACTTGAAACACTGGGAGCGAAAGCAGTGACTAGATTTCGAACAAAGGTCAAAAATCTGACTAATGTCAGAGAAACCTCCCTAAGTACTACAAAAAAATATATACACTATATATACACACAATCAAAAAAATATATATATTTATGGTACTACTGATATGTGTGTACAGAAACTTGGAACTAAATACAGTGGTGTGCGAAAGTTTGGGCAACCTTGTTAATCGTTGTGATTTTCCTGTATAAATCCTTTGGTTGTTGGATTTTATTGGATTTACAGAAAGTGTGCAATAATTATTTAAATAAAATTAGGCAGGTGCATACATTTGGGCACTGTTTTCATTTTATTGATCCCAAAACCTTTAGAACTAATTATTGGAACTCAAATTGGCTTAGTAAGCTCAGTGACCCCTGACCTACATACACAGGTGAATCCAGTTATGAGAAAGAGTATCTAAGGGGGTCAATTGTAAGTTTCCCTCCTCTTAATTTTCTCTAAGGAGTAGTAACATGGGGGTCTCAAAACAACTCTCAAATGACCTAAAAACAAAGATGATTCACCATCATAGTTTAGGGGAAGGATACAGAAAGTTGTCTCAGATATTTTAGCTGTCTGTTTCCACAGTCAGGAACATATTGAGGACATGGAAGACCACAGGCTCAGTTCAAGTTAAGGCTTGAAGTGGCAGACCAAGAAAAATCTCGAATAAACAAAAGCGACGAATGGTGAGAACAGTCAGAGTCAACCCATAGCCCAGCACCAAAGATCTATAACATCATCTTGCTGCAGATGGAGTCACTGTGCATTGTTCAAGCATTTGGCGCACTTTACACAAGGAGATGCTGTATGTGAGAGTGATGCCGAGGACACCTTTTCTCTGCCCACAGCACAAACAGAGCCGCTTGAGGTATGCTAAAGCACATTTGGACAAGCCAGCTTAATTTTGGAATAAGGTACTGTGGACTGATGAAACTAAAATTGAGTTATTTGGGCATAACAAGGGGCATTATGCATGGAGGAAAAACAAACACAGCATTCCAAGAAAAACACCTGCTACCTACAGTAAAATATGGTGGTGTTTCCATCATGCTGTGGGGCTGTGTGGCCAGTGCAGGGACTGGGAATCTTGTCAAAGTTGAGGGAAGCATGGATTCCACTCAGCATCATCAGATTCTGGAGACCAATGTCTAGGATTCAGTGACAAAGCTGAAGCTGCGCCGAGGCTGGATCTTTCAACAAGATAAAGACCCTAAACACTGCTCAAAATCCACTAAGGCATTCATGCAGAGGAACAAGTACAACGTTCTGGAATGGCCATCTCAGTCCCCAAACCTGAATATAATTAAAAATCTATTGTGTGAGTTAGAGATACTCGGAAGCCATCAAACCTGAATGAACTAGAGATGTTTTGTAAAGAGGAATGGTCGGGGCGTGGCCTGCAGGCAATGTGAGAACACGCGTCTCACACAGCTCCCGCAGTGATCCTGACTCTATTTGATCCTGACAGCAGTGGAATTGCTGGAATTCAGCTAAATACCTCAGATTCAAGGAGAAGAAGTGTCCAGGCATCTTTCTGGAGAGTTATAGCTTTCTCCGAGCCCACAATGACCCGTGTTAATCAGCAAGAAGATAAGGGCCCTGCTCTCCCACCGAGCAGTCAAGATGGCGCTGATCCACAGGCTGCCCGAGCACACAGACAGGACATTAAGGCCTCTAGAGAAGAAGCTAGAGAAATATGCACACAAGGAGCAAAGGTACAAGGGGGCGAGTGATGAAAGTAGAAGAGCTGAGGGAGTGAATGTTAATAGGGATGCTCAAATTCGGCTTCGGGAGATATCCGGATTTTTGCTATCCGGATATCTCCCAGTAATGCTGTGCGGGCTGGGCGGGGGGGGGGGTCAAGCTTACCTCTCGACGTCTTCTTCGGTCGTCCCTCGGCGCCTCTCACGACGCGCCCCATGCGCGTCACGTGATTACAAACACTTCCTCTTTCAACCCGGAAGGAGGAAGTGTTTGTAATCAGGTGACCGTCGCTTGGAGCGCATCGTGGGAGGCGCTGAGGGACGACCGAAGAAGACGTCAGAGAGGTAAGCTTGACCCCCCGCCCAGCCCGCACAGCATTACTGGGAGATATCCGGATAGCAAAAATCCGGATATCTCCCGAAGCCGAATTTGAGCATCCCTAAATGTTAACACTGCAGAGAAAGAAGGCACAGGGCAGGCAAGGGATACGAGCTGGGACTCTGATACAAACATAGAGACGCCATGTGTGCAGTCACACCATGAGAATGAAAGCTGTCCTCAGCAACCTCCTGAACAGCCAGAACCATCTCTTGCTGAGATTTTAGCAGCAGTTCAGGCATGTAACTCTGCCATTGTTTCCCTCTCCCAACAGACAGGGGGGATTAAGGAAGATATATGTTTGCTGCGTCAAGACCTGTCTAATATACGTGAGAGAACAGCAGCCTTAGAAACTAGAATGAGTGATACTGAATATCAACTAGGCCCTGTAACCAGGGATCTGCAGAGGGTGATTGCACATTCCATTGCGAACACAGATAAATCTGATGACATGGAAAACCGTCTCAGAAGGAATAATGTCTGCGTGGTCGGCCTCCCTGAAAAAACAGAGAAATATGATGTGGCGCTCTTTATGGAAAACTGGCTGTTGGAAGTATTTGGGGCAGACATTTTCTCTAAAGTCTTTATGATAGAACGTGCTCACAGAGTGCCTGCTCGTCCCCCAGCTCCGGGTCCCCCCCCCCCCCCCCAGGCCCATGCTGATAAAATTACTACACTACAGAGACAGAGAAGCCATTTTGAGGCAAGCTAGACTAAAAGGAAATATTACAGTTGGTAACCTGGAAAGGATCATTTTGGTGCAAGCGTGTTTCTTTATGCACCACTCTAAGCTGTTTACAGCTGTCATGGGCTATCCTGGGACTCTTTTGTTCTGGGAGGTCGGGTTTGCATTGTTCTTGTTATTAGTTCTGAATAATTGGTTCTTCATGTTTATTAGGATGCCAGCAATGCGTTTCACCTCTTTTTCCTTAGTGTCATGTAATGCAATAATTATGTATGATATTTCTCGTTCCTTTTACAGTATCTGGGATAATGGCTAGTTCTAACAATGTCATCTCTGTTTTAAGCTGGAACGTGCGCGGTCTTTCAGACTCAGTCAAACGTCATGCAGTTCTAGACACTCTCCAAAAACAAGGGCCAGCTATATATTGTTTACAGGAAACGCATCTTACCCCACAAAATACAAATGTTTTAAGCAAAAGGTGGTTATCATTTGGATTCCACTTCACGTATTCTTCATACTCGAGAGGGGTCTCAGTTCTTATCCACACTAAAATCACATGTAAAATTATCAAAGTCATAAGGGATACAGAAGGCAAGTTTGTTATAATTCATGGTCATTTTAACACTAAGGAATGTATTTTGGTTGCTATGTATCTTCCACCACCAGCATCACCTTCCAACTTAAAACCGATTTTGGAATTTGTACAAGATAAAATGCATATTCCTATGTTGTGGATAGGGGATTTCAATATGTGCCTGAATCCATCCTTGGATAGGTTTCAGTCTAAAGCCCAAACAAGGCATTCTACTCCCTTTGCCAAATTCTTAGAAGAATTGGGTATGTTTGAAATTTGGAGAAGCTTTAATCCCTTAGCCAAAGTTTACTCATGTTTCTGTAAAACCTTTTCGACCCTTTCTAGGATTGACCTGGCGATTTGTAGTTTATCGATGCTGGAGTTGGTTACACATTGTAATTACCTAGCTTGTTCCTTATCAGATCATGCACCTTTGAAGGTTGCAATAAGGGCCTCAATGAATACTGGTCGCCAACAGTTACCCTGGAAGCTTAATCCCCATTGGCTTACATTGATTTCTTCTCATTCATCAATTATAGATGAAATTAAACTTTTTTTGTCTCACAACTCTGAACCTTCTGCTTGGATGTGGAACTGGGACTCCTTAAAAGCCGCACTAAGGGATATCTTTTCAAGAGAGATTAATATGATTAAATCTAACACTAAACTATATAAACATTCCCTACAGAATGAAGTAAATGATACTGAAACTCAGTTTATTCAAAACCCCTCAATAGAAAACCAAAATGCTTGGGTCAAGGCTCAGGATAGATTAAAGGTGGCCATACACTGGTCGATGTGCCATTAGATCGACCAGCTGACAGATCCCTATCTGATCGAATCTGATCAGATAGGGATCGTATGGCTGCCTTTACTGCAAACAGATTGTGAATCGATTTCAGCCTGAAACCGATCACAATCTGTTCAGCTGCTCCTGCCGCCTGTCCCCCCCCCCCGTATACATTACCTGAGGCTGGCTCCCGGGCGTCTTCTCCGCACTGCACCGCACCGCTGTTCTTGCTCCATCCCGGCGCTTCCTGTGTTACTCCGTGACCAGGAAGTTCAAATAGAGCGCCCTCTATTTCAACTTCCTGGTCACCGGAGTGACACAGGAAGTATAAGCGTACACTGGGACATGCGGAAATGCGGTGCAGCGAGGAGAAGAGGACCCCGGAGCCAGCTTCAGGTAATGTATACATGCTCGGATCGGGCCCGAATCGTACGCCGCAAGCGACGCGCTCCTACCGCCGGGCGATCGAGGGTAATTTCCCGCACGGCGCGATCGACGGTCCGATCCGATTTCGGGAGGGAATCGGATCGGCGGGTGCGTTTAGCGCAAGCGATTGGCAGCAGATCCGATCCCAGGATCGGATCTGCTGTCAAAACGGCCGTGAATCGAGCCAGTGTATGGCCTGCTTTACTGATCATTTACATACTAAAGCTAAACATAAAAGATTCTTCATGAAACAAGCATTTTTTTGAACAAGGTGATCAGACTGGGCATTTATTATCTGTCATCTCTAAAGCACAAGATCCTCCAACGTTTATAACGGCACTAGAAACAAAAGACCAAGTTATCTGTACAGATACTCCAAGTATTCTTGGGGAACTGGAAAGATTTTACTCTGAACTATATTCCTCAAAGATTACATATTCTGATAAAGAATTAAAGACTTACCTACATAATATTCTCTTCTCTCTCTTAGTGAGCTAGATAAAATCTCATTGGATGCCCCTATAACGCTGGAGGAGATTGTAATTGCTGTTTCCTTATTTCCCAACTCCAAGGCCCCGGGTAGTGACGGGTAACCCATAGAGGTATACAAACGTTACTCAGATACCCTTCTCCCACAGTTATTGGACACTTTCCAACACAACTTCCAAGCACAGGCTCTTCCCCCATCCATGACAGAAGCAGTAGTGGTTCTCTTGTTAAAACCTGGTAAAGAACCCCTTAAACCTGATTCATATACAGGGAGTGCAGAATTATAAGGCAAGTTGTATTTTTGAGGAATAATTTTATTATTGAACAACAACCATGTTCTCTATGAACCCAAAAAACTCATTAATATCAAAGGTGAATATTTTTGAAAGTTTTTAGTTTGTTTTTAGTTGTAGCTATTTTAGGGGGATATCTGTGTGTGCAGGTGACTATTACTGTGTATAATTATTAGGCAACTTAACAAAAAAAAATGTATACCCATTTCAATTATTTATTATTACAAGTGAAACCAATATAACATCTCAACATTCACAAATATACATTTCTGACATTCAAAAACAAAACAAAAACAAATCAGTGACCAATATAGCCACCTTTCTTTGCAAGGACACTCAAAAGCCTGCCATCCATGGATTCTGTCAGTGTTTTGATCTGTTCACCATCAACATTGCGTGCAGCAGCAACCACAGCCTCCCAGACACTGTTCAGAGAGGTGTAATGTTTTCCCTCCTTGTAAATCTCACATTTTATGATGGACCACAGGTTCTCAATGGTGTTCAGATCAGGTGAACAAGGAGGCCATGTCATTAGTTTTTCTTCTTTTACACCCTTTGCCAGCCACGCTGTGGAGTACTTGGACGCGTGTGATGGAGCATTGTCCTGCATGAAAATCATGTTTTTCTTGAAGGATGCAGACTTCTTTCTGTACCACTGCTTAAAGAAGGTGTCTTCCAGAAACTGGCAGTAGGACTGGGAGATGAGCTTGACTCCATCCTCAACCCGAAAAGGCCCCACAAGCTCATCTTTGATGATACCAGCCCAAACCAGTACTCCACCTCCACCTTGCTGGAGTTTGAGTCAGACTGGAGCTCTCTGCCCTTTACCAATCCAGCCACGGGCCCATCAAGACTCACTTTCATTTCATCAGTCCATAAAACCTTAGAAAAAAATCAGTCTTGAGATATTTCTTGGCCCACTCTTGACGTTTCAGCTTGTGTGTTTTGTTCAGTGGTGGTCTTCTTTCAGCCTTTCTTACCTTGGCCATGTCTCTCAGTATTGCACACCTTGTGCTTTTGGGCACTCCAGTGATGTTGCAGCTCTGAAATATGGCCAAACTGGTGCAAGTGGCATCTTGGCAGCTGCACACTTGACTTTTCTCAGTTCATGGGCAGTTATTTTGCGCCTTGGTTTTTCCACACGCTTCTTGCGACCCTGTTGACTATTTTTAATAAAACGCTTGATTGTTCGATGATCACACTTCAGAAGCTTTGCAATTTTAAGAGTGTGGCATCCCTTTGCAAGATATCTCACTATTTTTGACTTTTCTGAGCCTGTCAAGTCCTTCTTTTGACCCATTTTGCCAAAGGAAAGGAAGTTGCCTAATAATTATGCACACCTGAAATAGGGTGTTGATGTCATTAGACCACACCCCTTCTCATTAAAGAGATGCACATCACCTAATATGCTTAATTGGTAGTAGGCTTTCGAGCCTATACAGCTTGGAGTAAGACAACATGCATAAAGAGGATGATGTGGTCAAAATACTAATTTGCCTAATAATTCTGCACTCCCTGTAGGCCCATTTCTTTGCTCACAGCTGATGTTAAAATTATTTCGAAGGTCTTGGCGAATCGTCTCTCTAAAGTTATAACAACCAGTATTAAATCAGATCAATCAGGATTTATACCTACAAAATCTACTGCTATTAATATCCGCTGGGCTTATCTTAATATGCAGCTCCCTGCTGACAACTCAGGAGACAGAGCAATCCTTTCTCTGGACATCGACAAGGCCTTCTACAGTGTGGAATGGTTATATCTCTTTACTGTCCTTAAAGTCATGAATTTTGGCCCCAATTTCATTAAGTGGATAAAGATTTTATATAAGTCTCCTTAAGCATGTTTAAGGGTAAACAACTTCTTATCAGCTAAATTTAATTTAGGAAGGGGCACTAGACAAGGGTGTCCTCTCTCCCCTTTGTTGTTTGCCATTGCCATTGAACCCCTGGCAGAATTAATTAGAGGTAGTTCAGATATAAAGAAGTTTCGGTTTGGTAAACTGGAGGAGAAAGTAGCATTATATGCTGATGACACGCTTCTGTTTCTTCAAGATTTAGGCCCCTCACTTATAGCAACCATGGATGCTTTATCTAAATTTGGACACTTTTCTGGCCTAGTAGTTAATTGGAACAAGTCTTGTCTACTTCTTTTCGAGAGACAGACCCCTGTGCTGCCGGATTGTTGTTCAGATATTTAAATAGTCTCCTCTTTTACATATTTGGGTATAGTCATTGCCCCTGATATAGGTTCTTTTGAAACACTTAATATTACCCCTATACTGGCGAAAAGAAGGCATAAAATTAAATCTTGGGCTAAACTTCCACTATCCCCGGTAGCAAGAATTAATTTACTTAAAATGGTCACAATGCCCCAACTACTTTATGTCCTACACAATGCTCCTATATGGCTCCATCTAAAACTTTTTAAAACTATTGATAAAATATTTAGAGACTTCATTTGGGGAAATGGTAGAGTTAAAATTAAATTACAATATCTCCAATATCCCAAAGAAGAGGGGGGTTTGGCTGTTCCTAATGCCTGGGTTTACTATCTAGCAGCACAGGCTCAACATCTAGTAGGTTGGCACGAAACGGACCTGTTGGACTCCTCCAGATTGCTACTTAATGAAATCCTGGGTTCTGAATCCATCTATTTGTCCTTAGAAGCACAAGCAACAGTTTCAAAGCAGAAACTCTAAATCTTATGCAAAAAATATGGGATAGACTTAGAGACATGCAGAATGTTGAGGGTTTGACTTCTTTTTCTCCACTGTATAATAATAATAGGCTACTTGATTTAAAAGAGCTTTCGTTCTTAAAAATTGGGCTGGGAAGGGAATTAATTTACTTTCCAAGATTTTGGATCAAGGTCAACTCCACCCCATTGACACTATTGCTACTCTACTCTTGTTTTTCCATTACGCTCAGTTATCCCATGCTCTCAATCACCAAAAACTGTCTGTTAATTTACAACTTTCCCCCACTCCTATATTTAATGTGATAAGTCAGTCTACATCCAGAAGTGGGTTCATATCATCCTGTTATGCTTTTGTATTGTCCTTTTTTCTTAAGAAATTTCCACTTAAATGTTTGGCTGGGTGGAGAAAGGATCTGGGAGATTTAAGTGAAGAGGATTGGAGAGATATCCTTCAGTCAGTTCCTTTGATTTCTACAAATGCAACTCAAAAGCTGTCACAATTAAATATTATACACATGAACTGTTTGACTCCTAAGAGATTATATGACATAGGTTTGCGCTCAGATCCTATTTGTGCTAGATGTTGTAGGGACCATGGTGACTTACTTCATATGCTATGGAAATGTACTAAACTACATAGATATTGGAAAGGAGTGTTCGATACTCTAGATGTGGTAACGGGCTCTAACATTCCAAGAAAGGCTCAGAGCTGTGTCCTGGGCTTGGTATCTGGAACAAATGTGGCAGACCATATTCAGCTATTGATTCAAAGAGCGCTGTTCCAAGCTAGAAAACTAATTTTATTCATGTGGAAACAGCCATCACCTCCTACAATTGAGGATTGGCTTTTACAGATGAATAACTACCTAAAAATGGAAAAATTAATTTACACCCACAGAGATGCTCCTCATAAATTTGAAAACATTTGGGGTTCATGGCTTGATACACCTGGGTTGGCTGACTTTGAGCTGATTCGTAACAGATTATTTGGTCCCACATCTTAAAGGGAAGGTTCAGGGTGGCTCTTAAAAAAATAAAAATGCCCATCCACTTACCTGGGGCTTCCTCCAGCCGTGGGCAGCCAGGACGTGCCCTCGGCGCCGCTCCGCAGGCTCCCGGTCCCCTCCGGTGGCCGACCCGACCTGGCCAGGCCGGCTGCCAGGTCGGGCTCTTCTGCGTTTCAAAATGCGCCTCACGGGGGCGCGCTGACGTCATTGGACGTCCTCCGGGCTGTACTGCGCAGGCGCAGTAGTGCTGCGCCTGCGCAGTACAGCCCGGAGGACGTCTGATGACGTCAGCGCGCCCCCGTGAGGCGCATTTTGAAACGCAGAAGAGCCCGACCTGGCAGCCGGCCTGGCCAGGTCGGGTCGGCCACCGGAGGGGACCGGGAGCCTGCGGAGCGGCGCCGAGGGCACGTCCTGGCTGCCCACGGCTGGAGGAAGCCCCAGGTAAGTGGATGGGCATTTTTATTTTTTTAAGAGCCACCCTGAACCTTCCCTTTAAGTCCTTGTATTTTAATGTGAAGGTTGCAATAATTTACTAAGTATCTGGGTGCTTGGTAAGTTTATTGTTCTGCACATTCTAATGCTGTAATTTATGCATTGAGTTTTTTTTTTCATTGCTAATATCTGTAATTTGTATCTTGTGCTGGTTGGTGACCCATTGCTGCATCAAAAATTGTTTTTGTTCCATTTTTCTGCTTTAATGTTTTAATAAAAGCTGATTTAAAAAAAAAAAAAACACAGAGTTATGGTCCAAAATACCTTCAACCAGAATTCAGACTCTCATTGGAACCTACAGGAAGCGTTTAGCGGCTGTAATTTCTGCAAAAGGAGAATCTACTAAATGTTGATTTCATTTCTTTTTTGTGGTGCCCAAATTTATGTACCTGCCTAATTTTGTTTAAACAATTATTGCACACTTTCTGTAAATCCAATAAACTCAATTTCACTTCTCAATCACTGTGTGTGTCTCCTATATGATATATTTAACCAACATTTTTTGTTGTAACAACCAACGATTTATACAGGAAAATAATGACGATTAACAAAATTGCCCAAACTTTCGCACCCCACTGTACTTATTAGCCTTTTCCCCACCTATCGCAATACAATCAGTGGGTGTGATGCTTAACCAACAATCATTTTGCATTAACAATCCTTTACCTAGGCTGTTAAGCTATGCAGAGTTGTGGAGGATTGTGAAAGTCTCTGGAGCATCCAGAAGCTTTCCTCTAATGAGGTAAGTACCGCATTTTTCAGACTATAAGATGCTTCTGACCATAAGACCCACCTAAATTTAGAGGAAAAAAAGCAGGGGAAAAAATATATACTAAACCTGGTGCATCTATGGTGAAGTACATCCATGTACCTCTTGTGTTTCCCTGTGTCCTCCACTGTCCCCCTTGTGTCCTCCTGTGTGCGCCTCTGTCCTCCTCTATACCCCTTTGTGTCCCCCTTTTTCGTCAGTTTGTCTCCCTGTGTCCTCCTCTGCATAGGCACAGTACAAGGGGTCCCCGGCATTGCGGCGGGATGAAGGTTTGTATTGGCAAGCATTCACAAGTCAGGAACTCCCTGTATTTGGACTATAAGATGCAGTGAATTTTTCCCCCCACTTTTGGGGGGAAAAAAGTGAGTCTAATAGTACAAAAAATACAGTATTCAGTTTTTGGGGTTTTTTTTCACTTCAGATTAACTTTAAAGGGACCCTGAACAGATTCGATCTGTTCAGGGTCAATCTTAGAGAACCGTGCATGTGCAGTACTCTCATGCCGGCCGGCGTGATAGCGTGTAGCCGGCCGACATGATGGCACAATCGTCTGCAGCAGGAATCAGACCTGAGGACTTCATGCCAAAGTTATTGTATAACCGGAGCCGGGACCAGGGAAGGAGGCAGGAGGATGCAGGGGGACCTCGCAGCCTGCGGGGGGCTGGAGGAAGCCCCAAGTAAGTGTAAATTCTGTTTTTATAACCTGTTCAGGGTCCCTTTAAGAGCCTTGTCCTTATAAACTTACAACCTAGAAGATTAAAGAAATGAAACTGCCTACTCATTTTTGGAGAAATAGAAAACTGAATGACAACTTCTTATTCTTTCCCCAAGAAATGGAAGACATGCTATCAGAAATCACTGTGAATCTAGCTTGGATAGTTATTTTATTCAGAAGCACTGAACAGATGCGAAGATGTGACTAAGTTATTTATGTGTAAATAAATGTGATGAAATGCTTGGGAAATAAAGTGCCACTTGTTGGATTCCCATAGGGAGCACATTTCATAAGCTTTTTAAGGAATACACAAGACGGCGGCCAGAGTGGAAATTATTAGGCATAGCACACAACACATTAAAAAAATTATCCAGTCACTGAGTTCAAAAACACTAAATTCTCTGGGGCAATCCAGGATATGCAGCGTGTGCATTGTTCTAGTCACTAAACCATAACTTTCACAGGTTGCTTCTCAGCCTTTATTCTGTTACCCTTTTATAAAATATAGTAAATGAAAATGTACTGCAAGACTTTTTCTCACCCATAATTCCTCAAGGGTGGAAGAAGGCTCTTACTTCAGCAACATCTTTTGAATGCCTGAGCTGCTACAATTTGCTGTACAATTTGTTCTCAATCAAAGAAATTTCTCAGATTTGGAAAGTCAAGATAGATATGCCATATTGGACAGAACTGAAAAAGCAATCATGTGGACTAATTCCAAAAAGTACTTCCAAGTGAATAAGTCCAACTGATTGTCAACTAGAAGACCTAAGCAGCAAGAAATCATAAACCAGATCCTGAAAATGGAATGATCAGGATAAAAAAAGACTACTACCAAGCCCTTTATGATGAGCCTGACCACATAAAAAAACTAAAAGAATGTGTTTCTAATGATGGCAATTAAGCTTGGGTACAGAGCTCTGGTCAGGCCACATACCTTGCAAATCTGGTTGCAATCTTACCAACAATAATATAATAGAAAAATTAACAGACTGAATATAATTTGAAGATTTTGGTTAGGTTAGGTAGGCTCCAATACTAAATAGATGTGGTTGTTTGGATTAGGAAATTATAGAGTTATATTGCAAGACGTGAAGCCTGCTTTAGGGCCCGTTTCCACGATTGCGTTGCGGAATCGCCGGCGAATCACCGCAGGCAAAATCACATGCGAGTTCGACTCCGCGTGCGTTTTTTGCCGCGATTTCGCATAGGGTAGTAAGTATGCGATTTTAACCAGGTCACTGCCTGTGTGAATTAACATGGGTACCTATGCGAAATCGCGGCAAAAAACGCATGGGGAAAACGCATGCAATTTCCCTATTAAATACATTGTGTGCGATTCGCCTGCATTCCACATGCAGGCGAATTCTGAGGGGTCTGCCATGCAGATTTTCCCCGCACACAAAAACGCTCCGCACAACGCACAAGTGGAAACAGGCCCATCCACTTGTATATGCTGTGCGAATCCGCATGCGGACAACGCATGCGGATTCGCTATAGTGGAAACGAGCCCTAACACTGCTCTCACTGAAAATAAGTTGAACCCATCTTGACAAATTAAATTACCTCTCTAGAATGTAGTCTATGGGTGATAATATAAATAGACATCAATAATAAAATATCTTTGTATTACGCACCTCATATTACTTTTTACAGCACCATGGGACATGATGTACATTAATAATAATGACTGAATTAACAAACTGAATGTAACTTTTTGAGAACAAACAAAACCTAAACTACAGATCATGGTGAAACTGATATACAATTTTCCTTTTTCATAAATTACAGCATGGTATGATTGTATTGTTGTAGATCGTGCAACACAAAATAGCTGGCTCTGTTTGTAGCTGACAGGTTCTCTTGAACACAATTGTTTTCTTTCAACCAGCAGCGTTGCTATTATTTAACTCTAATGCTCACTCTGGTCTGAATGTATTCACTTGACTTGTTTCCCAGGTGTACATGAGTTCTCTGCAGACATTAATTGGCTTATTCTGCAGTCTCATGTGGATGCTAATTGTTTTAAGTTGATGTATGTTCTTAAAATAGATTTAACGGAGGTTCTGGACTTTGCAGAAAAGATTGCTTTCACGTTCAGGAAAAAAGTTGATTTTTTTTTAACAGGGACAAAATTATATTGAACAGGATTTGTATTTTCATTAAGCTGCTTACATAACAGCAGGCAGCGGAAAAGAAGCAGATCAGTTATGCTCCAATGTCAATGAAATAATATTCTGAGCCATATTTTCAGTAAAAATAAACAGGAACTTGTTAGCATAACAAGGTTTAGATTTCCCTGTTTGGCAATTGAAAAGCCATAGGATTACAGCAGAAAATTAATGCAACTGGTGATTATCAGCGAGTCACATTGTCTGCATCTGTGTAGTGGGGCTCAAAGTAACTGGAGTATATTTTACAGTAGAATGGCATATGGAGTAAAACCTGGAAGACAGAGGTCAGAAAAGCATGGCCAATCATTTTCAACCAAGTCATAACTTGTGCTGATAGTTTGAACCAGAAAGGCTTCCTTGCAACATATTTTTAGATTTTCATTTTTACTAATATTAATCATTTTTATTAAAACAAGCCCTGGCATAAAGTGTGGGACTTTATATGGAGGAAAGGGGACTATTGAATTGAGGCCAGCCAGTATAAAATGACACAAGCTGAGGACCTGCACAAATCAGCTTACTGTCCAAATGATACTGATATAACATCTTTACATTTCTAATATCACGGTCATAAGAATTTTGTAATAAATGATATCATACTGATGTGTTTGTGACATTAAACATAGACACCACTGCTTACAGAGCAAACATTTTTCCCAACCATCCTATGTGCTGAGAGTGCTGAATAATTTCTTGTCTCGTATACTGAATTCATTGGGATCTGTTCCAAATGAAGATACATTAGAGAAGTTGTAAGTAGAGGTTATGCAAAAAAAGCTACAAAAAGCAAATGGCCACACATCCATCTTATTCCCTCTAGTGGTGCCACTAGCAACCAGAAGGGAACTGACCAATTTATGATTAGTCAGTGGCCAGTTGGCCACTCTGTTACACTGGCAGTCAATGGGTTGCTGTGATTTGTAGTCCCACCTGATTAGTCTCTGTCCCAATAAAGTTCTCCCCTTGTCCTGTGTTTCCTTGTGCTTGGTAGTATTAAGTAAGTTCTTGTGTGCTACCTTTCCTGCCCATATTCTGCCTAGTGGTGTTATGGTGCTTCTTCTACCTTTGTGTGTTCACTTCCAATACCTTGCACACTTAAAGGATAACCTAGATGAAGAAGATTGTTAGAACGGGAGGAGGAGGCATGTATAGGGAGCAGTCCTCACGCCCATGGCTCCCCCCGGTTATCCCTGTCCCCCTCCATTCTCTCTTAAGAACAATCAGAAGCTGCTTCTGGGTCAGCCACAGTGCGCAAGCGCTTTGCCTCGGTTATCCTTTAGGGGTGTAACAAAGTGCTGGATACAATGAGATGCCATGTCAAGCATCTCCTGAGGTGAAAGGAAACCAGGATCATCTATAACATTGGCAGAAAGCAACAAGTCAGTGTAAGACTTATCCAAACAAAATTATGGTACAGACAAACAACCGAGCGAATAGAGAATCAGAGTATTTCCTTATTTAAAACCTATGATGTTTGTTAGTCTGCAGTTCAGGAAATGTCCTCTAAAATATGGCCTTATTCTGAAAAACTATGGCCCCCCAGCAACATTCTGCAGGCTGCACCCCCCCCCCCATCGGTACGCCTGTGTGGGGGTGATTAAAAAACCCTAGGTGCCAACCCCCTTCTCATGTGTGCAGCTCTCAAACTACCCTTCCCTGCCCACAGATTTTGTAGAGTAGTTTAGCAGCAAAGCTTTATACTTTACCTGCTTCTGCTAGTGCGACAGGTCCTCCTCACTACTCTGTTCAGTCTAGCCACACAGTCTTGGGGCTCTTGAAACTGCATGTGGCCTGATTGAGAGCAGCAAGGTTATAGGCTGAATGGCAGCTACACTGGACAGAGGAATGTGGAGGACCTGTCCTGCAGATGGAAACAAGTAAAGTATGAAGCTCTGCCAGAACACTACTCTGGGGCCCCTCCTCCTCATGACAGCAGGGATCTGCCCAGTGCTTCTCTTGGCTAGGCTGCCAACAACCTTTATGCCGGGTTGCCCTTCGCTTAAGTGCTATTTTTGCAGGGCTGTTCCTAGAACAACAATCAAATTGCCAGCACTGATGTGAACATGGACTTCTTGTGGTCAGGACAAACTGGTGTTTATCTTGTCGCAAACCTGAGATTAATCAAGTCGTTGCAAAAAAACTGGCACTTCCATTTAGCATTACCTGTTAGGAAGACACTTCAGTAATGTTAATATGCACAGGACAAGTAATATGTTTGATGATAATCTTTGTAATATATAGAGCTAAACCAGATAGGATTGCTTTTTTTCTCAACAAAATTTTTTTTTACTTTAAAATGTTTGGAGTCATTGCCCTAGAATGAGCATACAGATCAGATGTTTGATTTCACAGTGACTTTCCTGGTTGCATGACAGCTGTGTGTCACCAATTTATATTACTGAAGCCAAAAAACAGCATGGCAGAAAGGCAAATAGCATTTCAACACGGCAATTTTATTTATTTTCTAGTAGATTCTTATATCAAAGCAGAATCAAAAAAAAAAAAGAAAAAAAGAAAGCAGCTCAGGATATAGCTATTTGATTTAGTATCAAAGGTTAAAATCCCATTTCTAAAAAATGGAACCTTTTTGATCTGTGCTTATTGAAGCTGCTGTGTTGAACAAGTCCCGTTTCCTTTGCTGTAAATGAGTTAAATGCTGTGTCACCAACTGCTCTCTGTACTTGTTATTACTGTGTCCCTTTCACTATACTGCTCCAACGCAACGAGAAAACAGAATTCTTTAACAAAGAAATACATTTTTGTGGTGGGTGTTTTGATCATGATCTGAGCACTTCATATTACTGGTCAATAAAGTTAACTGTAATTGCCAGGCTCACCTGGTATCGATCCTGCCACAGTACCTGTCCTCAATCCTACAAAAGAGTCCGAGTGTACGCGCGCGGGCTGCTGGCTGTGGGCTTAATGCCCAAGGTTTGTAATGAGTCAGGCAAAATCAGCTCAGGAAATGTGTGCGCACGATGTGCAGCCATAGGCCCTAATGTGAATTACGGCTATAGCAGAGGTCAGACAGTAATCTGGGCACTCTCAAAAGACGGATCCCAAATTACTATAAAAGCGAATTACGGCTTACCCGAGTCCACGGTGGCCTGGAGGGGGAATAGTAATTAACACCGGGACTTTTGCAGGAGCACGATGAGTAGTTTCTCGGCTTTACTCTGCATCCAAATTTCCCGGCGCCTTAATTCCATGTATACAGTTTGAAGAAATGTGCATGTACATGAAACCCGGTGCCAGGCTTGCAAGTTTGATGTCAGCGTAGACCCATATGCTGCATACAAATTTACATACCAAAACGGCCCTTGCTTGCTTGCTTATAAAAAAGGTAGCCCCTACCCTTCCTCAAGTGCAGGTACCTGGTGTCAGCTAGTTGTCTGGCTAGACCCTCTTCAGTTTGTTAAACCAACCCTGATCCTGATTCATTTCTGACCCCGGCTTCTCTGACTACTCTTGATCTGATCCTTTTGGATATCCTGATTACTACCTGCCCAGATCTTGGCCTATTTTCACATTTACAATTGAACTCCGCCTGCTCTAGTGTTCTACACTGCCCGTCTCTGACCTTTGCCAGTTTCTGACTACGATTATAGCCACCAATTATATTGGTTGCAGAGTTTACATGGGCTTATTTATTTCTTTGGAGCCGCTTTATTCTGCACTAGTTTAGCTTCCTGGGCAGTGTTACGCAGTATAGATAATCCAGCAACCTTTATTGACACGAGCCATCTAACTTTCTCATTGTATAAGAAGTCTTGAAAAACTGCAGAATTTTTGAGTGATTTATTTTTTATAGAAATATTTTATTATGTGAGACTTAAAGATAACCTAAAGTTAAAAAAAAAATGAGATTAACTCACCTGGGGCTTCCCTCAGCCCCCTGCAGACGATCGGTGCCCTCGCAGCTCCGCTCCGATGGCCCAGGACCCGCCGGCGAACACTTCCAGTTTGGCCGTCACCGGCCGAGGGGCATGGGAACGTGAGTGATTCTTTGCGTTCCCAGCCTGTATATCGCCCCCTATGCTGCTATTGCGGCCAGGAGGCCGCCGCAGAGGATATCTCAGCCCCTGGTGGGGCGATTTGCTTAATTTAAAGTGCTGTACGCGCAGCTAGCACTTTGCTAGCTGTCCACACGCAGCGGCGCCCCCCCCCCCCCCCGCCAGAGCCCTGCGCTGCCCGGACCAATGACTTCCAGGCAGCGATATGGGCTGGATCGGAGGCGTCTGACATCAGGACATCGGCTGACGTCCATGACGTCATTCCGATCATCGCCATGGCGACAGGAAAAGCCAAACAGGGGAACGCATTATATACGCATTCCCCTGTTTGCTATTGATGCCGGCGACGATCGTACTAGAGCAGGCTTTCTCAACCAGGGTTCCCCAGGGGACTCTGCAGGGGTTCCTTGGCATTTTCCCCCATTGTGGGGGAAGTATAATAGAGCACATTATAATAGGTAGTACTGTAACAAGAAGCACTAAATTGGAGCATCAGGAGATGGTATGATGAGTGGCAGTGTAATGGGGGAAGTGAAATAAACAGCCACACATACTTTTAAAGACCATGCCTCCTGCAAAATAAATGCAGGGGTTCGAGACCAAAAAATTGTTTGCAGGGGTTCCTTGAGATCCAAAAGTTATTTGCAGGGTTCCTCCATGGTAGAAAGGTTGAGAAAGGCTGTACTAGAGGGACACATGCGCCCTCTAGTGTTGTTTCATGTAGCTACCTCTCTGTTTGGCAGAATTAAAGAACCGCCAGGAAGGTTAAGGTAAAAATAACATAGAACTAAGTCTAATATTTTTATTTTTTAGTGTAAGGGTTCAATTTTTAAGATTGCATTTGAAACAGTTGTTTTCCTTAGGTTTATTTTAAAACCAAACATTGATGCTGAGACAAAGTTGTGTTTCAAATGCTATGTAATGATTCTCCTTGACAAGACTGAGGAATCTATTTATATTTAGTGCTGAGCCAGCCTATACCACATAAGAATCTCTCTTTAATGGAACTATGGATATAGGACATAAAAGATGAAATGATGCCTACTACACTGAACAAAACGCTGTATGATTTTTTACAAAGTGAGCTGTGGTACTTACATCATTAAAACTTCTACAAGGATTAAAGTTACACACTATGTGGACACAGTCTGTAAAATCAAACCAGAAATTAATCCGCTATTGATGCTATTCTATTATACTCCACCAAATGCCTCCTCCTCGGGGACCCCCTCGGCAACTGATGTTACTATATCTAAACTTGCGCATCTAATAATAATGGCCGCCCGTAAGGTGATTTTTAACAAATGGATTTATCCTAGTGCTCCTACGGTGTGGGATGTTAAGGAAGAACTCATTCAACTCCTCAGAATAGACAGGTTGGAAGCACTAACACACAAAGATAAAAAAACTAAAAAATTCTTAACAAAGAACAAAAACCTGGAGACCGTTTATTCTGAGGTCTTTCTCTAAAAGAGAAATAATTGAGATAGTGCCCCCTTTTAAAGACACAAAGTGGTACTTAACAGAGCATTTGATGAGTACGTTAGGGAAATTACAGGTGACATAAGAGCTTGATTTTTCAAAAATAGAGAAACCAGAGATGACAGGGGTGGGGGGAGGTTAGGGAGGGAAAGAGGGTTAAATGTGTTTTGTTTAAGGATGCTCTTCTTGTCTGGCCAGTGTGATGCATTGTAAAAAGAAGATTAAACATTTTCCATCTTTTCCGCTGTGTCATTATAGTGGAGAAGATCTATTTATTTTGTAAAACATTCGCTGTATCTCCTTAAATGACTTATTGGCATTGTTGGACAAAGTGAAAATTCAAATAAAATTTGAAAAAAAACTTCTACCAATCAACTTTATACATTACTCACAGAGGATTGTCTCCAGAATAGTCTATATAATTCAAAATACCATATACAATATCATACATGGCAAACTTGCCTATATCTACTTTTGGTTAAACGTCTGCCAAATGATAGATGAGCATATGTGCGTAATGATCACCTGGAAACCCTGGTGCAGCTTGCAAGACTTTGGCCAGGGATCGCTGTAGAGCGGCAATATAGTTGTATAAGGATCCCAGGCAAATTTAGCTCCGATTTAACCATTAAAAAGGTTACTTAAAGGGGTTCTTTCGTGAAAAAAGTAGGCAGTTAAAAAATGTGACAGATGACAGGTTTTGGGCCAATCCATCTTTTTAAGGGGGATTCTCAGGGCTTTCTTTGTTTTCAACAGCATTTCCTGAACAACAGTTGCAAAATCTAACTGACATAATAGTGTGCAAGTGATTAGAGAGGCCGGCTGGTATCTTGCTATTTTGGCAGTTAAACTGTTGTTCAGGAAATGCTGTTGAAAACAAAGAAAGCCCTGAGAATCCCCCTTAAACAGATGGACTGGCCCAAAACCTGTCATCTGTCACATTTTTTAACTGCCTACTTTTTTCGCGAAATAACTCCTTTAAAAAAAAAAAAATAAGTGGGGGTTCCCCCGCCGAGCCTCTGTAACCCCTTCTCACCCATGCAGGCTGGGCTAGCCAGAATGCAGAGCCTGGACCATGTGGGGCTCCGCACCCTAAGCTATACCAGCCCTTATAGTCCTTGGTATGGGAGGCTCTGAAAGAGAGGGGTGGCAAAGCCTCCCCCTCTTCCCCATAGTCCTGGTCCAATACATGGGGCTGTTTCCCACCTCTAGTCCCCAGGAGCAGGTGAGGTCATCAATGCCCTGGGAGGGGTTTATGGTGGCATCTGGAAGTCCCCTTTAAGAAGGGGACCCAAGGTTCTCACCCCTCACCACGTGAAATGAGTCTAGGGGTGCTGACATAACCCTTACCCATTTCCAGAAAGAGTTAAAATGCACTTAAAAGACAACCACAAGAAATATTTTTTTATTAATCTTAATTAAGCTTAAATACTTACCTTTCATTATTCCCACGACAGTATCCTCGGAAATGATCCAACACCATAACCTTTTCGATATGCAGCAAACAGAGAACGCCACACACAATGATCCCTGCCCCGACTACCAAAGAACTACACAGCATGTGTGGAACCAATACCCAGTTCTGGACATTTATAAATCCCCTTTAGTGCCCTCTATTGGTCTTTTGACTAATGAGGATTCCCATTGGTCTGTTAAAAGGACAAAAGGAGTTTCTCAAAAAAATGAACAAAAAAGCAGTTTGTACCCTTCACTCATCTCTATTAATGATATTTCAAAAGAATATGCAGTGAACTCACTTAAGACAATTTCAGCCCAGAACCTACAAATGATCTGAAAACAAAGTAATGCTGCACAAATGGCTGGAAATTCATTGTTCAGTAAAGCAAAAACTGAAAGCTGCTGCCAGGAGGACTGTCAGATGAGGAAAATGTGGGGATTATATTAATTAATGTCATGGTTTTGCCTTTTGTCTTGTGGTGAACAATAAGCATGGAAAGCTCTACTTTTCAAAGGCGTTTCACTGAAAACCTTCATCAAGTACTACATAGAGGTCCCCAAATTACAATGTCATCAGAGACACAGAAATGACAAAAGAAGAAATAGCTGATTTGAATAAGAAATAGAAGAATGTAGGCAGAATTGTTCCCCTCAGGTCACATTACAGCAAGTAGTGTACTGCTATTCATTAAAGAGCAAGGATCTCTAATGAAGGCCAGTCAAAAAAAGGGCATATTCTGAATCTGCACTCTCTGGAGGATTCACACTGCGCTGGAGCAGTACCATGCCCATTGTGATAGATGTGCTGCACATTGCAAAATCCACTGCCACTCCGAAACAAAGGTGTGTCCCATTCACATTCATCAAATGAATGGCAATCTATTGAGCTTTCTGGAAAAATGCATGCAGTCATATTCCTGCAATGGCCAAATATGAAACAAGCCTATAAAGATATAACTATTGGTTTTTCAAACTTTGCTCTTGGGGATCCCACAAATACTGTCAATTTGCACAAGTTAAAGTGAACTGAGACCTAGTGGCTGCAGCTGTAGTGCATCAGGACCCAATGCTGGAAGAGGTACAGTGCTGCCCATAATTATTCACACCCCAGGCAAATTTTCACTTAAAGTTACTTTTATTTAACCAGCAAGTACTTTTTTGATGGGAAATGACATAGGTGTTTCCCAAAAAATAATAAGACTATGTACAAGAGGCATTATTGTAGAAAAAAAATTCTCAGTTTTTATTTAAATTTTAGGCAAAAAAGTGTCCAATTCAAAATGATTCATACCCTTCACAAACTGTCACTGTCTGTGGGAAAATCCAAAGCTATATGCCATTCCAAATAGCCCAAGCTGTTCTAAAGCATCCTAATTACCCTGATTATTTGGGAACAGCTGTTTTAATCAATTTAACAGGTGAAAAACAGCAGCTCTCTGCAGTTGGTTTGCGGACAGTCATGGCTAAGACCAAGGAGCTCAGTAAGGACCTGCAGCTGCTCATTGTGGTTGCTCAAAAGTGAGGAAAGGGCTACAAGGCTATTTCTAAATTTTTCCAGTTCCAGTGGCTACAGTGCAAAGTATTATTAAAAATACAAGATGTTCTGCACTGTGCAAAATCTCATAGGATGTGGTTGGAAGCCAAAAGTGACACCTGTGCTGGCCAGGAGGATATTGAGAGAGGTGATAAAGAATCCAAGGATCACCACCAAGGCCATTCTGGTGAATCTGGATTCCTGTAGAGGAGAGAAGGAAGAAGTCTGCCCCCTCCCCCGTGGTTTTGGATCTGCTTTCCAATGGTTGCGCCACTGTAGAAGAGAAGTTGTGGATGGATTGTTGGCCCTAGGAGCTCATGCTTACTAGTGACTGTGACCGTGGTACCTGCGTCATAGCGAACACAGTGAATCCCACGCAGGAGACTTGGGCGCCCAGGGAGTAACTTCGACGCCTTCAGAAGACGGAGCTGAAGTTACTTTTAAAACACAATAATTTGGCCTCCAGCAATTGCTGGAAGCCAAATTATTTCATTACCCACCATCCATGGCGGCCTGGAGGGGGAATAGTATTCAACACGACCGGGACTTATACCGGCTGTATCCTGCGCCCAAGTCTCCCACGCCGATTCCTCTCGTACGCTGTCATTGGTGCCGGGTTAGAGAAAAAGAGATTACTGATGTCCGGGTCACAGGGTTAGAGAAAGGGGATTACTGAGGTCTGGAGGGAAACACTGAACGTTACTGAGGGTACTGGGGAGATCAGCAATGGTTAATTGAGCGTTCTGAAGGGAGGCAGAGTGAGAGCTAGCTGCCTGTTTGGGGGAGGCACTTAGCCTACAACTTTAATCCTCTCCCTGAACTTCAAGCAGTCCTCTGGAAAATGCAGCCAAGGTGTGGTAGGAAGACACTCTCTGCATATGTGCCAGCGATGGGCAGTGCTACACAGAGGTATGAGGGCATGTCCAGCCAAGTGGAAGGCAGAACTACAGCATAGCCAGATGGAGTGAGGGTGGAGCAAAGGTTGCCCTGGGGGCTAGTCCCATCCTGCATCAGGCATAAGCCTTTGTAAATACTTAATTTGTTGGTGAACGACACAAATCATCTACAATGGGCAGGTCCAGGCCCTTTGTGCCCCAGCTCCTCCAGTGTTCCCCAGGCTAAAATCTGAAAAGCACTCTTCCATACAGGTAGCTATAATTTTGAAATTCAACTGCTCTTTACGCAGGCAGCAATCTACAGGGATGTCATTTAATATGCTAGCAAGTTTGTATGAAAACACATTAGGCCTCCAAATATAAAAGCTGCTCATTAATAGCAGAATATTCATGCTATCTAAATGAATAAGATGGCCATGTCTTGTAAAACATAAGTTCTCATCAAATCTGATATTGCAAGAACGAAAAAAAAGTCACGTATAGTTGCACTCGAATCATGGTTTAGCATCTGCTGTGTTGGGAGATTCTGGAACAAGATATTTACATAAGCACTCACATCATATCAGATAGGCACTTGTTTTCAGTTTCTGCATAAATCCACTTAAGCATATGTGTGCTGGCTCACCAAACTAGATGAAAACAGCTTGGTTCCTAAGAAAGAAGCCAGCAAAAGCAGCTTTGCAGCATAGGGAGTCTTATACAAGAGACATTTACCGATTCCTGATACAGTAAAACTGAAAGATCATTGTACTTTCATTTGAAAAAACGGCAGCTTTGTTTTGACTCTGCTATCTTTATTGATGTGCATTTATATCCATTGGGACACACTTAAAGTTGAATGCATGCAAACAACAGAATAAACAGTACAAAGACAAACATGGGAACAGCTTCACCTGCCTAACCTCTGACAACATTATTTCAGCTTTGCAGTTTCTTGCCTATCTGTTCATTGGGCAGTGAATCAGGAAAATCACATGACTCCACTATCACCCAGGCGATAGACAAGTGAAACAAACTGAAACTGGCAATATTATTTGCCATATGGCTGGCATCACGGTCTGGCAGAAAAGTATCAACCAAATTACCCGCAGAACAGAATTATAAATACATTATCAGGCAAAACAACCCACATACACTTTTTTTTTAACAGTGTATTTTTAGCTGTCCAGTCAATCTAAAATTATCTTGTAGCAGATCAGATTAAACAGACTAATGAAAGTTATTTGTGCAGTAATCCATTAAACTGGATGCCCTCCCAAAACATTTGCTAAATTTAAATAGCGCGGAAATGGTTTATGTACTCTGTCAAGCTTTTATTGATGCTACTTACCCCATGGAAAGATTTACTTCTCACCTCTTGTCCATGTAATCCTAACCAACTGAGGAAAGTGAGGAGGATCTCCTCAATAGTGCCAAAGACAGCAATAAAAGAAAGAAAAGTAAGCCTTCCACACCTTACACAAAGGTCTTACATTTCAGTCCTAATGCCTGAGTGCACTAGCGTGCTTCTGTGCATTTTTCAGCAATGTGAATCAGGAGGGGTGTTGCTAGGATTCAAAATTTTCCGGGGCATTTTTGGGCACCCTGTGCCTTGTGCCCATAAGTGGGCGAGGTCAAGCACCAGAATGTGGGTGTGGTCAAGGGTGGAGCAAAATTTACACGAACTTCATTACTTTAGAGTAAATCTGTAGTCTTTGACAGACAAAAAGTTATATACTTACATAGGCAGAAGAAAGCCTCTGGATAGTCCAGCAGCTTCCTGTGTTTGCAGCCCCGCTCTACTTCGTGAATGAGTGCGGCCATTCTGAACCTGCACAAGTACGGCCGCCCCTGCACAGTAGCAAGGAGCTGCTCATGGATGAGTGTAGTATGGTTCATTCACTCAGGGAAGCACTCCCACAAGAACATATCTGACAATCTCTTGTTGGATATGTTCAGAGGGTCCAAGAAGAGTAATAGGGGGCAGGGCGGTTCATAGGAAGCCTAGGCCTCCCTCTACCCAAGTAAGTATCAAACTTTTTGTTAGATAGAAAAGCACAAATCGTTTAAAAAGTATCTCGAAACCTAAATTTGTATTGATGATGTTGTAAAGAGAATATCAGCTTAAGGGCAGCCACACATACAGAATAGAGCTTATTCAGCCACTTAGGCCTCGATTCATAAAGCATTCCCGCATGCGGAAATGCTGAAAACAGATGACTTTACCGACAACTAAGCAAAATGTGTATTCATAAAGGCTGTTTCCGCATGAAAAGCAGACATTCCCGAGCAGAGCGACAAATCACCGCCTTGTGCGGTGATTATGTTAATAAAAGTAACAAAATGCCCAATCATAAAAATTACCGCACGCGGTATGCGGCCGGGGATTACCGCTACCTCGGGATGTAGCGATGACCATGCGGAATACGTGCAAGTGAATGGGACAGACCTCCCAAGCAGCAGCAAGGAGAGCAGCGCACGGAGGGACTCCGGCAGCTTCCTATGTTTCTGCATGCCTTCCGCCAGCCTAGAGCGGGAGATCTCCGCTCTGTTATCGCAACTGACAACATTTTATGAATGACCACCCAGAAGTGTGAAATACCGTGCGCTGAGTTTTCCCGCACGGATTTCATTAACCGCACACACTTTTATGAATCGAGGCCTTCGTAGGTGTAGAATAGACCCAGCTCACTATATAGGAGGTTATTGCTGATGAAAAGAAGACACACGGAGACCGGGATCCCACTCTGGTCTAATATAGTTTGGAGTGTCAGATAAATCTAATGATGAAAATATACTCGCAAAGGTGGGTTGCTACTGGAGGCAACCACTCGTCTGAGCCTGTGGGGAGTAACCGTCCCCACTCGGTCTTTATCCAAGAAGTACCGGTCGCTCCTCCTAAAAATTCATTTTGCGAAGCGAGACCCCACGAAGTAGGGTATAGAAAGTACGTCAGATCATGCGCCTCAGATTGTCTACCCCTATCGGGCCGGCACGTACTTCACCTGAGGAAGCGGCTTACGCCGAGAAACGCGTCATCGCTGTACACTATATGTTCTTGTTTTAAATAAATTGGAAAATAAATTGGAATTTTTTTTTTACTAATACCAACTCTTGAGTTATAATTTTATACAAATTTACCAATCTATATATTTTTGGGCGCCTCCTGCATCAGTCTAGTATTCACTATATAGGAGATCAGTTCAGACATAGACTTTCCATCTAAGAACTTCATAAATAAGGGGTATATTAGCTGGGATTTTAACTTTTTTCCCCTAAAACTCAGGACTCATTTAAGAAAGGTCTCTTTTAAAAAGTTTATATAAATTTGGTATCTGGAGTCCTGCTTTCATAAAGCAGACCTACCCACAACATTATTGCTTCAGTATAACATTGAATCTTATGAATGCTAATTGAGGAGTGTTCAGATTTTGGATGTGTGTTTCCCCTACAGATGCAGTAATTGGATAAATGGGGTATGTCAACCCCTGCCATACAGAGGCGCTATATTCCACTAAGCATCTTTACATTATGCTCCTTAACATGAATGGCACTTACTTTTTCAGCACGGCAATTTCATTCTCTATACTGCTCTCCTTCCCCTTCAGAGCTTTCTTCGGGATACACTTCACTGCAAAAAGTTTCCCAGTCTTCTTCTCTTCAGCTAACACGACTTCTGAGAAGGCTCCCCTATGTACAAAGAAAAACCACACACAGGGTAAGGAATGCTAGTTTTACTGTTACTTGTGGCTCTTCAATACACAACCCACATTACTCACATTCTACAACATACACACACTCCAAGAACCAACAAGCATTCATCTTTTCTTAGTATGAACACAAGGGTCAACTTTGCATGAGAAAAAAGTCACAGTACGCATGAATACAGTAAAATGAATGCATTGGTGGAGTGCAATATAAAAAGGCCATTCCTCTTTTAGAATTTACAAACTTGTAACTCTCATCTGACTAAAGATAACTATCCAGATTGAAATAAGCCTTTAGGACTGTTTTGGACTACATGCACTTCAATCCACTTTTTGGATATTTTGGAACTTTTTGCATATACCACGAACACTGGCAGAACTATGTAAATGATGGTGTCCTACTTCCACTGCTTCACTACACGTTTCTGTGCTTTTTAGTTAAAGCAGCTTGCTGCATTTTGGTGCACTTTGCCCCTGCTTTTCCAGTGAATCGGGATCTGAAAGCACACTATAATAACACCGCAAGTATTTGCATGCATTTGTGTTTTGAAACAGAAAACAGTCCTTACAAGAGTAATAAAGTCAAAGAAAAAAACACATCTATCACCCTTATTCTTATAAAAGTAAAAGCTAAATGAATCCTGTATCCACAGTAATGGCTTGTTGTTCACAGGAGCTGACATGTAGGCAGCCAGATGTCAATTCTGACCGATTTCCTGATCTGTGATTGATCAACTGTTGATTGGGAGTGAATATTAGCTTGTGTGTCCAAGGCCTGAAGTAACCTAACTAAACAGAGATTAGCTAGAAGTTGTTTTTCTCCATGTAAAAAACATTGTGTCCCTGTTCTCTCTGGTACAGCTGGAGTTTATCATGGTACTGGCAGCAGCACTATGTCAAATGTGATATGGCTTCTGTATTACTAAGTAGAGCTCATGATAAATATTTAATTTATCCACTGAATACATGTCCACGGCTGCGGGGTGTCCAAGACATGTATTTGTCAAGCTGCTTGGTCACTTCAAGGTCTCTTCACATTGCCGGCCTTCCTCTATCAAAGTACTGCCTCAGTTATACACCATCAAGAATTATTCACATAACAGCAACTCAGATAAGCACCCTACATGCGTATTAAACGTAAAGGACTACTGTTACGAACAAATTGTAACATTTAAAGTACATACATATACAATGTACATTTCTCCCAGAGTAAAATGCACCATAAATGACCTTTTTACCAGATTTTGGACTTGATCATTTACTCATGAGGGATTCTTTATTCTTTGCAAAAGTACTTTCTGTAGTGGAGCAGAGATGTAAGCCAGCTTCCCTACCCAATTGCACACTATTTTGGCAGTTGGATTGAGCAACTACAGTTCAGTAAGTGCTTTAGCAAAGAAAGAAAACCCTAAGAATCGCCCATGAGGAGATGGGCAAGTCTAAAACCTGACAGATCTGTCAGATTTTCAATACCTACTGTAAGTGAATGTGACATAGGAAAAATAGTAATATATAGTTCTTTTTACTCAGGGGAAAAAAATTACATTTATATGTATGTATATAGGTTACATTTTACACTTTTTCACAATAGTTGTCTTTAAACAATCAAGCCACATGAGAATTTCAAAGGTACTACCCAATAGCAAGCAATCACAGACCAGGTTTCACTGATCTGCCTACATTAGCATGAAATCCTGCTATTGCTTCGCCTGAACGTCTGCATTTTGTTTATCAATATTCCCTTCTCCACTCTCAATGAGTAACCCCAATAGGTATTGAAAAGACAATTCAACTAATTGATGCCTAACAAGCGTTAACTGCAAACTGCCATTCTGAATTAGCGTGGTCAATGCTGTATGATTGTGTGATGATTCAAGCATTTTAAAGCTGGACCACAGACCTGTAGTTAAAAAAGGAGAATGTATTCATTGTCTAAGGCTGAACATTAAAGTGGGAATCAGCTGATTTTTTTTTAAATGTTGGACAATGGCATTACCTTCCTTGGCTAACTGCAGCTGTGAATTATATATTTTTTACATACGTAAGTACGAGGCATGTTGCCCGACAGGTACCTGATCCCTTTACAACATTGCAGGGCTAACACTTTACAGACACGTCCCTATTCTGCAGCCTGCCTCAGCCAAGTTTCATCTAGCGTGTGTACATGGCTTAAACCTGGCGATCCTCCACAAACTGGAGACCAAGTGTTTCTTACCATTCACCATGTTCACCATTTAAGCCACTGTAACTCACCACCACTGAACGGGGTAACAGCATTTGGTGACCTACAAAGTAAACACCAGGTTGATCGCTACAAATGCATTGATCCGTGAAGTTGTTGCAGATGAGTGAGGATCCCTGAAAGTGATCAATTTTGTGGAGCGAACTGTCCCCACTTAATAAACGTGGTGATCATTAGTAGATCGCCAGAAAGCAGCATTATATTTATGAACACCTACCGTTAGTATCCAAAGCTCCATTCACTTAAATGGAGTCTTGGATTAGCGTTGGTGATCACACTGATGCCAAGAGAAAAATGGTGATCTGCAGCCAGTGATTTGCATTGTGGGCACAAATCACCACATTTAAAACTGACAATTCTCCATAAACTGGCAACCAAGTGTTTTACTAAACAACCGTCTCACTATTGAAGCCAGGGGCATTCACCCCTATCTGTGCAAAGAAGGTAATTTGGCAACTTGTAAAGTAAAGATCAGACTGATCAACACTTTTTAAATTCAGGCGAACCTGGATGTTAATGAGGGGCAACAGAAAGTGCTCTAATTTTTGGAATTGTGGTAATTGGCAGCATGCTGAACATGAATAACACAACATTTAGGGTTGGCAATACACAGTCATTTCAGCCTAGGTAAATGGGGCGGAAACACATATTTACAGATATAGTGAATCAGCTTTCAAGGGTAAAAAAATTAGAACACTAACAGAGACATTATTATGTGCAAACATGTGCAGCTATACAGTGGCTTGCAAAAGTATTCGGCCCCCTTGAAGTTTTCCACATTTTGTCACATTACTGCCACAAACGTGAATCAATTTTATTGGAATTCCACGTGAAAGACCAATACAAAGAGGTGTACACTTGAGAAGTGGAACGAAAATCATACATGATTCCAAACATTATTTTTTACAAATAAATAACTGCAAAGTGGGGTGTGCGTAATTATTCAGCCCCCTGAGTCAATACTTTGTAGAACCACCTTTTGCTGCAATTACAGCTGCCAGTCTTTTAGGGTATGTCTCTACCAGCTTTGCACATCTAGAGACTGAAATCCTTGCCCATTCTTCTTTGCAAATCAGCTCAGCTCAGTAAGATTAGATGGACAGCGTTTGTGAACAACAGTTTTCAGATCTTGCCACAGATTCTAGATTGGATTTAGATCTGGACTTTGACTGGGCCATTCTAACACACGGATATGTTTTCTTTTAAACCATTCCATTGTTGCCCTGGCTTTATGTTTAGGGTCGTTGTCCTGCTGTAAGGTGAACCTCCGCCCCAGTCTCAAGTCTTTTGCAGACTCCAAGAGGTTTTCTTCCAAGATTGGCCTGCATTTGGCTCCATCCATCTTCCTATCAACTTTGACCAGCTTCCCTGTCCCTGCTGAAGAGAAGCAACCCCAGAGCATGATGCTGCCACCACTATATTTGACAGTTGGGATGGTGTGTTCAGAGTGATGTGCAGTGTTAGTTTTCTGCCACACATAGCGTTTAGCATTTTGGCCAAAAAGTTCCATTTTGGTCTCATCTGACCAGAGCACCTTCTTCCACATGTTTGCTGTGTCCCCCACATGCCTTGTGGCAAACTGCAAACGAGACTTCTTATGCTTTTCTGTTAACAATGGCTTTCTTCTTGTCACTCTTCCATAAGAGCCAACTTTGTGCAGTGCACGACTAATAGTTGTCCTATGGACAGATTCCCCCACCTGAGCTGTAGATCTCTGCAGCTCGTCCAGAGTCACCATGGGCCTCTTGACTGCATTTCTGATTTGCACTCTCCTTGTTCGGCCTGTGAGTTTAGGTGGACGTCCTTGTCTTGGTAGGTTTACAGTTGTGCCATACTCCTTCCATTTCTGAATGATCGCTTGAACAGTGCTCAGCGGGATGTTCAAGGCTTTGGAAATCTTTTTGTAACCTAAACCTGCTTTAAATGTCTCAATATCTTTATCCCTGACCTGTCTGGTGTGTTCTTTGGACTTCATGGTGTTGTTGCTCCCAAGATTCTCTTAGACAACCTCTGAGGCCATCACAGAGCAGCTGTATTTGTACTGACATTAGATTACATACAGGTGCACTCTATTTAGTCATTAGCACTCATCAGGCAATGTCTATGGGCAACTGACTGCACACTACACTTTGTAGTTATTGATTTGTAAAAAATGTTTGGAATCATGTATGATTTTCGTTCCACTTCTCACGTGTACACCACTTTGTGTTGGTCTTTCACCTGGAATTCCAATAAAATTGATTCATGTTTGTGGCAGTAATATGACAAAATGTGGAAAACTTCCAAGGGGGGCGAATACTTTTGCAAGCCACTTTATAGGAAGCTACAGGGTCCCATCAAGGGTATCACAACACCCAATATTGGGCGTATATAATGTACAGCATCATTAAGAATTAATCATAATAAGTAAAGGGGTTTTCATTTGAAATAAAAGTTATCTATCAATGCATTTTTAAATCATGCATCATTTAAATCTTATCCATTTCTTTTTACATCATTAAACATACACTACAGCTGTATCGTTTGTATAACAGCATAAACTATATGCTTGCTAAGAGCACAGGTCTAATAACATACAAGTACTAAAAATGTTGGGCGAGTGTCGACATTTTTTTATTCCAACTGGCTTTTATTGGTTTTCAAAATGGCATGAAACTGAAGGTGGTGCTTTAATTTTGAATAGGATGGTTAAGAGAATTTATGGAACTGGTTAAAAAGAGAATTCCGGTAGGTTTATGTTACAGCTCCTGGGCAAACTCCACACTCATTGCAAAATAATTTAAATGCAAACAAATGCCATTTTATAATCTTTGCTTGCTGAGTGACATACAAATGATCTTCTATTGAATACATGATGGATTAGGCAGGCAGTGCCACTTACGGATCTGCATGGATCATTGATTTGTTTACCGGTATTACGGCAATTTGTAGCATAACGTGTTGTTCTACAAGGAGCATTTCTATGTCATTTTAATCATATCTGTTCACAACGCATGTCAAATAAATTTGTTTCCCATTTTATGCTGTAAATAAGTTACATTGAAGCAGGTATAAAAAGGAATATGTGAATGTTACATATCACCACAGTATAGCTAGAACAACAACATTGCGCCATGTGGCCAACATCATGTAGCCAAATTTCTAAGAGGTAAGCAGATAGCAATACTTTTTTAGCATGTTCTGTTCACAGGCCGCTGCATCATCATCAAATACTATGCCCACCAGCATGAATGTCTGCACATAAATATGATATGGCTCTTGCTTGGACTATTTTTTTTTTTCACTTGACCTTGCAATGACTTCAAGACTGTGGATTCTTCTGAATGCTCTCTGCTTCTCACCACTGAGTGAGTCCATGATTGTTTATGGCCCAGTTACCTGCTAGAATGTCCTTAGAATGGTGGGGAGGCATCCATGGGATTGACTGGATGCTTCTATACATAGGCAGCCACAGCAACTGCTATTTTTCACTTTTCCTTATATCTGCACCTTCATAACTCTCTACAGAGGCATAAACAGAAAAAAACCTTATTGATCCAAGTATTTTTATGCGGTGGACAACAAAGAAGTATCCTTTAACCTCCCTGGCGGTAAGCCCGAACTGAGTTCGGGCTATGCCGCCGGGAGGCACCGCTCAGGCCCCGCTGGGCCGATTTGCATAATTTTTTTTTTTGTTACACGCAGCTAGCACTTTGCTAGCTGCGTGTAACCTCCGATCGCCGCCGCTACCCGCCGATCCGCCGCTATACGCGTCGCCGCAGCCGCCCCCCCCCCCCCCCAGACCCCGTGCGCTGCCTGGCCAATCAGTGCCAGGAAGCGCCGTGGGGTGGATCGGATTCCCCTTTGACGTCACGACGTCGATGACGTCATCCCGCCCCGTCGCCATGGCGACGGGGGAAGCCCTCCAAGAGATCCCGTTCTTTGAACGGGATCTCTTGATCTCTGATCGCCGAAGGCGATCGGAGGGGCTGGGGGGATGCCGCTCGGCAGCGGCTATCATGTAGCGAGACATTGTCTCGCTACATGAAAAAGAAATTTATTTTTTTTTAAAAAACGTATTTGCTGCCCCCTGGCGGATTTTAATAAACCGCCAGGGAGGTTAAAGCAAATCTGAATCAAAAATAAACTTAAGAGATAATGACTTGAATGTGTAGTAAGGAAAATAAATAGAACATTAGTGGCAAAGAATTGAGTCTCATGTTGTTTTCCAGTAGAGGAAGAGTTAAAAAAAAGTTGTTATCTATGCAAAAGAGTTTCTCTGAACTCAGTCCTGCTTAACCATTTCAGCCCGCAGGGATTTTTCACCTTATGCATCAGAGCAATTTTCACCTCCCATTCATTCGCTAATAACTTTATCACTACTTATCACAATGTATTGATCTATATCTTGTTTTTTCCGCCACTAATTAAGCTTTCTTTGGGTGGTACATTTTGCTAAGAATTATTTTTTTATAAATGCATTTTAACAGGATTAATAAGAAAAAATGGAAAAAAAATCATTATTTCTCAGTTTTTTGGCCATTATAGCTTTAAAATAATCCACACTACCATAATTAAAACCTATGTATTTTATTTGCCCGTTTGTCTCGGTTATGACACCATTTAAATGTTGTGCCTATCACAATGTATGGTGCCAATATTTTATTTGGAAATAAAGGTGCATTTTTTCCATTTTGCATCCATCACTATTTACAAGCTTATAATTTAAAAAATGTTCGTAGTATACCCCCTTCAAATGCATATTTAAAAAGTTCAGACCCTTAGGTAACTATTTATGTCTTTTTTTTTTTTAATTGTAATTTTTTTTTCCATTAAAAATTTATTTGGGTAATATTTTGGTTTAGGAAATAAACAGTTAATTTTTAATGTTATTATATGTGTAAATTGTAATGTAAAAAATATGCAGATGTAGTTTTACTATTTGGCCACAAGATGGCCACCTTCAATGTTTTTTCCCCTCCTCGTGCTTCTCGCTAAGCGGAAGCACAAGGGGGATGCGGAAATTTTGACGGGCAGAAACACTGAAGCCTCTTGTGATAGCGCTTCAGTTTTTCTGCGGGGGACACGGATCGGTGATCAGGAACCATGTTCCCGTTCACTGATCCCAGGGCTACCGGGGGACACAGCGGGGGGGGGGGGGCGGGGGCGCAGGAGCGCGCCGAAGCGCGGCACCGCAGCAGAGCAGCCGCCCGGACGGGAGCTTCACGTCTGGGTGGCAGAAATAGTTAAGCAGTCAAGAAATAGCAAGAGACAGCTTTAGAAAAGCTTTTACTGCAGGGAAATTGAAAGGGTCATTACTTCTGCTTTGTTTTACAGCTTAAAATACAGAGTGTGGATTCTAAACTGCAACCATGATAGTCTGATCATAAAGAAAGCCATACAACTGAAAATAGAAATATGGGACTCTTTTCTTTGCTACTATTGTTCTATTTATTATTTGTAATACACATACAATTTATTGGGGTTGATGCACCATATAGCATTAATACTGCCGTGCATTACTGTGGCAATAGTCGTGTTACTCAAGAACTGCAAATCACGCCGATAGCATGACGGTACTAGCTGCCAATATTAAAGGTAATACTGCTGTGCACTGCAGTATAACTGCTATATAGTGCATCAACTCCCCTTACCTCATAAGTTTATTTTCGCTTCAGATTTACTTTAAGTCAATAAGCTCAGAAAGGTACATTTTAACTACCTAATTTTAAATTACACCTGAAGTGAAATGTAGCATGAAGAATATAAAGTACTCAGCCTACTTAGAACTGGTTTGTGTTCCTTTTCCTCTGGTTTTTCACTGTAGGGGATTGTAATCAAGTGCTTTAAATCACTATCCACCCATATTGGACTGCAGCATATTTTTTTCTAATGAATAATAAGAGGTCATAAAACCTGTGTGTGGCTATAGCAAACATTCTTAACAACAGAGAAAAGATAAGAAGTACAACAGGTCATCATTACTCAGTATGGGAGCTGAATAAGCAGAAAAAGCAATAGCAGTTGTCCATGATACTGTTCATTTCTCAAACCTAAACATTTAATCATTAAAACAAGTAGAATGATATTGGGATTAAATTCACATAATGGTTTATATCATCTGTTTATTTCAATTCTGGTTCACTTTAAATAATATTACTACCTTATATATCCATTTTATTTCAGGCACATTATTATCCCCCTTCTCTCTGCATTCTATCCTACAATTTGGCTCTTTATCTGTTCAATCAACATTCCTACTTCACAAATTGTCTGCCTTTTATATTACCCCCAACGCTCCTTCAGGCCTCATACGCAGTCACATCTCTAAAATATGCCCCATTCTAATTCAAAATACTGCAAAATTCCACTTCCCATATGCTCAATATCTTTCAACACAACTACTGTTAAATCTTCTCAGGTGATTTTCATTCAGTTGACTCAAATGGTGCTACAAGACTTATCCACCCTACCCAATATGCCTCCTTTCCTGCCCCTCCCTATCAATTCTTTTACTAGCTTCCAATCCAAGACTATAAACATTTATTTGTCTGATCTCATATATAAATGTACCTGAGATCAGATCTTTGTAGTCCTACAAAAGTCCTAGCTCATAACCTTCATCCACACTGCTACCAGACTTCCTTCAGTTACTCCCATAAGACTTTTCCCTGCCTTTTATATGTTGAAACAGTTCCTCAGAATCTACTGCTTCAAATTGCCTATTCACTTTTATCTGCATAATAACTATTCACTAATTATGAACAAATGTTTATTAGCCCACTGGTACCTAACTCACTTTTAGTCCCTTGTGTTTCCTCATCTATTCAACAGGAAGCCTGATGAGACAGCGTTGTCTTCTCTCCTTTGTCATATTTTCTCTCAACTATTTGTTGTGTGTTAGTTATCTGGGCTTCTTGCTAATTAATTAAATAATAACAATAGGCTGAATCCTGAATCGGGTATAAAATAAAAAATCAATTATTTATTTGTATCTGGTAAACAAGTAATAAGGATGCTAACCAGGCAATTCAAAACGTAAAAATCACTCTTATATTTCTTCTACATAAAACATCATTTCCCTGGCTCTTACATCCGCCGCACAAAGGAAGTTGCATGGCATGTTGGGTTTTCATTTTTTCTTTGTTATCTTCCCCTCAGACTTAACGAATGCAGCCTGATAGGCTGAAGCTTCTTTCCCTGCTGTTTTACCCTCCCGCACCTCTGTTCCTCTCTGCTTGGTCAATATTTCTCAATGCACTTTCTACTGCAGACCTGGGTGGGAGTGTCTAGAAACTGGGAAGGGGCGGGCAATGATATACAGACAGAGTAAGGGAGGAAATTATGTCAGGATTGGCTTCAAGATAGACACAGACAAAATGGAGAATCCTAAGAAGGATTTTCACTTTTTTTTTACTATAGAAAAAAAACGTAAAATCAAAATGTGGACAGTGCAATACATACATTATATAAGTAGAGCAAGTATTATCTACTTATAAGTTTTTTTTCTGAGATAATATGGCTGATAGCTCCACTTTAACCACTTTAGGATCCTTGTTACGCATATCTACACCCCTTTAAACTACACGTGCGGATCAGGGAGATAGATATGCGTACTGCTGCCTTACCGTCGCGTTTACGATCCCCGCGCTGTTTACCGTCGATCCACAGTCACAGCCCCCTCCATCTGTGATCAGGATGTTAGAATCTTTTGATTCTCAATCCTGATCACCATTCCCGTGTCTTCGGAGAGCTTGTAAACGTCGCATAAGCTCTCAGACCCGACACTTCCGTGTTCGGCCGTGTTCTATTAATAGAAACACGGTCTTATAGCACCATCTTGTGGCCAAAAAGTAAAATACACCTATTTATGCCACTATACTGTTTTACATAGAAAGTTTATTATTTTTTATTTTTTTTATTACTTTTAACCCCTTCCATCCCTGCCCCACAGTTACAGAAATAAAACACTTGTTAAAAAAAAATTACATCATTTAATTTTTTTTACATAAATAGTTACTTTAGGGACTTTTCTAATACGGATGTCACTGTTAATTTTTTCAAAAAAAGTTCTTGTAATAAGTGAAAAAGTATTAAAAATCACTAAATGAAAAAATGCTCCTTTATTTCCAGATAAAATATTATCGCCATACATTGTACTAGGGACACAATTTAAACGTTGTAATAAACCGGACAAATGGGCAAATAAAATGTGTGGGTTTTATGTACCAAAGCACATTTTATTTTAATCTCGCAAAAACCGCGCTGATATCAGAGCTCAGGTGTATTCAATACGGTGGTGCGCCAGCTAACGTTACAAACACAAAGTCCACTTCCAAATTCCAAAAAAGCTGCGCACTAATGTTCCCTTGAACAGATTCCTCTCATGTAAGCATAAGTTCAATCCTGGTTTCCTATCAAGTGTACTGTGTTGCTCCTGCAGTTGGTGATCACTGTCTCCGCTATGGTATTACACCACCACCACACCCCAAGCAGTGGGCACTCACCAAATCGTATTGACCCTCTATTAGATGGGTCTCCAGCGCCTGTGGGGTCGTATGGCCACCCCCTGCCTCCTCGAGCACCCTTGTCCACTTGTTTCAACCTTTCTCATGGGATCATCACACCTCAAAAGACAATATTCGGGACAGCCATAGCGTAGGCCAAGGAGGGACCTGGAGGCAGAGGTGGACGCAGGAAGGAGCTGACCATACCAGCGCAACTAAGCCCACCCGGCGGCCACCGATTGGGGTAGAGCCCACAAAAACTCTGCGCTCTATGAATACCTCCATGCTTGTGAGTGCAATTTTCTTTTATTAATAAATAGTTTTTATGGTTTTACGCTATGGCTGTCCCGAATATTGTCTTTTGAGGTGTGATGATCCCATGAGAAAGGTTGAAACAAGTGGACAAGGGTGCTCGAGGAGGCAGGGGGTGGCCATACGACCCCACAGGCGCTGGAGACCCATCTAATAGAGGGTCAATACGATTTGGTGAGTGCCCACTGCTTGGGGTGTGGTGGTGGTGTAATACCATAGCGGAGACAGTGATCACCAACTGCAGGAGCAACATTTTATTTTAAAACTATAATGGCTGAAAACTGAGAAATAATCATTTTTTTCTTTTTTTCCTTATTATTCCCTTTACAATGCATATAAAATAAAATAATTCAGAGCAAAAACTACCACTCAAAGAAAGCATAATTTGTGGTGAGAAAAACAATATATAGATCATTTCAGTGTGATAAGTAACAAAGTTATCGCTGAATGAATGGGAGGAGCGCTGAAATGTAAAAGTTGTTTTGGTTTTTAAGGGGAAAAGCCTGTGATCCTGAAGTGGTTAATGGTCGATATTTGATTACTTTGCTGCTGGTATTACCCTATAGCACACATCCAGGCCACCTCCACTGGTTTTGAATTAAAATCCTGAACTCTGTCACTAAAAAAAGCTTTATCATTAGATAATGATAAAGTTATTTAGTCATAAAAACATGTAAGCATTTGTAGTGAATACGCAACAGAATCAGACATATTCTGTCTGCCTTCAACTGTAGTTAGGCAGACACTTCCCATGTATAATTCAGTAAAACATTATTTGCAGTGCTGGCAAGAGGGAAGTGCGGCTGTGAATGCCTGTCATGGAAGCTGAAATCGTATGTGTATTACATTTATAGTTAGCCTTTGGCTGACTATTCTGTATATTCTAGAGTTTAGATAAGATACACTATGGTATGGACCAAAGCTTGAGAAATGATTTGTATAAAAACATTTCTTTATTTCATGCTTCTTATGACCTGTAGCATATAGTGTGGCACCATGCATACGATTTCTAGCCGTTTCACATTTCACTGTGCAAAGCAACTGATATTGGGGTAACAAGGGGCTCAGAATGCTGAAGCATTGTAGGCTCCTTATGTGAAAAGCCAGCAGAGCCTTGTCCCATAAAGGGTTATGAGGAACTAAGATTTAGGCTGCTTACACACAGGGATGTTACAGGCGCACGTTAGTGCGCCTGTAACGCTCCCCCAACGCACAGCAATGTAACACAAGTGGGCTGTTCACACAGCCCACGTTGCGTTACATGTAACGCTGCACGTTCTCCGAAAGTGCAGCATGCTACGGCGTTAGAGCGGCTTAAGCCGCTTTAGACTGTCTGCACATGCGCAGTCATGTTGGGGAGGAGCGGAGAGCGGCCAGGCACATGGCTAATTAATATTCACTGCACGTTGTGACGTGCAGTGTTTACTTCCTGGAGCGGCCACTCTGTGCGGTGATTGGTCGGCGGGACCACGTGATGCCACATGCGCACAAGAGTACGCATCACGGACGCCAGAGTGAGCTGCACAACGCGGCTCACTCTGACGTCCACATAGAAGAGCACCAGGCGTCGAGTTAGGTGCACGTTATGCGACCTTAACGTAGCACCTAACGCAACGTCTTAGTGTGCAAGTAGCCTTAAAGCACTCCTGGAGAGAGGTATATGGAGGCTGCCATATTTATTTCCTTTTAAGCAATACCAGTTACCTGGTTGCCCTGCTATCCTCTACCTCTAATACTTGTAGCCACAGTCCCTGAACACACATACAGCTGAAATGTTTCTGACAAAAATATGAAAAGATTAGCTGTATGCTTGTTTCAGGTGTGCGATTCAGATTCCACTGCAGCCAAAAAGCTCAGCAAGACTGCCAGGCAACTGGTATTGTTTAACATATATATTGTTTAACATATACACATATACTTTAACCACTTTACCCCCGCGCTTACGCATTTCTCCGTCCCTTTTTCCATCCTTTAACCCCCAGGGACGGAGAAATACGTACTTTCCGCGCTCCCGCCGCTGCCCGCGCTACCGCTCGTAAACACGCCGCCCGCCGCTAGTAAACACGCCGCCGCCCGCTCGCCCGGAGATCAATGAACGGGAAAATCCATTCCCGTTCGTTGATCTAAGCCCGCAATGATCCGCTGCCGCTCGGCTGAGCAGCGCGACCATTGTGAAAAAGAAAAAAGTTCTCAGCCTCTTTCTACTTCCTGCAAGCGTCCTTCCGGACTTGTTATTAGGGATGTATGGGCTTGTAATTAGGGATGGACGCAAAACTGAAAAAAATGCACCTTTATTTCCAATTAAAATATTGGCGCCAAACATTGTGATAGGGACATCATTTAAATGGTTTTATAACTGGGACAAAAGGGCAAATAAATTTCATGGGTTTTAAATACAGTAGCATGCATTATTTAAAAACTATAAAGGCCAAAAACTGAAAAACAATAATTTTTTCCCTTCGTTTTTTCCTATTTTCCCATTAAAACACATTTAGAATAAAATAATTCTTGGCATAATGTCCCACCTAAAGAAAGCCTAATTGGTGGCGAAAAAAACAAGATATAGTTCACTTCATTGCGATAAGTAATGATAAAGTTATAGACGAATGAATGGAAGGAGCGCTGAAAGGTGAAAATTGCTCTGGTGGTCAGGGGGTAAAACCCCTCAGTTGGGAAGTGGTTAATGGGTTATTTTTTGTTTTGTTTTTTTATTTTCAGTGGTCTTTAATTGCACGTTATGACAATCTGTGGCTCTTCAAAATGTATGCTTCAATGAGCCTATTTTTGTGCTCCAAATTAAATACATTTTAATAAACATTTGTAGCATCAATAATTGTGAAAAGGTCCAGTGAGGTTAAGCAAGGCAATGTGCATCTGCCTGGTCACTACATATAAGGGGACTCATTTTTGAAAGCATACTGACCACAGTAGCTGTTCATACAGAAACAAGGTTTTCTGCCTTCCATTCTTCATTGCACATAATTTGCCCCCTCCTCTCTGAATTAGACATATAAGGCCCATGGACAATACTGCATAACAGCAAGGGCACCTGTTAACAGTTTAGCTACTCAGGAACTATTGTCACAGCATGCCCTGCCAGCCTCCGGTCTTATACCAGCAGGGGGGCAGCTGTGTCATTAATTTCTACATCTACATAAAAACTGACTCATATTATGCATATAGTTCCATTTTACTAACCTAAAACTACACAAGGAATATGAATGTTTACTGAAATGCCAGGAGAATCACGTAACTATTCTACAATTGACTCTCATAACAATAGAAGAGACTAGGAGACCATATATACCATATTTATTGAACAAGTGATCTCAACTCAAGTTCCATAAAGAGAGAAAGCAACAGCAGTTGGCACATGCAATCTATAGAAAAACTTTATTATTCCGGCCACATATCAAAAATTGGTTAAAAAGCAGACATAAATAGATACTTCCTACCCGTTTCCTACTAAACTGTGGAGTGAGGTGGGAGCGGTGAGCTGCCTGACAGCTGTTTCGTTGGTGCGCAGAGCCTCCAAAGACGCTCAGGAGAGCGAAACAGCTGTCAGGCAGCTCACCGCGATCTATTTATGTCTGCTTTTTAACCAATTTTTGATATGTGGCCGGAATAATAAAGTTTTTCTATAGATTGCATGTGCCAACTGCTGTTGCTTTCTCTCTTTATGGAACTATATTTGCTTGTGTGAGGATTAGTTAGAGCACGCAATCTGAGCCACACACAAAAAAAGCAACCCGTTTTTTGTAGTCCTGTGATCCACATACTCAAGATCTGTGTAGTTGAGGAGGACTGTAGTGCCTGTACTCTACACTTTTTCTTTTTGTTCAAGTGATCTCAACTTAAGTCAACCTTTATCTTAGTCCTTAAAGCGGAACTGTAGTGAAAAGAACAATTAATAAAATGGCGTATTTTCTATAATATCCACGTATAAAATATTTAGTCAGTGTTTGCTTATTGTAAACCATTTCCTCTCTCCGATTTACATTCTGAAATTTATCACTTGTGGTGTCATATTTAGTTCTGCCAGGTAATATGTACAGAATGTTCGTTTACTGAGAGTTCTATGCACAGAAGGGAGATAGTGCTTGCTTGGCAGCTGGAAAAAACAAGATTTCTCACAATGCAACGAGGTTCACAGACGGCAAACTGTCAGGACCGTGGTCATGACATCACACTGTGGAAGGGGTTTCACCACAATATTAGCCATACACCCCCCCCCCCCCCCACCACCACCACCTTATGATATATTGGAGAAAAGGTAAAGATTTCTCATGGGAAAGGGGGTATCAGCTACTGATTGGAATGAAGTGCAATCCTTGGTTACAGTTCCTCTTTAAGGCAGTACTGAATAGTTGGCCAGCAGCTCTTTATTTCATGTCATCATTAAATCCCATTCTTTGTTGACTGCAAGAGTTACTCCTATCCCATTCCTATGTATTTTATAATATGTATTTACCAAGGGTATAAGGTAAGCCATCTGCTTCCATTAGGAAATCAGCAGTTCTTGCACTGACAGTTAGAGCTCACACTGGCGGTTTCTTCCAGAAACACATTTGGACGGTTATCGGTCAACTCTTCAGCTGTTCCTAGAGGACTGCTCTGTTCCCTAGGAATCTCTGCAAACTCTCCCTTATACAATAAATAAAGCAGAATTTAGTTTTTTAAACTAACTGCTCAGAGTGATTCGTGCAAAGGGGAGAATGGAGTGGACATTACACATAATATGTGGGACATTTGTGGGTTCAGGAGGACAGTGATTTTTCTGTGTGTGCGTTTCCGTGGAGTACTTTAAGATTGGATTCTTAAATCCCAGACTGCAGCTTTATATTGCGATTCCACTATATTTTATGTGCTGTGCTGTGTAGTTATATTTGATTAGAGTTATTGTTGAGAGAAATCCTCTGCAATGCAGGTTGTACTGGAGTAAGTGAGGCAGAAAATCAGCTAAGAGTAAAAGGATTAAATGGTCTGGTGTTGAACAGGTTTGTAAAATGCTGACTTGTCTCTGAGTAATATGTGCTGAGTCGAGACTGAGTTTCCAGTAGACTGCCTCACACTGCAGAGCCCTGAGCTCAACCCAGCTCGAGTTTCACCAGTCCATCGCCACCTATTCACTCCAGCGTGGCACACATCAATCTCTTTCTCTCCAACTTAAACAAACTATTGTTACCGAAAATAGTTCCTTTATTTATTCATTTGAGTTTTTGCTGCCTTAATAATTTATGATGGCAGAACCAAGTTCACATTCGCACATTTAAAGGTTCTTGATGCAAAAAAATAAAGATAAAAACATTAAATATTATCCAAGCTATAATGCTGCTCCAGACAGTTACCCGCCATGGCAAATCATAGACTGTAACTGTAGATAGGTCTAATGTAGGGTAAAAAAAACCTTCATCAGGGTCAGTAATTCAGTTAATTATCATTTTTAACTATAAAAGTGAGGCATTCATTATCTTAAAATTGCATTCCACTTAATGTAATAAGTACTTAGTTGAAGTAGTGGGTAGTTGTAGTAAAAACAAGTGCAAAAATCTATAAAAATTGCAAATATTTTTACTATCTTAAAGGGACCCTGACTTCTAAAAATAAACGAAATTGGTACTTACCTGGGGCTTTCTGCAGCCCACCGTAGGTCGGGAGGTCCCCCGGCGTGGTCCTGGCTCCTCTCCAGGTTCCTCCGCCGCATACCGCCCCGCCGACACCCGGGCCGGGTGGCGGGCTCCCACTTCCTGGACCGGGACGCTCTTCGTCATCACGGCGGCCGGCATGACAGTACTGTGCATGCGCGGTTAAATCGTGCATGCGCAGTACTGTCACGCCGGCCGCAGTGATGACGCACAGCGGCCAACGTTATGACGAAGAGCGTCCCGGTTCAGGAAGTGGGAGCCCGACACCCAGTCCGGGTGTCGTCGGTGCGGTATGCCGCGGAGGGACCGGGAGAGGAGCCAGGACCACGCCGGGTGACCTCCAGTGGGCTGTAGAAAGCCCCAGGTAAGTACCACGTTTGTTTATTTTTAGAGCTCGGGTCCCTTTAACAAAACTGACTACTGACTGCTAACAATGCATAGATTGATAACAGTTCAGTCTTGTGATCAGTACTTCCTTGTTTGAGTATCACTTTGGGATTATCTATCTACCTTAGGAGAATGCACACACTTCAGATTTCAGCCTAATTTAAACTGCATGATTTTAACTGCTCAGTGCATCCCCTGCTAACTCTTAGATCTACTTACCACTGCTCCTGATCATAATGCAGATCTACCTTCTGCTCAAAACAATTAGTAACTTTCTAAGAAGATGTAATATGCTTTTATACAAATTTGATAAAAATGATTGAATCAGCCACTGTAAAATAATCGTGGACTGAGAGCAATACAGGTGTCATTGAGGACTTCATTTTCAAAATTCTAACAGTCTTGTATGGAGCTTGAAACTGGGCCAATCAAATTCACTTTTCACCAATTTTGATTGGCCCTATTCCAAGTTGCATACCATTTGCATGAAAGCGGCATACAAGCCAAAAAGATGGAAAATAAAATATGTACAGGACAACGTTTCATGGTTTTCTTTTAGGTTTGTACTAAATAAAAAAAGATCACACAAATCCTTGATGCACATGCATCATACCAAGAAGAAAGCAGAGTTCCAAAGCTTTCATACCCAATAATGGCACACAAGGGTAACATAAAAAAGTGAATATACAGTATGAAAGGTTAAAGTGGTCTGAAAGTCAGCATTTCTACTTTGCTCTAAAATATTCTTTACAGCTTTAAAGCTACTATCCCAGAAAAACCGGTGTAGCAGAACATCACTGAAATGGTTAAACACAGCACTTTGTCCTGCTATGGAAAGGCTATTCAGATTCAAATCTGCATCCAGACTGGAGAAAACAGTATTTTTGTTTACATTCCAATGTTGTTACATTTGTGTGTAACAACTGAAAACACCCTCTGAGAAGCTCTCTGTGCTTCAGGCACACACGCAGTTCAGAACAGCTCCCTAGAAGTTCTTAATATATAATAAAAAGCAGCTGGAATAAAATTCAATGGCAGCTTTCAGGGCAAGATAAACTGCACTTTGGAAACTTGTAATTTGTAGCCAGACAATATTACTTGTGCACAAAAGCAAATATGATAACTGTAGGAGTAATAAAAAGTAGGAAAACACGTATTGAATGTTATGTCAGAGTTTCAGACCACTTTAAGACAAATAAAACAGCTATTGTAAAAACCTTTAAAAAACCACTGAAGGAAGAAGGATATGGAGGTCGACAGGTTTATTTCCTTTTAAACAATACCAGTTGCCTAGCAGCACTGCTGGGTCTATTTGGCTTTAGTAGTGTCTGAATAACACCAGAAACTAGCATACAGCTGATATTGTCAGATCTGACAATAATGTCAGAACGCCTGATCTGCTGCATGCTTATTCAGGGTCTATGGCTGAAAGTATTAGAGGCAGAGGATCAGCAGGATAGCCAGGCAACTGGTATTGCATAAAAGGAAATGAATATGGCGGCCACAATATCTCTCTCACTTCAGTTGTCCTTTAATGGTTGTACAGAGAGTATTCAACAATCATGATTGTTTTAGGTGACATTCAACAAAGGGGTCTTTTGATTGTCATGCACTCTTGGCTTGACTAAGCAGCAAGTAGTGTCATATGGTAAGGGAATGGAGAGAAGCAAGAGGCATTCTATTACAGGCAAAACAAAAGCAGTTGCCCAAAGGATCCACTCAGCTGTTAGCCAGAGATTTTTTACGGGGCAGACATTAAGGTGTCCACTAATGATACAATTTGGTGAACAATCATTTTATGGCCCTCTGAAACAATTAAATGTCAAATATCTTTGTGAAAGAGTGCCATGAAGATTAAAAAGTTATAAATACCTGTATACAACATGGGCTAATTTTAAAGGGATACTTAAGCTATGAATAAAAAAAAACAGTTTTACTTACCTGGGGCTTCTAACAGCCCCCTGCAGTTGTCCCATACCCTCTCCGTCACTCACGGATCATCCGGTCCCCCCCACCAGCTAGTTTTTAGTTTTCGCAATAGGCTTACTACACCTGCACAGGCCTGGCCAAGTGTCTCCTTCTTCTCGTTCCCATCCGCAATAGTGTCCAGCACAGGACACTATTGCGGACAGGAACACGAAGAAGGCTAGGCATGGCCAAGCCTGTCGGTGAAAACAAAACTAGCTGGCGGGGGGACCAGATACAATACAATACAATACAATAACATTTCTATAGCGCTTTTCTCCCATAGGACTCAAAGCGCTCAGATGATCCGTGAGTGACGGCGAGGGCACGGGACGGCTTCATAAGCCTGGTAGAAGCCCTAGGTAAGTAAAACTGATTTGTTTTTATTCATGGCTTAAGTATCCCTTTAATTAAAACTTTTATGTATTTTAATTAGTATGCAGATTTATTTCAAAACTTTTTTTTCTGAAACAAAAAGTACTTGGGGCCTATTTCCACTTAGATGCTGCAACCAAGTCGCTTTAACCAGATGCGTGCTGCGGTAAACTGTGGCATGCCGTTCACATCCAGAATCACAACAGCATCCAATTCAGACAGCAGGCCTATTGTCTGAGGGGAAATGCAGCGTATGCCAAGGTAGTGGAAACAGGCCCTTAAAGTGAACCCAAGGTGAAAATAAACTGATGAGATAAACCATTGTATTTATCATCTTACTCCTAAAATAACCTTTTTTTCAAATATCCCAAGGTTTTATTTTATATTTAAACATTTACAAAGTACAGTAGATTGATTATTTGGTTGTCTCTGCTCAGTGGCAGCCTATTAAGTGTCCCTCAATGAAAATACATGAACTATTGACCTTTTTCTATCTCCCTCTGCTCTCATTTTTTTATTCTGCCAGGAAAACTTTTATATCAGTCATTTGCTCATCAGTGTTATTTACTATATTCCCGACAAGGTACCGACAACACAGAAGCTGTCACTTCCATGCGTAAACTATCTCTTTCTGGCAGCAAAATAAAACAAGTAAAACAGCCTGGTTATTAATATGTTTTGCCCTGTACATACACATCTTTATCTCATCATGCCACACGTCGCCTCGGGTACACTTTAAACCAAAGAATTATTAGTCAGTAACCTGTGAACAGGGCATCATCGCCACAGGGGATAATATAATCTTTGTGGCTGCTCTTGGCAAGAAGTAGATACCATGCATCTGTAATCATTACCGAATGTTATAAATAAAATAACTGTTTGTGTTGTTTCTACTACTTTTACTACCATTAGTACTATAGCCATTGCAGCTAAAATAATAATAATTGCTCCTAAAAATACAAAGCCTTATCTGAAGTGCTCATCATGTACTCTAACCTAATTTGGCATCAAGAGAATGAAATACAATTACTGTCCACTAATGTGTGGTGTTGTCACAGCAAGTACTTTGCAGAAAAGGACATACGGGTGCTAAATAAGGTGATCACTTTGTCATGTATAATAAGTGTTTATTTTTATGTTGATTCAAAAATGTACCAACTGGACAGATGACAAGCCTAGAGGCTGAAAAAAATATGTCCTGTACAAACAGCACATCTTTTATCCAGGTTTACAAAATGTACACATTATTCTGTATATGGCTTACTGCATGTGTACCAATAGAGACAATTCAACACAGGCATTATGGGACTATACAAAGACACTGACACAAAGACGCATCTAGACTTTTGTTTTCTAAAAGGGACACCATCCACAAACATGATTGTTCTAATGTAATTATCTAGACTGGAAAAGAAGTAAATAGCCATCTTCTTTGATCTCCCTATGAACACTGCCATATACAAGAAGGCAGTATAGAGCAGCTAATATACTGATTAAATATTAGTACTCTGCTCTTTCTATGTCAGGACTGAGCTACATTTTTTAAATAAGTGCCTGAAATGATTTATATGTTTACTCTCACCAGTAATTAAACCACAGGAACTGTGCTGCATGCAGGTCTCCCTACTGTGAGATTTGCTTTGACTTATGAAACACAGGAGATCAACTTATGTTTCCTATGCAAACAAAGAAGGAAGCTTCTGGGTTACATTTGCACTGATTGTAAGCAAGTTTATTTCCTCACATATACAGCTCCCTCTGATCAGGATGTGACATAACCATACTTTTACCACTCCTAACTGCACTGTAAAATATGAAGTGGGTTGAGGGGTAGTGTTATTCAGATACGGCCATTTGGGTGCCTGTTGCGGCAGGAGTCTCATTGATGCCAATACAAATACCAGTTGAAAGGTGCCCAGATGGTAATTTGGGCACACGTTGCACCTGATTGTAGATAGCCGATAAGTACGGATGATATAGGGGGTACTTTGAGTAACCCATTGGCTACTTGTAGACTGGTTACTGGTCTGTATAGTCGATTGGCTCCCAATAGCCTATTGGCTTCTTTAGTCATTTGAGCACAGGCAGTTGATGTAAAGGATTAGGAGAAGAGGTTGTTATTAGATACAAGGATGGGGATTAGTGGGGAGATGTTAATGTTGGGCAAAGGGAAGGGGGGGGGGGGGGTTAGCGTGAGAATAAGGGCCAGGTAAGTCTATAGTAAAATACTAGTTATATTACCAATATTTTAACTATGGGTACCACCTGGCGCCTAATTCAAGCATTGACGGCTCAAAATGTACTCAGGGCTGGTTCACACTTAGGCACTTCTGGGGAGTTTTTCAGCGTTTTGCTGATCGCCACTGATCAGCAAAGCACTGCGAATAATGTGACTAATTTATCCCTTTGCAGTTACTCTCACTGCAGCTTTTGATATTTGAATGTACTTGGTGCAAATCGCTCACAAGTTCTTGCCGCCGTGATTTGCATTTTGCGTTCCAAGTGTGAACCAGACCTTAGTGCTTTTTACACAGATATGGTTTGTTTGGGACAATGGCAGATAGGGATACTAAATATAAGAGACAGGTTTTTACTGTATATTGTAGAACTGTATATCTACTTTGACTTAAAAATCCTAGCGCTCATTTAACTATATCGTGTTGCAAGTAGTCCCCAAGGATGTAAATGGTTGTATGTCTTGCAAACCATTCCAACCAATATGCGAAAAAGATTCACTCTGATATCATTAAATGCTTAGTTACTGCACATTATTCATTGGCATTGTGCCCTATTAAAGCCCCTGTAGTGATAACAGACAGCACTGCTGAGGTACTAAGATGCACTGTATACAGCTTAACCACTGGCAAGGTGTAAATTAATCCACTGCCGGATATCTTTAAATAAACCCAACATATTCCATTGATTGTATATCACCATTAATCTTTGAAATGCAGTAATGATATACTTATTTTTTTCACCCAGGCAACTGTCAAGTAACAATTTATTTATGCACTTTCTAATGATGCAATACACAATACAAGAATTTGGTAAAATACTTTATAGAATGTACTAAAATAATAAAAATCACAGAGTCCCCTGGTACAATATAGGATATATGCTCCATGCATTACACCCCAGTAATAATGTTTTGTTTTGTTTAGTTCAGTTATGTCTGGTCTACTTATTTCTAACCAGAGGGGAAAAACACCAACATTAATCTCTTGCCCTTTATGTAAATAGATGTCATTGCACAGCGAAAACAACATGACTCACTTTTAAGTGTTCAACAAGGACCATAAAAACTCATCTGACCTGTCCATGGTGCTGAAAACCGTGATCAAACATAACATGCAATGCTCAGGACAACATGAGGTTCTACAGAACAACTCCAAGCACCTGTATTAAAAAAGCCTCATCATTTCTGGTTCACATGAGTCAATATTACCTCCCAAATGACCAATAGTCAAACGACAAATGAGCGGACTGACTGTTGATCTATAGTAAATTCTTCTACTGACTGATTGCAAATGACTGAGAAACAATCAGTTTCTAGGTTGTTAAATAATCAGATGTGTAGGTACATATCGATCATTCACGCATGCACATAAAACACCACATGTTCTGCAAATTATCAATCAATGTAGCTGAAAACCCAATGGAACTTGCTAGGATCAAACAATTAGACATCATATGTGTGTGTGTAGGTTAGTTTTTCATACTGGAAAATAAATTAGAAAGGTCAGTTGCCGGAAAGTTTGTCCACAGATCTACTTGTGTGTACCAGGCTTCAGCATAAAAGCTGATAAAGGACCACTGTTACTTCTATTTAATTCCCAGTCTAAAGATATAGTAATTATCAGTATTTCTTTAACGCACACCTCAATTATTTAAGTTGTTATTGCATCTTAAAGAAACAAACGTGCTATTCATAGTATGGGATTGATGCAAATAAAAAAAAATAAAAAAACTTCTTGTGTGCAGACTTCAATTTATTCCATGATGGAAAAAAAAAACAATTAACAGCTATGAGAAAATAAAAATGTTAATTTAGTGCCTAATTATCAGCATTAAGTAAGATACAGCATTTGTGTAAATTGCACATATGTCACTTCATATTAGCAAACTATTCATGACAGCCTTTCAGCTACCCCTTATCGGTGACTTAAAGTGAACCTCCAGACTAAAAATCTACTCAGCAGCACTGAAAAGGCTTGGTGTTTCTTTAACAGTTTCACAGCATCAGAACTTTGTTTTTCTTACCCAAGCCCCATTTTTAGCTGCACAGAAGAAAACTGCCCGTGCATTTTTACCCTGATGCTGTGCAAAGCATGATGATGGGATTTCTGATGTTGATGTTCTCCTTCTGCTGTTCTGACGCAAATTTCGATTTTGAATTTGAGATTTAAAGCCTAGCGCGTGCAGCTGGGAGGGGTGATCAGGACACAGGACAGTTGGAACTGTGTCTCATGCCCCCTGTCACCTCCTTTCAACCAAAAAGATGGCTGCCCCCATGAAAAAGATGGCTGCCCCATGAAATTACAAACATTTGCCTGTCCTTTTAAAACATGGTGGGTAAGAGATTATATTACCTATCTATTTTAATTAACATAACTAATGTAACTTAATGACAGTATGTTTGTTTAGGCTGAAGTTCCCCTTTAATACCTTAAGAACTGCAAATTGCAGACATTTACTGACAATCCACAGCACAATAACTGTGCTTTCTGGTGTAAAATAAACCATCCTGGAACTTGGATTTGTACGAGTATTTTTGTACGCTAATTAATTTTTTTTTAATCCTCTCCTTCCTTCCCAGACTTTCACCAGCACCTTTATTTCTAATTTATTTCTAATCTATGCTATGCACTTGATCATAAGCAGGGGGAAACCCTGGAATCCTAGGGGTGTCCATTCTCAATTTACTGACTTGTATGGCCATCAATCATAGGTGTGGTGCTGTCATTACAAAAAGCACAGCTTCCCCATCCTTGCAAAGCACAGCACCCACTGCGGGTCAGCTCAGGAGCTCTTAGGGCCTGTTTCCACTACACGCAGATTGGATGCAGAAAAACAGACAAAAATTGCAGTCTATGGGCCTGTTTCCACTAAACGCAATTTTTCTGATGCAGATTTTCCCATAGGCATTCATTGGAGTCAGTTTTTCTGCAGCCATTCTGCATCCAATCTGCATGTAGTGGAAACAGGCCCTTTGACTCTCCCTAGTCCACTGGGTACCCCATTATTTGGGGCAAGGATTCAAGAGGGAACATTTATCAAGAGTGTCTGAGACAAAATATTAGTAGGTTTTCAGAAATCCGTGCAGAACGGTCTCTGACATCCTAAAAAAAAAAATCACTAAATAGTGCAGATTCCTTCTTAAACTGTTAGGAATAGGAGGAATTAGGAAGGTCTCTCAGAGATTGCAGTGTGTGAGGGGAATTGCTGTTGCTGAGGTAACCAATACATTTGCTGTACTACATCAATGCCCAGCACTGGAAGGGTTAAGCACAAAAGAGCTTCACAGGAAACCTGGCACTTCACAAATCATTCCTAGGCAGCGCTATCTGTAGAACTGCTATTAGGCACTTCTTAATCTGTAGCAGTTTAGGGATGGATTTACACTTTTCTTAACTGTAGTGCAGCTCTAAAAATCCACACTAAACTGCCGTTATTACGTAGGATTTGAGAAGTTTCTTATTATCATGCAGAACAGTTCCTCTTTTGAGTGTGTAGAGGTTAGTGTTAGGAGTGAAGAGGGGAGCACTTAGAGCTGGGAGTGTAGAGGCTAGTGTTAGGAGTGAAGAGGGGAGCGCTTAGAGCTGGGAGTGTAGAGGTTAGTGTTGGGAGTGGAGAGGGGATCGGTTAGAGCTGATAGTGTAGAAGCGAGTGTTAGGAGTGAAGAGGGGAGCGCTTAGAGCTGGGAGTGTAGAGGTTAGTGTTAGGAGTGGAGTGGTTAGAGCTGGGAGTGTAGAAGCTAGTGTTAGGAGTGGTGAGGGGACCGGTTAGAGTTGAGAGTGTAGAGATTAGTGTTAGGAGTGAAGAGGGGAGCGGTTAGAGCTGGGAGTGTAGAAGCTAGAGTTAGGAGTGGTGAGGGGAGTGGTTAGAGCTGGGAGTGTAGTAACTAGTGTTAGGAGTGAAGAGGGGAGCGGTTAGAGCTGGGAGTGTAGAGGCTAGTGTTAGGAGTGAAGAGGGGAGCACTTAGAGCTGGGAGTGTAGAGGCTAGTGTTAGGAGTGATGAGGGGAGCGGTTAGAGCTGAGAGTGTAGAGGTTGGTGTTAGGAGTTGAACAGGGGCAGTTTAGTGTTAAAATAGGACAAGGAAATTTGTAGAGACATTACTGATATTCTAATTATCAGTAATATCTTGCACCAAACTCCTGAACGTCTATACATAATGTATGCATATTAGCATTGCACTTCAAAATAAGCAATGCATTTAGAGGCTGCAAATAAGGAACAAACACTTGTTTATATATAATACATTTATTCTTGCTTGCAGACCCATGCAGGGCCTGAAAGAGAGACGACTGAGGAACAAAAGCAGTCTCTGTGGTTGGGATTGCTGCTTGGATTGCATCATCCTGCTGTTCAGACTGAAAATGAGCAAGTACAGAATTAATCTCTTGAAGAAGACTGCAGCCTATAGCAGCAACAGTCTGTGATGTAAGGAGTGGCACGTGTTTTGTCTACAGACCAGAGTGACTTATTTGGCATTAGCTAATGAAGGAACATCTACAGGTAACAAAAATAAGCTCTGACACTGAATGTCTACACAGGTCTAGGAAAACAACTGTGCCTAGAGTAGGTCTTTAAACAGATATGACATGTGTAAATTCCTTGCTGCTTAGTCGCAATATAAGATTCGATGAGGACAATCCTCTCATCTGGTAGAGTCATAATATTTGACATTGAGATGATGCAGCGTCATCAGCTAAGTGAAGAATTTGCACACTGACACTTGTGATACAGTTCAAGAGTTTACACATCAAACAATGGTTGATTCCACAGTTTAGCTACACATGGTTGCTCCCATATCTTGCCATTTACAAGTTCTTACTGAGCTAGAATATTCTAAATGTACTCTTAAAAGAATGACGACCTAAGGAAGTGGAACATGGAACCACTGCATGCTATAAAAATGATTAAGTTAGACAGAATTATAACTCTAGCTCTACAATTGTATTACCCTTAAAGTGAATGGGAACTGAATTAAAAAAAAAAATGAGACAGATACTTACCCAAGGAGAGGGAAGGCTCTGGGTCTTATAGAGCCTTCCTGCTCCGCTCCTGGTCCCCTCGTTCCAGTGCTAGCTCGCCCGGTAGCAGTATTTGACAAATACTGCTTTACCTGGCCAAAGGAGGCTTCAGAAGTCTTCAGGGAGCCCGTGTGCTCCTGAAGAAGGGCGGCCCTGTATTGCGCCTGCGCAAGCACACTCTCTCACACGCTCACGCATGTGCAGTATGGAGCCGCACGTCTTTGGGAGGACACGGCTCCCGAAGACTTCCAAATACCCTTTCGGCAGGGGATTGAAACGGAGGGAACCAGCACAGGATAGAGAGCACCAAGAGAGGGGACGGAAGGTTCTATGCGACCCAGAGCCTTCCCTCTCCTTAGGTAAGTATTTGCCCATTCACTTTAATGTTAACTAATTTTCCTCATTTTAAAATGCTCTGTTGCTCTGACAACCATCAATACAGCTACTATCAATGCAGCTACTTATACCCTAAGTTTTAAAAACTTCAAAATTAAAGAGAACACATTTATATGTATATAATGAATTGTAAATGTATAAGTAATTCATGCAGGGATAGAATTTATGGGAAAAAAAGTTAGTCTGATATTTAGATCAATATATTAGAAGTAGTAGTTGCATTATATAAAAATGTCTACTTCTTTTTTGCATTTATTATAGCTATTCTATATTGTTAGTGCACTAAATGATAAATACAGGTCCTATTTAAGTGGAACGCCAGACACAAATAAAACTCATGTTGTTAGTGCAGCCTTCCTGCCCAGAAGAGCACACTGGTGACAGAGTTTCTGATTGAACGTTTAAGCCGGGGTGCCACAATAACCCTTGGGACACAACAACAAAATTGCAACAGGGCCCCCCTCTTTACCCGATATCCTCCCTCCCCTGACAACTGTTAAAACACACACACTACACACACTTTTCCCCCTGGCACCATCTCCCCACAGCGGATTAGTGCAGTGTAGCAGTGTAATATTTACTTGTTCCTGCTATAGACAATTAACCAGCTGTTCACCATTTGGGAAGGTTAGATGATAGTATGTGGGGAGGTTAGATTTGTCGGTTCATTTTATGAGGTTAAGGTTACCCATTAGAAAAGCACAGGGTGGTGGTGGGGGTGTAGGGGCATAGCATGAGTAAATGGTTATTGTTATTTCAAAGGAAGGAGTGCTTAGGGCCAGGATGGTGTTGACATGGGAAAGAGGTAGTGATAGGCTACATCTCTGAACAGAAATATTTAATGCAAAACTCCTACCAAATGTTTGATTCTATTTGAGTCCTTATCATTTGTCACATTCGCTACCCTTGATGATCAAGTTAACGCTAGAGTAACAAGCAGCTGTTCAATGCCACTTTCAAAGTTTCAAAGCCACGAATGTTGTCTAATGAGGGCTGTGCTGACTGCAAGGGAAATGTGCTTGCAGCCATATTGAAAAAGGATCTCACCAGCACCTGGTACCCATTATCACGGTATCCAGGAAAACCAACAGCTTGAAGTTATCAGAAGCAGACTGATGAGGAGAGAGGCTCAGATGTGTAAAATAATTACATGCTTTTTCATTAGTCACTTTTTTAATGTTTGCAGCCCTATTTAACCACATTACACCCAACACCATTTAAAAATGGCACTGCCCTAAAGCCTCTGGCCAGGAAAAACTTTTTTTCAATCTCTGTTATCTGTGGTGGTCTTGGAAGCAGATGACAGTGCCAATTGCCTTTGCTAACTCTGGAGAGGTGGGCAGTTCATATCCATGAGGAGTCTGCTGCAGGCCCTTCTTCTGACAATACAGGAGGATGATTGAGAGGCTGTTCAGTTATGTGCTCTTACACCCCATTGGAAGAGGCAGTCAGCAACAACTTTGGAAAAAACTGCACAGGAGAACTACAAAAAAAGAATAGTTTTGGTCAGGTGATGGCCCCCAATAGCGCTATATTGAGCTACATTTTTTTTCTTTTTTCACATCTATATATAGCATATATATATATATATATATATATATATATATATATATATATATATATATATATATATATATATAATAATCTCTGATCTGGACTATTTATCAGACAGAAACGTGTGATAATATTTGGCATATGAATACAATCAGCTTAGAATATAAGAGAGTCATGTAAGGAGGATTTCTGCTGCCAAAATCATAAACTCCATTTTTACAGCCTGCTCTAAAGGATTATTCCCTATTTGGGAATTGGTGTTTATAGCTTTATTTTAGCAGTAGAATTGTATTCACAAAGTGGATACATGTAATAGGGGCACCACAATAGATGGAATACAGTGGAAAAGAAACATGCAGCCATTACAATTAAAATACTGTTTAGACACCATGCCCACTTTCTCTAATACAGTAGCAAGAAAAAGTATGTGTGTGTTCAATATAGACATGAAAACATTTAATTATTTGTGTGGTATTATAGTTTAAGCAGACTGTGATTGTCGATTGTCGTGACTTAGATGAAGATCAGATCATATTTTATGACCAATTTGTGCAGAAATCCATATAATTTCAAAGGGTTCACATACTTTTTCTTGCATATACAGTGGAGGAAATAATTATTTGACCCCTCACTGATTTTGTAAGTTTGTTCAATGACAAAGAAATGAAAAGTCTCAGAACAGTATCATTTCAATGGTAGGTTTATTTTAACAGTGGCAGATAGCACATCAAAAGGAAAATCGAAAAAATAACCTTAAATAAAAGATAGCAACTGATTTGCATTTCATTGAGTGAAATAAGTTTTTGAACCCCTACCAACCATTAAGAGTTCTGGCTCCCACAGAGTGGTTAGACACTTCTACTCAATTAGTCACCCTCATTAAGGACACCTGTCTTAACTAGTCACCTGTATAAAAGACACCTGTCCAAAGAATCAATCAATCAAGCAGACTCCAAACTCTCCAACATGGGAAAGACCAAAGAGCTGTCCAAGGATGTCAGAGACAAAATTGTAGACCTGCACAAGGCTGGAATGGGCTACAAAAGCATTAGCAAGAAGCTGGGAGAGAAGGTGACAACTGTTGGTGCGATTGTTCGAAAATGACCATCAATCGACCTCGCTCTGGGGCTCCACGCAAGATCTCACCTCGTGGGGTGTCAATGGTTCTGAGAAAGGTGAAAAAGCATCCTAGAACTACACGGGAGGAGTTAGTGAATGACCTCAAATTAGCAGAGACCACAGTCACCAAGAAAACCATTGGAAACACATTACACCGCAATGGATTAAAATCCTGCAGGGCTCACAAGGTCCCCCTGCTCAAGAAGGCACATGTGCAGGCCCGTCTAAAGTTTGCCAATGAACACCTGAATGATTCTGTGAGTGACTGGGAGAAGGTGCTGTGGTCTGATGAGACCAAAATAGAGCTCTTTGGCATTAACTCAACTCGCTGTGTTTGGAGGAAGAAAAATGCTGCCTATGACCCCCAAAACACCGTCCCCATCGTCAAGCATGGGGGTGGAAACATTTTGCTTTGGGGGTGTTTTTCTGCTAAGGGCACAGGACAACTTAATCGCATTAACGGGAAAATGGACGGAGCCATGTATCGTGAAATCCTGAACGACAACCTCCTTCCCTCTGCCAGGAAACTGAAAATGGGTCGTGGATGGGTGTTCCAGCACGACAATGACCCAAAACATACAGCAAAGGCAACAAAGGAGTGGCTCAAGAAGAAGCACATTAAGGTCATGGAGTGGCCTAGTCAGTCTCCGGACCTTAATCCAATAGTAAACCTACGGAGGGAGCTCAAGCTCAGAGTTGCACAGAGACAGCCTCGAAACCTTAGGTATTTAGAGATGATCTGCAAAGAGGAGTGGACCAACATTCCTCCTAAAATGTGTGCAAACTTGGTCATCAATTACAAGAAACGTTTGACCTCTGTGCTTGCAAACAAGGGTTTTTCCACTAAGTATTAAGTCTTTTATTGTTAGAGGGTTCAAAAACTTATTTCACTCAATGAAATGCAAATCAGTTGCTATCTGTTATTTAAGGTTATTTTTTCGATTTTCCTTTTGATGTGCTATCTGCCACTGTTAAAATAAACCTACCATTGAAATGATACTGTTCTGAGACTTTTCATTTCTTTGTCATTGGACAAACTTACAAAATCAGTGAGGGGTCAAATAATTATTTCCTCCACTGTATATATATATATATATATATATATATATATATATATATATATGTATATTCTAACCTTGACACGCAGTCGCTCAATGACCAAGTTTGTAACCTTGGGGGGCAAAAATAATTTAAAATTTACCACTGAAATGAAACAAATCTGATTGGCTGCTTGTGGCTCTGTCCCCTTTGGTGAATTTAAATTTCAGTCACCCAATGACCAACTGTACTCATTAGGTGAATTTTGATTCGCTGTTTTATGCTCCACCCACTTTCCCTGAATTTGTAACCTTGGTCACTAAGTGTGCCAAGTTTGGAGCCTCTGGCTTTATTACTGTTAAAAATGGCAAACTTTTACATTGTTTCCATCAACATGAATTGGCAAAATCTAACTGGCTGTTTGGGGATCTGCCCAGGTATGCAAGGGGGTGCTAGATCCCCAGAAAATATCTTCCCAGGTAGTAAGGGATCTGTATACCAAGTTTCATTGAAATTGGTCAAGGCATTTTCGAGCGATGGTGGCCTATACATACACACAAACACATGTATATAACATTTATATATATATATATATATTTGTTTTTTTAAATATATATATATATATATATATATTTATATTTATATATATATATATATATATATATATATATATATATATATATATATATATATATATTTTTTTTTTTTTATTTTTTTTTATGGAGTCATAGCTAAAGCACCAGAAATGCTCCGGTCTACAAGACGAGGACAGCCTTTAGATGTGCGGTAGTTAAAGCAGGCCTGAACTGCTACTGATGAAATCAAATCAACAGAAAGGATAAGTTACACACAGACTAAGTTACAAACTCAAGGAGTCAGAGGTTTTGGCAATGTTGTCTATCCACCCCTTTCCCAATATAAGGGCTGGTTCAGACGGACGTCTGCGTGGCGTGGCGTTTGGGGGCGTTGCGGTGGCAGGGCGGTCAGGCTTTCAGTAGCCTTCGCGTCGTGTTCCGATGCGGTCGCGTCTTTTGTTCCCCTAGGGGGGCATTAGCCGTCGCGGTTGGCCGCCCCCTGGAAGCTACATGTCGCTTCCAGGGGCAGCTCGAACGCTCGTGAAAATCGGGACCCGAAAGCCGCGATCGTGCAAACGCGCACAAAAGCTCGGTGTAAACGCTCCCATTCACTTGAATGGGAGCGTTTACCGCGCCGTTACGAACGCTTGCGGTAAACGCTCCGCAAGCTTCCGTCTGAACCAGCCCTGACTGCGGTCCCGCCACGGTACTGGTACTGAGGAGATGAATTCAGAAGGCAGTGTGCATTCAGCTTCACTACTCAGAAGTGCAGGCACAAGTGGGGACTAATTTCATAGTCAGTTTACCATCTGAAACAAGCCTCAGGAGTTACAGTAAGTCAGAAACATATATGGTGTTTTTAAGTATCTTCTACAGCATGATGCAGGGGCTTAACAACAGACCCTGCATGGGATGCAGCCGTAGTGGGGCCCAGAGGCCACAGCGGGCCCCATCCTGAGAGACTGACAACTAAGGGCACAGAGAGAAAAAAACTTTCTGCTCTCTGCACAGTTGTTCTAATGACTGCATCTGCTCAGCCACTGATAAGGAATTATACAAAGTTTTGCAGACAAAGATTTGTAGTCAGCCCCTATTCAGTGTTCAGCAGGGTCTTGTGTACAGTGCTGTTCTACTCCCAGCATTTCTGGGGAGGAGGTTTGGCGGGAGGGGGCCCCATCCAAAGTTTCACAGGGGGGCCCAGTGATTTCTAGTTACGCCCCTGGCATGATGCCAAACATTTTTTCCTAAACAGTTGTTTGGAATTATTTTGCTTTTTAGATGGCAGAATGTATTAACAAAATCTGACTTGTAATAATGAGTACTATTTTTATTACGTTGTTAAAAACCTAAGACAGATACATTTCAATGTCCAAATTAGAATTACAGTCATTGTATCTGTCTCTGAATAACTTACAGGCAGAACAATTGCCATCATTCAATACAACGATGTACAATGTGATAAGAAATAAATCAGCAAAATCTGGAACAACGATTATTAAAAAAAAAAATTACTGCGTATGTCAGCCAGTAAGAAAACACAGCACCCATAAACTGTATTAAGTATTCATCTGAAGTGTTTATAACGATTATTTGCTGTTTCTAAGAGTCATTTCTTGTAACTAGGTTTTGGCTAATTTGTGTTTTGTGGGCATCTGTTCTAATACAAAGTAGCTGTGAAAGACTTCTTAGCTCGAAAAGCTGAATAGGTCACTTTATGGTTAGAATTTGGCTTATAAAAGCAACCACGCAAACAAAACATAACAAGTCCTTAAAATGCCCTAGAAGCTTGACATGAAAGTACCAAAAAAAGAAAAGAATGGACACATATATAGTACTTTGAAAAGTGTCTAGATAGAAAGCAATCATGAAATTTAGGTAGAAAATAATGCACGGATAAGAAAAACACCGAATACATCAACGCATATACTTATGGTGCTGGTCATAAGAAGCGGACAGTAGCCACAAATATAAATAAATGTTGTCCCATTGTTGCCCAATTTATAAATCCAGCTGCTGAACACAATGGGGTCTCCTTTGTCACATTTTTCATTTCATAATATGCTAGATGTTTGAAATGGTTGACTGGTCTACTCTGGACATCAGACAGGCCAGTTTAGGACTCTTACTATCGAGCCATGCTGTTGTAATACATGGAGAACAGGGTCTGGAACTGTCTTGTAAATCTGTACAGCCAAGATATATTCTTGATGGTAGTATATATTGCTCCACAACCTGTATTAAACATTTAATATTAATAGTGCCTTTGCAGATGTATACGCTACCCGTACTCCATTCCACGGTGGATGCTTGCTCCTGATCTGTGTGCTGATAACAAGCTGGATGACCCTTCACTTAGTCCAGAAGATAGGAGAAATCATTTTTTACAAAGCATTTTATACATTGATTTCAACTTCACATTTGTGTTTATTTTTCATCCAGTACTGCCTGAGAGTCCAAAGGTCATGTCTGGCCAATAGGCTTTCAATGTTGTCTTTTGCGTACAAAGTTTTCTCCACAAAACAGCTCTGTTGGACTTAATGCAAATGTGAGAAGGTTTGCCACAGCCCAAAGACCCCCACACTCTGAGATCCTGACTGTGAAAGAACCACAAAAGGTGATGGTCACTTGGCTGCAGGGCTTGAAGAAAGGTGATGAGCCAGAAACGGCGGGCAAGCCAGTGATGGATTTGCACACTTGCATATAAAGTGAAAGAGGTGACTTATTAGTGGTGCCTGCCTTTTGGTGGTTCTTTTCCAAAGATTTCTCTAAGTGCTTTATGTAAATTATGTAGTCCCCAATTTTAGGGGAATTCTAACAGCCAGCAGTAGGTGATGTAGGATCCCCTGAGGTGTGGAGTATAAAAAGCCCCCCGTCTGTCACTAGAGGACCTCAAAAAGGACAAAAGTCCAGTAAACGTGGTGAAAACTGGATTCATTGACAATTAGATGGAGCAGGGACTCTGCAGCTTGGAAATAGTCTAGAACTTGAGAGTGCAAGGGAGTTTTAGATAATGATAGGCGGCAGGCAGATAGTCAGTGCGTAGCAGAACAAGGTACAGGGCTGGCAAAAATCAAGTAAGCAGGCAGAGTTCAGAAACTGGAATGCAAGTTCAGAGTAGTCAGGCAGTCTATGTCACTAACTAGTGCAGGAGATCACACAGTAGTTTGGAAAGCTGGGTTGCCAACTGGAGATTACAGAGATTTAAGCAAGACTGAGTCACAACAAGAGCATTAAGTGAAAGAGTCCTCGTCCAAATTGGGCTGCTAACTGAAGAGGGAGATCGCAGACAAATCAGGCAGGCTGGGTCATCAACTGGATAGTAGGTAGGCAAGCAAACACAACATGTGACGACAGGATAAATGAAAAACAACAGAAATAACAAGCAAGAAATGTAAGCACTGACTGCTGCCAGGAAGGGGCTTTGCAGGTATCGTATTTACATTTTTGTACACACGTGTAGAAGCATAGGAACAGCAATGTTTCACTAGTACGACTCAAGATTCAAGATCTACATTTTTGCCTATATGGGTACCACTATCAGCACTGGTGTAAGCAGCATCAGGCTGCTGGTGTAAGCACCAAGGGAATGCATCATACTTTGGGCACTGATCTAACCATAGTTTCTTAAATATTTGTAAAGCTAGTTACACACCCTAGATTTTTGTAGCTCAAGATATGGAAGTCATCTTGCATGCGTCCAAGATTATGTCATGCAGATGCGTGCTTGCACTCTAATTGCATAACAGTGCTAGATTTAGAATATTTGTCTAGTCTCTTCCTGAGATGTGTTTTTCAGTGTGGAAGCAGCTAGAGGTACATATGGGCGTATATTCCCCAAGTGTAATGCATAGCTTGTAATTCTCTACTCATTGTGCGGTTAAAATTTACACGCATTATTCTGCTTACCGCAGTTTAGTAACTACATCTCATAGTTAGTAAAGGAGTGTGGTGAAATCAGCTAAGATAGTAAATACAGTTTCCATAGAAAAGGACAAACTTATTGTGAACAGGAAGCACATGTATCTCTAAATCAGCTGGTCATTTCTGTGCAAGGTATTCAGATGTAAGCTGGACACTTGTGTATTCTGACCACTATCCTCTTTCAACAGCTCTTTTTCTTCTGTATACTTTAAAAAGGTAAAGGTATACTTTAAACAATTGAAAAATGACAGTAGTACGCGTACATTAAGTATATAGAATAAACTAGATTTTATTTCTTGGTTTACACTTATGCTAGTTTTGCTGATTAATTCAACTCACATCTGCTGATTCAAATCCAATGAATTAGGAGCCATGATTTGTGCTGCTCTCAGTCTGCCTTAGCCTCCATATGGCATATGTTACAGCTTGGATAAAAAGTGATCCATCAAGAAAAAAAAAATCAGATTTTCATACAGCTACATTCTGTAGCACAGCTTAATGTGATTTTCAAGGTTACCCGCAGCTGTATGATGTGATATAAGTGTGGACAACTTAAAAGAGCATAGAGACTGACTTAAGTGAGAAGCTAGATATGATGAGAACCCATACTTTCTAATTACTGTACCAAGATCGGAGAGCGAATGACCATGTAAGCATTGCTGAACAAACCAGTTGACAGCCACACGTCATTCCAAAAGTTAATTTTGGATTTAGATCCCTGAAAAAGTGTATCCAGTGAAAAAAATATTAAGTTTCAAATAGTGTAGAAAGTGTCCATAAAAATCTAAGGGGGGGGGGGGAGCACTGTTATTGCTGACTTTGTAATCACTAAAGAGATTTTCCCATATGTCCTGTTCCTGGACCCCCACGGAACCTTGTGACATCAATATGGTAGTCCCAACTTCCTAAGCTACTAAAAATATTTCTGTAGTAAGATTAAAGGTTTTGGAGAAATTTTGGGTAGTCCTTCCCAGTGTTAACTGGTTGGTCAAAGCTAAAGAAGGCAAGAAGAGTAGAACTAATCACATCCTCATGGCTTCCAGGATCTATAATTTTTTTTTAAATCTTATTTCTTTATTTCTCTCTCTTTCAGTGCTATAAATCTTACTTCTAAATAAAGCTGTTAACATTAGTTTTTACTGTGATCATAGGTGCTGTTTCCATCTTGATCAACATTTTCCCACTCCCATGTACAGTAGTATGAGGGCTTACATACACAACCTGTATCATAGTATTTAAAATTGGTTAGCCCTCATACTACATGAAAAAGGTAAAATTGGCCAGCCATTGGCCAAAGAAAATTACATGAGTATACGTACCCTTAGTTTAACACATCAAACTAGACAGAAACAATATAACAACAATGGAGACCTGGAATGTCAAACATTTTTCAGGAAATGCCCAGGAATTTGTCCCTTCAAGGCTACTACCTTTATCAACTCCAACATTGGTCAGACAACAAAGAGAAGCTCCCTCACTCTACCAAATGCAACCACTCTCCACACACAGTATCTCTGTGTGGCATCTTCAAGACAAAGTATGAACTTAAAGAACTGGATTCACTGCTTGTTTCACTTCACTCTTTGGATTATTTCCCCATGTGTAATGATCGCTGCTGCAGCAGCTATTGCTGGAAGTAATAGTGCTGCAGCTCAGGCAGTTCTGATCTATTTCCATGCAAGCTGCATAGCTTTGTCTGTCTTTCCCTGCTGTCAGCTTGTGACTGATTATCATTCACCTGTGTGGGAATCTGCATGTCTGCTCCCATTGGATGACCTCAGTATAAAGATCTGCTTCCTGCAGGGTTTCCTTGGGTTTTCATAGCTTCAGCTTAAGCCTGCCTTGCTGTCGCTTTAGCCCCCGATCGTGTTTCTTGTTATATAGATACTTTGCTGGTTTTGCATCATATATTGGTTCATTGCCAATATATATGCATACCAGCACGTTTATTATTTTCCTTGTATTTGTGTTACGTGATACATCAGTGTCGCTGATGTATACGTACACGAACTGTTTATATCCTGTGTTCAGTTAGTCAGTTTTCCAGCACGTTTTGGTAGTTTGCGCGTACCGTGAACACCCGTGCTGAGCTAGTTATCCTGTTCCTGGTTCTGTTTGTGGATTGCGTTCATCTCTGCGAAGAGATAGCGAATCCTTCTGAGTCCTGTTCCCTGTATTACTCCATTCCTAGTCAGCGTTCCTGCTTATGTCATATATCGGTTCATTGCCGATATATACATATGTTAGTCAGACGTTACAAATAGTTTCATTGATAGCTGTAATTGTAACACGCTAGGAAAACATACTTATTGTATATTTATCTGTGTTACGTTTATCTATCTTAATCCTGCTATTTTCTGACTGTCCTGTCCTGTCTTTGTGAGGCACGCCATCGCCGCAGCGCATTGGCTGCCTCATTCCAGTCTGTCTGGTTTTGGACGCTTGCTGTCGCTAAGTAGCCGCTAGCTAGCAAGCGTTCATTCTGTCTACCTGTCCTGATCTCCTCAGTTCTGGTTTGTGCGCTCAGCGCTACTTTGCGCTGAGACGTTATTACGAAAGCATTGTTTGTGGCTGTCAGATCTGCACCGGCTCTGTGCGCCACAATCTCCTATTGGAGTCAGTCCTCCCCTCCACTATACTAGGGATAGCCTGTTTTCTGGTGCTAGTGTGTGTACCTCCTCCACGCCAGCTCATGCGTTGCATGCTGACTGTGGAGAATACACCACCAAGCCTCACATTATGAAAACCCCATTACCAATCCCCATTGTGGGGGGATTCCCAGAAAGTATGACACTGTTAATTATGGTTCCTGTTCCTTTAAGAAATTTGAAGAACTTAGCTCTGAAACAGAAAATGAGTTTTTCTCTGAATGTGCCAGGTTCCTGACCAATCCTGATCTCCAAGCGACTCCTGTTTCAACCTGGGCACTCCAACTAAGTTATATTTTGTTTAAAGGGGAATTATTCCAGTGGGCATTTGATGTTCTCAATCATTCCGATTTGAAAGATAGACCGCTGGAATTTCTAGCGTTTGTGATCCATAACTGGTTGCGCATAGATCCATTGCCTTTTCCTCTTAATGAACTCCTGGCAGCAGGCCAATCAGCTGCTCCTTCAATTGCTTGCAAGAATGAGCAGCAAGCAGAAAGTGTTACTGATAATTTTCCTGCAGCTTTGAATAAATCACCAAAAACCGCAAGGTCAAAGGCAAAACGCAAACGTTCTAAGAAACGTGTCCAATCTGCAGAATCGTTATCCTTAGCGACTGAGACCTATAATGAGATTCTGCCATTAACAGATAATGAAATGCAATTGTCTTTCAGGGGAGTTAAATGGACTTATGAAACTACTAATGAACTTTCCTCCCTGGCTAGGGAAAATAAAGATTTTTGTTTAAAAGAATTATCTGAGTATGATTATGATGAGATATTACAGAGTATTGAACAAATCAACTTATTTGTGAACCAAGGGAAGTTTGCATACACTACAGTTCAACACTTGCTACAGGTATTGGAGATTCTTAAGAATAAGGAATCTGCCAATCACCTGCTAATTAACCCTATACATGTGCCTGCCACAATCATATCTGCAGACTGTGATCAGCCTAAATGTTTCGCTGTTAAGTATGCATGGGATCCTCCATTCGAGAGGGGAGAGATGGAAGCCCTGGTCTGTGAATGGAAGAATGATTCAAGTTCATTTTGTCAATTTTACAGTGCAAAGAGTGAAATGGTATTGAACGCATGCATTAAGTCAGCCTATAACCTAATAGAGGCTGGTGTGTGTAGGTATGACTGTGTGGCTCCCTTGATTGATGTGTGGGAACTGATTTTGGATGATTTTTATGTGACTCCGAATTCGCAAATTTGGCGTTCTGACCCGCCTGCTTCAGCACCTTTGGCTGATTCAGCAGGTGATTCGGAGCTCTTTTTGTGTGAAATTGAAGTTCCTGCAATTCCACCCTGTACCATGGATAACTCAGTGTTACTTCCCAGTAAAACAGAAGCCACTGATACATTCTTAACCTTGCCCTGCGCAAATTTCTCAGCAGAGAATCCAGAGGTCCTGCTGACTTCCGAGTCCAGCCTAGCCAGTACTCATGACTCTTTGTTTAGTGAAACAGACACCAGAAAAATCTTGCCTGTCTCTGCAAACACTTCTGCAGAAATTACCTGTGTTAATAAAGTTCAACTCCTGTCTGATCCAGCAGATGCCAATAGATGCACTACATCAGTTTCCGAGTCCCAGCAATCCTGTCTAGTAAACTCAGAACCCCAGCATCTGAATTTTCCAATTTTACAAATGAATGGTGATTCAGATGCGCAAACATTGTGTCTTGATCTTCCTGTTTCTACACCTCGCTCTAGTTTCGTGAATAGCTCAGAGCATCTGCTATGTGAACCTGAAATCGCAGAATTATTACCTTGTTCAGAAAATTTTCCAATAAATTTACCCTGTACCATGAATTGTGCAGTAGATCTCTCCAATGAAACTCAGGTCACAGAATCATTATGCTGTCCAGCAGGTGCTTCCATGGTTTTGCCCTGCAATATGGACTGTTCAGTGATCCTGTCCAGTGAAGCTGTGGTCGCAGAGTCTTATGCTTCACCCAGTACTTTGGATATTTCAAACCCTCTAGCAGAAGGGTCTGAGGCACTGCTTACCTCAGTTGGTGTTGCAGGAATATTCACTTGTCTAGCAGCTGTTTTGGAATTACAGTCTGCTCTAATAAAACTTGATGAATTTCTGCCCAGCAAAGCAGAAGCCATTGAAATATTGTCCTCGTCAGCAAGTGTGTCAGATACCTTGCCCTGTACACAGTCTGATTTAACCAATGTTGTTGAGTCCCTCTCCAGTGTTGTAACAGCCGAGGAACTCCAGCCCTGTCCTCTGCATGTTTCAGAAGTCTTGCCCTGTAACATGGATAATTCTAATTCTCTGGTCAAAATAACAGAAGTCTCAGAATTTCAGTCTGATTTAGTAAGCATTCCTGAAACCCTGCCTTGTATCCTGAAAGATTCTGGTTCTCTGGCCGCTGTGGCAGAGGTTCCAGAGTTCCCTTCCTGTCCAGGGAATTCCTCAGTTTTGCCTAGTCCAGTGGGGGCTGCTGCAATACTGACTTGTTCTGCAGCGCCTCATGAGCTCCAATCCAGTATATTAAATGAGTCTCTGTCCAGTCCAGAGGTAGTTGTGGAGTCCCTATCTGGTTCAGTGCATACATCAGAAGATTTGTCCTGTCTTGTTAGTGCCCCTGAATCTGATTTGTTACTGACTTTGCTGGAATCAGCGACATCTAAGTCTGGTCCAGCATTCTCGTGTAAAAGTCCAGTAGTTGCGAAGTTTAGTCATGATGATTTTTTTTTGGCCAGTCCTGGTTTTGGTCCTGTCTTGGCTGACCCTGAGACTCACAGTTCCTTGACATGCCCAGAGGTTTCTCTTGTGCCGGTGTGCCCAGATGTTCTTTGTGTGCCAGAATGCCCAAGTGTGTCTAAGGTGTTAGCGTGCTCTGATGCTTCCTTAGTGGGAACACGTTCTGATATTGCCAGTCTGCCTGCATGCCCAGAGATGGTTCTGGTCCCTGAAAGCCCTGATATTGATGTTTGTCCTTGTGGCCCTGACTCGGGAATTGCCCTAGGTTCCATAGGGGTTCTTGATGGTTCTCCATGTGAGCCTAAGGGGCATTCTGACCTATGGGGATCTCTTTGGAGCTTCAAGGTGTTCTGGGAGGTCTCTGAGAAAACTTGTCCTGGTGCAACAGTGGGTTTAGTGTTGGTAAAGACAGTACCGGTGGGCATTGCAAAGGCTTTGGCGTTTCTGAACGGTTCCTGGAAGGCGGTGGGTATCGCTCAGGGAGTTTCGGAGGGCTTTCTTCTGGAAATCATGGTTCTGATGGGTGTCACACTGGGGCTTGTAGTACTGATGGGCATGGTTCTGTAGGTTCTGGTTCTGATGGGTCCAGTCTTGTGGGGACTGATTCTGGAATTCGGTCTTGCCGGGCTGTCCCGGTCATCATGAATTATCAGTCAGACTGTTTTGTTGGGAATTTCGGTTTTGAAAAGCGTCTGGAATCCGCTTTTAAAGGCGGGGGTACTGTAATGATCGCTGCTGCAGCAGCTATTGCTGGAAGTAATAGTGCTGCAGCTCAGGCAGTTCTGATCTATTTCCATGCAAGCTGCATAGCTTTGTCTGTCTTTCCCTGCTGTCAGCTTGTGACTGATTATCATTCACCTGTGTGGGAATCTGCATGTCTGCTCCCATTGGATGACCTCAGTATAAAGATCTGCTTCCTGCAGGGTTTCCTTGGGTTTTCATAGCTTCAGCTTAAGCCTGCCTTGCTGTCGCTTTAGCCCCCGATCGTGTTTCTTGTTATATAGATACTTTGCTGGTTTTGCATCATATATTGGTTCATTGCCAATATATATGCATACCAGCACGTTTATTATTTTCCTTGTATTTGTGTTACGTGATACATCAGTGTCGCTGATGTATACGTACACGAACTGTTTATATCCTGTGTTCAGTTAGTCAGTTTTCCAGCACGTTTTGGTAGTTTGCGCGTACCGTGAACACCCGTGCTGAGCTAGTTATCCTGTTCCTGGTTCTGTTTGTGGATTGCGTTCATCTCTGCGAAGAGATAGCGAATCCTTCTGAGTCCTGTTCCCTGTATTACTCCATTCCTAGTCAGCGTTCCTGCTTATGTCATATATCGGTTCATTGCCGATATATACATATGTTAGTCAGACGTTACAAATAGTTTCATTGATAGCTGTAATTGTAATACGCTAGGAAAACATACTTATTGTATATTTATCTGTGTTACGTTTATCTATCTTAATCCTGCTATTTTCTGACTGTCCTGTCCTGTCTTTGTGAGGCACGCCATCGCCGCAGCGCATTGGCTGCCTCATTCCAGTCTGTCTGGTTTTGGACGCTTGCTGTCGCTAAGTAGCCGCTAGCTAGCAAGCGTTCATTCTGTCTACCTGTCCTGATCTTCTCAGTTCTGGTTTGTGCGCTCAGCGCTACTTTGCGCTGAGACGTTATTACGAAAGCATTGTTTGTGGCTGTCAGATCTGCACCGGCTCTGTGCGCCACAATCTCCTATTGGAGTCAGTCCTCCCCTCCACTATACTAGGGATAGCCTGTTTTCTGGTGCTAGTGTGTGTACCTCCTCCACGCCAGCTCATGCGTTGCATGCTGACTGTGGAGAATACACCACCAAGCCTCACACCATGACAGTCTTTGGTTCAATCAAACTAATGTGTACATATAAGTTACTGATTGGATTTTTTTTCTACCAATAGATGGCCCTTTGCTAAGCTGTACGTAGAACCCTGAATCATATTACATTTGTAAAAGAGGCTATAATTCACAGTAATGGGCCAAAAGAGTGGCTTTGAAAGTGACAGGCAAAAGCACAATTGTCTGAGGCAAGTTGGAATTTGTATAACACTTCAGGTTTCAGGGCACCCAGGTAAACACCTCTCAGTGCCACACAGCCATTTATGTTAACATATACATTGGTGTAAGAGCAGTGGGTAGAGGGGATGTGTGCAGATGTACACTGGTCTTTACACAGGCTGCTGTTACAGTGTATGACTAGAGTAGTTTGTGTGCCGCAGAACTGATGGAGATGCAAGTGGTATTTTGATTGTTCCTATGAATAAATATATAATTAAAGGAAGTGCAAGCTTCCTAAATGATTGATTGTGACCAGAGGCGTCATTCTTCCTTATCTGCTGAAGCCCTCCTACTCAAATTTAAAAATAAAAGTGCTGCTGTAGATAAAAAACACAAATTTTGTTTGGCTATTCTTACTGCTTATCACAAAACTTAGATTATGTTCCTGTCACAATTTATGGCTAAGATATTTTGATTCTTAAATACTGCTATTTTTCACTATGAACTGAGAAAATAAAAGTATTTTTAATGGTAAAAATCAATCTCATTAGCTCAGGAAACATATATTCCCGTTCACCAATTAGTGCAGCATCACATAGTGCCAGACATGTGCACAGGAGTAAGCCCAATCTTGCACAGCACTGCTTCTGCTACAAGATGTAGATCTACTGACTCGTGGCTTAGATGAAGTCACAGAGGACGTAGATATACTGTAGTGGTGCATAAAGTGGTTAAAACTATAGTGATCACACAATTCTCCATGAGTTATTCTACATATGAGCAGGTGTGTGTGTGGCCAAGATTTTGAAAAAAAAATAAATTTATAAAAGTATGGTTATTACTTCATAGGATCAACAGGTTCATAATTGCTAACACAGCTTTGCTTTTATCTTTTGGAAGCTATAAAGCCTGCCCATCTGTCAACATTACCAGATGTAGGAAAAATCCATGAGCCCCAATAAAGGATTTGTAAATTTGTATGCATAAGGAAAAAAAAAAGGTTGTGCGCACCTCTAATGTATCATCTATTTTAATAAACATATAAAGAATATGAGCCAGTTGGATACACAGAACATTCAGTTTGACAGATGCTACAACAAAACATATACCATATGTTCCAGTATGTGTTCTGCAGTCATGAATCACTAACGTCCATGTTTAATAACAATCTGTTATTAATTCTGTGCTAAATACTGGAGTGAGCTTTATTTCTCCTAACCAGTACATTATGTTATGCCACTACCCCTTTCAATGTGGCATAAAAACCAATACTAGAGTCCAAATAATGGGATCCTCCAAAACACCATCTTCAAGATCTTCCATTCACAATGCTGTAAATATTGTTGCTATACAAATCTAGATGTTCAGCAATAGGCAACATGTATATTAAACTTCTAAGAACATATCTGACTCTTATAATAATATTTTTCCTGAAAACATTCCTTTTAGTTGCTGAACTTTGCTGTTACTGATGCTTTTTTATTACAATTTGCATTACTTGCCAGTTTTATTCATACCTTGGTTTTAGTACTTAATAAGTGACTGACATGGAACAACTTTTGGCTTTTGAACATTTTGGCTTGTAAACTAGTTGAAGGTTGTTGGTCCACTTAGTATGACACTGAGGGATTAACACAGTGGCGTAGCTAAGGAGCTGTGTGCCCCGATGCAAGTTTTACATGGGGCCCCCCAAGCACGCTAGACATAACAATTGATACAGAGCACCAAAACCTGCCAATGGCAACTACAGTGTCAGAGGTGCAAGTAGGGGATGGGAAACAGTTGGTTAACCACCCTGGCGTTCTATTGAGATCGCCAGGGTGGCTGCGGGAGGGTTTTTTTTAAATTAAAAAAAAACTATTTTATGCAGGCAACTGAAAGTTGGCTGCATGAAAGCCCACTAGAGGGCGCTCCGAATCCGTTCTTCTGATCGCCTCCGGGAATCAGAAGTAACATGGAAGGCTGCAATGAGCAGCCTTCCTTGTTTGGCTTTCCTCGTCGCCATGGCGACGAGCGGAGTGACGTCATGGACGTCAGCCGTAGTCCTGACGTCAGCCGCCTCCGATCCAGCCCTTAGCGCTGGCCGGAACTTTTTGTTCCTGCTGCGCAGGGCTCGGGCGGCTGGGGGGACCCTCTTTCGCCGCTGCTCGCGTCGCATCGCCGCAGAGCGGCAGCGATCAGGCAGCACACGCGGCTGGCAAAGTGCCGGCTGCGTGTGCTGCTTTTTATTTTATCAAAATCGGCCCAGCAGGGCCTGAGCGGCACCCTCTGGCGGTAATGGACGAGCTGAGCTCGTCCATACCGCTAAGGTGGTTAATGATTACTACTATTAAAAGCATATATAGAAGTGATTATTACCAACACAGGGCCAATAGAGAGCTAATATTGTGCTTGAGGGGTGTGCCCCTCAGGGCCCCTCTGACCCAAGGGCCCCGATGTGGTGGCTACCTCTGCAACCCCTATTGCTACGCCAATGGAACTAGCCATTTAAAACCTGCAAATGCAATCCCCATATGTTCACTTAACCCAGTAGATATTCAAGTTATTTAGCAGATGCTGTAAATGGCCCCAGGGCTAGGAACATGGCTTATTAGATGGTACAATTTTATACAGGTGGGCATTACTGAGAAAGCAGTCAATGGTTATTCCGTCTGCAAAGTAAGGACCTGAATCTCAATAGCAGCATCCCTTATGAGTATTTTATGCTGCAGATAAATAAGAAAAAAAACTCAGCAGCGTGAGGTTACCTTGCCTTTTAACCCACGTGTTTGGTTAAAACCTGTTATTACACTGTGGAATGCACTCACCATTAATTATTCTGTATATGAAGAGTAATAGAATTTAGCTGGCAAACAGATGACTCTAAGGATCATATTATCCAAAACCAAATCTAATTTCCCTTCAAAATCAATAAATCAGATTTTAGAAATGATATAGTGAGCTTCAATTGCCTTTGCCAAATATATTCAGCCTATTGCCGAAGGTGCTGGCAGCACACTGTTTTCTTAAAGGAGGAGATTATTGGGGCATTTCCCAAAATCACAAGTAAATAACTATAACGTGTATGTATAACTTCTGCAGGCAAAATTTTTCAGCTGGCTTCATTTATTCTTCTATTACAATTGATTAATTATATCTAGCAAATAAATACAAAGGAACAGTTTTACAAGTATTAAATATTAATCACGGTGTAGAAAAATATGCACAATGTAGAAATACACGCAAAAGGCAGTGTCTGGTTAATGAAAGAAGTATAAGAATGGTTTCTCTCAATGTTCCAGAGGATCATGCAGAACATTGCACATCTGATTGCTGTGTACCCAAAGTCAAGAATGGCAGTCAGTATAGAAGCTAGGAATTGGACTGAGGATTTAGGCTAGGAACTTATTTGCTCAGCAGGTCCTTCCACCTACAATTAGAGATGGCCCAAACCTCCGATTTTAGGTTTGCGAACTGGGTTCGCGAACTTTCGCAAAAGTTCGGTTTGCGCGAACTTCCGTGAACCGCAATAGACTTCAATGGGGAGGCGACTTTGAAAACTATTAACACTTATGCTGGCCAGAAAAGTGATGGAAAAGATGTCTGAAGGGGTCTAACATCTGAGTTTTTGCATGGATGAGTGGGATAGACGCCAAAAGTCCCGGGGAAAAATCTGGATTTGACGCAAAGCAGCGTTTTAAGGGCAGAAATCACATTGAATGCTTAATTGCAGGCCTAAAGTGCTTGAAAGGTTTTATTAATGTGCTGCTTGAACCACCCTGGCAGTGTTCTCCCCAGAATTTTTTTCCAGCCGGGTGGCATGAAAAATCAGCCGGGTGGGGATGGTCATGCTGATTGCCACTAGGTGGGTTATCGCCAACGCGCGCCCCCCCCCCCCATAAAATTGACAGGCTAGGTTCCGTACTGGAATCTCTTAAAGGGATACTTAATTGAAGAAAAATTAGGCTAGTTATTTACCTGGGGCTTCTTCTAGCCTCTTAAAGTCCTCCTGCTGCCCTCATCGCCATTCCACGCTGCTCTCTTCCTTAGCCTCGCACCAACGTGATCATGCTGCCGTGGCCAGGAGCACTTTGCCTATGCACAGTAGCAATTTTTTGTTACCCCGAAGTGCAGAACTCTGCTGGTCACGGGAATGTGATGGAGGAGGCGAATGACACGTTGCGGCCATGCATGCAGCATTCAAAGGGGAATCACAGAGGTACAAAGCAGCAGCGCGAATGACTGCAAGGCATTAGAACAATTTAAGAGGCTGGAAGAAGCCCCAGGTAAGTAGCTGGCCATTTTCTTTTAACAGGTAAAGTGTCTTTAAAGTTCTAACTACCCTTCTGCTGATTTGACAATGAAACTAGCAGCTTTTCCTATATACGTGGGTGGTCCCAGTATGGAAAAGAGGATTTCTGGGCCATAGCATGATATTGATAAGCAGGCAGCTTATCCATATCATGCTATGGCACCAGATACCCCCTCTTACACCACCCATGTATATAGGAAACATGGGAAAAAAAATCTTAGTAGTTTCATTTTCAAACCTGGCTGCTGGTTGTAACAACACTCAGTTACAAGGGATATTGCTGGCTATGTGGCTGTCAAGGGGCCAGGGTGCCTCACTAATCACTTTGTGTCTGCCTGCCTTTGCCCTGTATGAGTCCGTGGCTGTCAGTACAGCGTCTCACTCTCCCCCCTCAGACCAGTCTAGTCTGGCAAGAATCAGAGACCAGGGGACACAGTCACAGGACAGGATAATCAGGGGGTGAAAGGGTTAAGCATCTTGAAGTTCTAGCTGGCGGGAGGGTCTGCGTTAGATAGTGAAACTCACTAACACAACACACAGCGGCTGGCAGGAGGATGAAAACAGCGAGAGGAGAAGGAGAACTGAGAGCATCTGGCTAAACATTCCATAGAGAACTGAGCCGCGCTTCCTCTCCGATCTCCTGCTCAGCTAAGCTGCGTGTGATGTCACCTGCATTCCCCGCCCCTCCATACAACTGCCGGGAGCTGAGAAGGAGGGCGGAGGCAGCGTCCCTGAGTGACAGCGGCTGGCTGCAATGATACAGCCGCCGCTGCTCACTAATGAGCAACACAGAACGGGACAATTTCACCCCGGCGCTCAGAGGAGATCAGCCGGGCGCTCGGAGGAGATCAGCTGGGCGGCGCGCCCTGGTAAATGGCCCTGGGGAGAACACTGCCTGGTATTAAAAGATATACAGCACATCAAATTTTCATTTTGTCTTCTGTCTGGCCAGAATCACATTCTTGAGCCATACAGGAGACAAACCTGTATTTGAATACCCACTTGGTATATTACCATAAAAGCTCTTTAACAGAGATCTGAAGATTTAGCAGGACCTGGGGTGTTGAAAATTAACACATGTAACAAAGTCTACCTCTGCCAGTGTGTACAGAAAAACAAACCCTATTGGCTAAGCTGTCTGTACTATTGTCTCAAATAATTCACATGGTCACTCTGGTTCAATCTGGTTTTCCCCCATCATCAGTGTGTATACAAGATTCAGTTGTAAATAAAGATTTTAGATGCTGTTCCACCAACTTGAGTGTTTGTGGTTCTGTGTCTCCCAGCTGGAGAGAGAGTATTCACTTGGAAGGGGAAGAAATTTAACCTGGGTTGCAGATCTGGATTCTGCTAAATCATCTTGTAGCTGCCTCCGATGAAATTGAGCTAACAGTTTGGTGTCAAGAAGTTGGATCCGCCATATACGGTATCGGGTGAGTAATTCTATTTTTTATTACCACCCTATACTGTCAGAGCGGATTAATAGAACCCGGAAGGAAAGCGCTTCTGTAGCGCCTCTCCCAGGAATCTTATATTCCTAAAGTAAATAGCGGGTCTAATGCCCCAATTAAGAAAGCACTACTGTGTGTCTAAGTGAATATTCTCTCTAAACATTGTATATTGCTGTATAGTCGCTTAAGTGAATTTTAGTCGTTATATAAGATTGCATGTTGAAAGGATATGTAGGTATATATGTATATATATATGTATATATTTTAGTATATACAATGTATAAATTTGTGTAGAGTGTATGTGAGGTTAAGCTGAGACTGAAGGTATAAACTTGTCCACAGAGGATAGTTAAAATTCAAACCATAAATCGGGTGTAGATAAACCTGATTAGAAACTATAGAAGAATCACGTAAGCTGGAGACCAGGTTTGCCAGTAAAGTCTAATACTGACGTCACCATCCCTAGATAAACCTTCAAACTCAGCTAATCTCACTCTATTTCTTTTTTATTTTAGCTTAGCATAATGGGAAAGTCTCAAGGTAAGGAGAATCTAAAGGGTTATTTTTGATTTATCATATTCTGTGATGCTGTTTAATGCAGATATATAGATTTGTAAGTTTTAGAAAGACTCATGTTCCACAATTTTCTTTGAATCTTATTTCTGAATAACTCTATTTAGGGGTTTCATTTTTTTCCTTGGAGACACTCAGCAGTTGCAGGTGTCTCTCTGGACCAGGACATTTTGAATGGGCATTGCGGTCGCAGGATAATTTTTTTTTTATCAGACCCTCCAAAATGTTCTGGCCTGGCTACTAGATGTTTCTGAGCCTTTTCTTCTAATTACTATAAATGTGTTTGTCTATCTCCTGTCACTGTAGTTTCTGTGGAACTGTGATATAAATTGCTTGTATATGACTGGTTGCACTTTTTCAGCCAGGGTGTACTTTAAATATGCATCTCTGGACATCTGCTCAGAGTTGTTGCAGGTTTCTACCCCCTCCCTCCATGTATTGGGAGATACTTGTTTTAATGCTTTTGTTTTTTCTCTTTCCTCTTCCCTGAAAAGGAGGGGGCAATGAGGAGTGTGGCAGGAAACAGAAACAAAAGAAGATCCCAGCTATTTGTTGTTTGTCTGTTTGTGTATGTGTCTGTGCACAGAGAGTATCCAAATATTTTTTTTAGATTTAGGAATCAACCTCTTAATTTATTTATCGTTTTTTTTCCTACAGTCAGACAAGTCAAAAGTTAAAATTATTGTGGTAGTCTAAGGTATTCTGACTGTGGTTATGTAAATTTGCATGTGTTGCCTTTCTTTGTTTACTATAGGAGAAGGTTTGTAAATTGTCTTGAGGCAAGGCAGGTGAGATTGAATTTGTAATTGGTTTTCACCTCATAATTAATTACCCATGCACAAAGTTGCTGGCCATTACAATGATTTTTAATTTTAATTTTTGAAAAGGCAACAATTTATTTAAGGGAAACCAGATTTAAAATTCCTTAACATTTGTAATGTAAGGTCAGTAATGTCAAATTAACGGATGATAAGGCATGTTCAATCTGGAGTTTGTGTTCTGGTTGCCGGGTATTTTGCATATACCTGAGAATTCAAAGCACAAAACAGTTTTGCTGTCAATGGGTTAATTAGGTTTGTAAATATTCAAGTAGGAATTAAGTTGCTTTGAATGAAATGTAATCATTTTAGCTTGAGCTTGCACTCATGCCGATATGAATGTAATGTAGAGAGATTGTGTCCAAAATCATCTTGCTCAAATTACTAGAAGTTATGCTCATTCTAGGTTTTCCGTTCATTTTGCCAAGAATAATGCAAACAATTGTGTGAATGTTCGGGTACTTGTATGAAATTAGTAGTGATGAGTCCCTTAAAGTGACTCTGTAACAAAAATTACAATGTTTTTTCTACCATCCTACAAGTTCCTAAACTTATTCTAATCTGTTCTGGCTCACTGCAGCACTTTGTACTATCACGGTCTCTGTAATAAATCAATGTATCTTTCCCCTGTCAGACTTGTCGGCCTGTGTCTGGAAGGCTGCCAACTCTTCCGTGCTGGTCTGTTCCTCTATGCACACTCCAGTGTGTGTTTTATTTACATAAGCCAGCAGCTTCTCTGCTATCTTATCAGTGATAGAAGAGAGCTGGATAAAAATCCTCCTCTGTTAGGCTGTGAAAGTAGCTGGCTGACACATACTGAGGAATTACAAACACAGGCACAGGCAGAGCTGTCTGCAGGAAGCCTGTAATGTTCAGTGCATGAGAGAAGAAGGGGACAGAAGGTAAACACACAAATGATCTTTTGAGATTCAAAAGGAAAGCTGTATACAGCCTGCTTGTGTATGGATGTATTTTCTATGTGTGGACATATTGTACATCAATCTACTTCCTGTTTTGGTGGCCATTTTGTTTGTTTATAAACAAACTTTTTAAAACTGTTTTTGACTACTTTTAATGCGGCGGGGAGCGGCAAAATTGTGACAGAGGGTAATAGGAGATGTCCCCTAACACACTGGTATGTTTACTTTTGTGCGATTTTAACAATACAGATTCTCTTTAAGCAAAGTGACATACTTGGAATTTTACACAATTACAAGTGAAAAAATATAACAAATGCTTTTAAAGCAATTTCTTTGTTGGTTTCTGGTCTGTATCTGGGTACAATCTGAGGGGTGTGGGAAACAAACCCTGGTGTTGGTGCATTTGTGGAGGTTTTTGAACAGCAGACGTTGACCCCCTGTACCACCTACTGTGCACAGGGTGAGATCGGGGGCCAACTAAACCTGCAAGTGGCTGAATCACACAGCCTCATAACCCGGCCCACATTAGTTTCCTACCATGTGTAATGCCTGGAGAGGGTGGAGACGGGTCACAAATATGTCATGTTAAATGCTTATTGGTTGATTTGATTGTAATTGTCTCCATATGTCTGTTTGTATTAATATTGTGCTGTATAAAGCAAGGTCAGAGAAATGGGTTTAAGTGTCAGAACTTAATATAGTATTTAGAGAAAGTATGATGTTAGTGTAACGATCGGTGTAACACAGAGAGGGTCTGATTACCGGTGAACTGCAGTATCACCGAGAATACAGAATATACCCGATTATTGGTGATCTGCAGTATCACCGATAATCAGATATATCTACTAACCTCTGGACACCAGAGATAACAAGTGAGTGTTTAGATGCAACAGTATACTTTGAGTACTTATACAGAAGTATGCTCCTTCCGATGGCCTAGACTCTCCCGGGGGAGGAGCTAGGCTGAGTGTAGGAAGGACAGAGCGTGAGTGACACCAGAGAGAGAGGGTGTCACTAACAGATCTGGGAACTGCCTCTAACAGTAAGGCCAGTTCTCGAGGTCGGCAAGCCAGGTCGTTAACACACAGACAGATAAGGTACAGATTCAGGAGACAGATACGGAATCCAATAAACAGGCAGGGTTTGGCAACGGAGTATCAGAATAGCAAGGTACAGAATCAGGAGGCAAATACAGAGTCCAGGAACGAGCAGAGTTTGGCAACAGGATATCAGAAATAGCAAGGTACAGGATCAGAGTTCAGAGGAGTAGTCAGGCAGGCAGAAGGTCATAACAAATAATACAGATCAATATTCCTAGTGCTAAGGTGTGAGTTCCTTGATCATCAACACCTTTGGAAACTATGCTAGAACACAGATACAGACAAGGTCTGAGTGCTACCACGTAGTGATCACAACGGCAGACACCAGAGAAATGACCAGCATCCAGTATATATACTACAGCACTCACCAGCGCCACCCCTAAGTGCTGGACCAATGGAAGGCGGTGAAAATGTCAGCTGACCGGCTTGGTCAGCTGACTCTTCTCTGGCTGTCATATAAGCTTTGCCTCTTAGCGCGCCCGCGTCCTTCTGAACCTGTGTGGACTAGCAGTCCCAGCCACACCAGATATGTCTTGCAATGTATCCGCTGATTCAGGCGCGGGGGCCGCCGCCCCGCTCTCCAAGCAAGCGGCGGTCTCCCCGCGTCCCACCACAATGTCAGCAGCATTGCCATGCGCGCAATCCGCTGCATCCAACGCGGACTCCACCGCTCTGCCCATGCGGCATGCGGCGGTTTCTTAGCGTTGTGCCGCCATGTTAGACGCAGAAACAGCCGCCTCACTCTGAGACCTTGCGGCGGCTTTTCCGCGTTTCCTCACAGTTAGTAAAGGAAATTTAAATAGAGACGAGAATAGAAAGAGTAACCTTTGTCCAAAATATTGTTACAGAGCTACACATGTGGTAAATAGGTTGCACATACCCACTAAGCTGTTTAACTTCGTATTACCATTGAGGACTTCTACATAACTGCTTTGATTGAGACCAAGCTATAAATTACTTGGCTCATGCAGTTTGACAAACCTTGAACTCTTGTCTGATTAATTTTTACAAATTTGCCTGCACAAGTGTTCTTTATTACCTGTTCACTTGGAGACCTACCTGTGATATCACCTGATTATGGATGGCTTTGGAGATCATCTGATCTGATTCTCCTGCACTGATGCAGCCCTAGAAGGATGACCCTCTGCTGTATGGATGAGCACTTCCTGCACCTGCCCTCCTCCTGTGGTGGTAATGGCTACTTCCTGCATTTCTTTTGTGTCATCCTTTGGGAAGAACTCCGCCTCTGCTGTTGCAACTGTGATGTGAGGTTTCTCAACTGGGATGAGAAGTTGAGTCTGCCCTTCCCTGCCTTCTACAACCTGGCTGCAAGTGCTGCATCCTTGTTATAAATCTGTTTCCATTTCTTTTGTGGGTGCCCAATGCCATACAATGAAACTGCTAACAAAAAGGCACTGGGTGTAGCCACGGTGATTACACGGCCAGCTCTCAACCGCCACTGTCTGTTTGCCCCGAGACAGCGAGAGCTTGGCAGGAAAACATCTGCATTCATCATGAGGGCTTGTGGTGATGAATTCACCGTCCTCCTTCACCCTTCAGATGAACAATATTCTACTCTGCAATGATGAACTGACATTTCCTGGACCCACTAGAGGATAATTTTTTTTCAAAATGCATTAAGAAGTTCTAACCTTATGGGTGAGGTGTGGCTTTAGGCAACTTGTTAAAGTTTACCACATTCAGTTTTCCATTAAGTTATGCAGGGCTAGATTAGGATGATATACTAGCAAAGCTAACTACTATTAACTCATCTTGTAGTTGTGTAACCCTTTAAATTGTATATTGTATTTGTGTACCAATGACAACACTAACTCCTTGATCTCTAACATACATAGAGCTGTTCATAGTATCTAAGTGATCCCGCCCTTTCCTTTAGAAAAGGGTTGGGATCAAAGGTTGGGTTGAAAGGTTTTATTAATGTGCTGCTTGAACCACCCTGATATTAAAAGATATACAGCACATCAAATTTTCATTTTGTCTTCTGTCTGGCCAGAAACACATTCTTGTGTCATACAGGAGACAAACCTGTATTTGAATACCCACTTGATATATTACCATAAAAGCACTTTAACAGAGATCTGAAGATTTAGCAGGACCTGGGGTGTTGAAAATTAACACATGTAACAAAGTCTACCTCTGCCAGTGTGTACAGAAAAACAACCCTATTGTCTAAGCTGCCTGTACTATTGTCTCAAATAATTCACATGGTCACTCTGGTTCAATCTGGTTTTCCCCCATCATCAGTGTGTATACAAGATTCAGTTGTAAATAAAGATTTTAGATGCTGTTCCACCAACTTGAGTGTTTGTGGTTCTGTTTCTCCCAGCTGGAGAGAGAGTATTCACTTGGAAGGGGGAGAAATTTAACCTGGGTTGCAGATCTGGATTCTGCTAAATCATCTTGTAGCTGCCTCCGATGAAATTGAGCTAACAGTGCTTTAAAACATCTTGCATGTGTATACGTCAATCAGGGAGTGTAATTAGAGTACTGCTTCACACTGACACACCAAACTCACTGTGTAACGCACCGCAAACAGCTGTTTGTGTAGTGACGCCTGTGCTGGACTGGTGCGCACCACAACGAGAGTGCAGGTGATGGCGGCTTTCCAGCCCATATGGTCACCGGGCTGAGGTAGCTGAATGACAGAACAGTGACTGTCCAGCTGATCAAATTTGGTCTGTCCACAATGAAGCAACGACCTTATTATCGTGGGTGTGCCTCCCCATACACCCCCCCCCCCCCCAACACACTCATATAGCCGGCGCTCATTGCTTCATTGTGATATGCAAGTCCCTTCACCGCGGCAAGGTAATGATCACGAAGGGGAATTGGCACATGTACATGACTTTTGTTTTGTTGTTGCAGCTGCAGTGCAGCCAGAAAAATTAGGCAGGCATGTACACGCACCAGAAAAATTATTATAGCGGCCTTAAAAATTCAGGAATCCACCTGGAGTCCTGGACCCTGTTGGTGGTGGCTGAGAAGGCAGTCAACCGGCCTGCGGGCAGAGATGCTGTGTTGGGAGTGACTTAGTCTTGGGGCAGGCAGTCACACGGCGTACAGTCAAGATGCTGTGTGTAAGGACTGACTTAGTCTTCGGGCAGGCCTGAGCGTGCTTTGCAGACCAGGCCACCGTGGTCAGATGGACCCTTGACCCAACGCTGTGTGCCAGAGATACCAACACTTGCCTTTCAACATCACGGTACAGTTTAGGTATCGCCTTTTTGAGAAAAAATTGCGGCCTGGTATCTTCCACTGTGGTGTGTGGCTTTGCTTTTGTGTGCTGCTTTTCCTCAGGTGGTCATCCCATTGCAGTTTGTGCTTTGTAATCATGTGCCTTCGTAAGGTAGTTGTCCCTACGCGGGTCTTGGTCTTTCCACAGCTCAATTTTCGGTGGCAGAGAGTACAGATGGCATTGCTCTCATCTGAGGCAGACACAAAAAAAAATGTCCACACCGCTGAGCCCTGGGGTGATGGCACTTTGGTGGTGGTGGCCGACTGAGTGTTAAGTGGGGTGCCAGAAGCAGAGCAGGAGGAGGAAGATATGTCAGGCTTCCGTGCGGAAGCTGAGAAAGATACGGTGTTCTGTGTTAAATAGTCAACTACGTCCTGACAATATTGGGGGTTGATGGCACGTGCCTTCTTCTGAACTCTGTACTTTGGCCGTATGAAATATCGACAGCACGATCTCGAACAGACCTGCCAGGTGGCCTGCCTCTGCCTTTCGTTTTGTCCATATTGGGGGGAGATGAAGTGAAATGTATGCACTGACTTGACTAATACAATGTGCAGTCACACAGGTGCAGTTAACAGGTATGCACGGAGTGGTATATCACACTGAGTGCACTCACGTAGGTAGGTGGGTGCACTGAACACAACAGGTAGGTATATGCAGTGATGGGTATTACAAATGTGCACCTGTCACACACAAGTACCGTGAACAGGTACAGTGACTGGTGGTATTAAATATCACACTGCGTGCGCTCATGTAGGTAGGTGGGTGCACTGAACACAACAGGTAGGTATATGCAGTGATGGATATTACAAATGTGCACCTGTCACACACGCGTACCATGAACAGGTACAGTGACTGGTGGTATTGAATATCACACTGCGTGCGCTCACGTGGGTAGGTGGGTGCACTGAAGTGAACAACAGGTAGGTATATGCAGTGATGAGTATTACAATGTGCACCTGTCACACACACACAGGTACCGGACAGGCACAGTGACACTACGTGCGCTCAAGTAGGTAGGTGGGTGCACTGTGAACAACAGGTAGGTATATGCAGTGATGGGTATTATAATGTGCACCTGTCACACACAGACAGGTAGCGGACAGACACAGTGACACTGCATGCATTCACAAAGATAAGTGGGTGCACTGAAGTGAACAACAGGTAGGTATATGCAGTGATGGGTATTACAATGTGCACCTGTCACACACACAGGTAGTCACTGAATGTGCTGGGCCTGGCAGTGGCACACACAGTAGGAATGAGCTCTCCCTTCTCTAATTACTGCAGGCACACGAGTGAGTCCAATGCCTGACGCTGTCTGCCTTTAATAAGGGGGGGGGGGGGGCTCCAGGAGGGAGTGTAGCCTGATTGGCTACAATGTGCCAGCTGACTGAGATGTAGAGGGTCAAAGTTGGCCCTAATGATGCACTATGGGGCGAATCAAAATTCCGGAAAAGTTTCCGGTTCTCCGCGAACGCGAACCACCGAAGTTCGCCGGGAACCGTTCGCCGGCGAACCGCTCGGGCCATTTCTACCTACAATTTTAGGTAGTGTCTGTGCTGGCAATCAAACTGTGATGCTTTACTCTGCACTCTGCATCTGCACCACTGCAGAGGTTGGAGTATTGTCAAATGGGAGGAGTGGGGCCTTAAAGTGTCTCTGTTGTAAGAGAAATATGTAGGATACCATATATATCTCCTTTAAAATACCAAATGCCTACTGCAGTACAAAGTAATGCAGCTGTTGCTTTCCATTCCCATACGTAGCCCTTCACACTTCTACCAGGATCAATCACAAGAACAGGCATGGCTGATCAATATAGGATCAATATTTCATTGAAATACTGAGCAGGGCTGTCCTAGTTCGTAATAAATTTTCATCAGATTTAATGTATTTCTTGAATCTAATGTCTAAAAAAAAACATACAAGATGTATACCTAGATAATGCATGCAAATTAGTGTGTAGAGACAGATGTCTTGGCTGGCAGATTCAAAAATAATAGCGCTACTTCAAAAAACAATAGACTCTGCCTGGCAGAATTTGTTGATATTTGTTAGCACAGCAATACTCGTAAAGAAAAGCCTTCTAGGAGGTCATTTAAAGTGAAGACAACATGCTGACTTCTTAGGGACAGAAGAAAAATATATATATCAGTGATCTAAGGGCATTGGCATCAAACCGAAAAACTATGTCTGAAAATGAATTGCAAAGGATAATATAATTTCAGTCATATTTATTTAATGCTTCATGGAATTCTTTTTTGAGTTTTAAAGATGGTATTTTTACGAAGTGAATAAAAAAAAGAAGCAAGTAGGTAATTATAGCAGACCTTACATCTACATGTCCATACCACAGTGGTCAGTTGCAAGCCATACAGCTTTAATACATTTGGATAAACACGTTTATGTCATAATGTCCTTTACAAGTAAGTCAAATATTCATAAGGCAATACATTTAAGTAAAGAAACCAGGATGGTGACATTGATCAGAGCACATACGATTACTGTTCCCAGAAGCCAACCTGGCATTCATTACGCTAATAACAGTCTCTCTGTACACAAGGCCCAGTTTATTTTTGGCATCTGTTCTCATGCACACCTAAGGACGAGTATTAGTATGGGAAATAATTCAATGGTAGGAAAGTAGGCCCATAAGTGCTGTAAACAAGATGAAAAAAAGCAAGAATGTGAGGAGAACCTATCTTTGATCTCATTTTATATATCTTGTTCTAGATATTTTTGCATATTATGTTTTTTGGATAACAGTAAGAGGTGTTGCAGTTAAAGCATTCTGTCATTCCAACTGACAAACTCAGATTATGAAAATGGACATTACTGACCTTGCATTGAAAGTTAATTTATAAGCCCTGATTTACTAAGATTGGAGCATGCAGAGCCTGTGCGCTCAACAAACTTAATCCAGATTATATTAAACTTTGACTATTAGGATTTCAAAGTATGCAACTCTCATCTGTGCTTTATCAGTCCATATTAAATACTGCTGAAAGGCTGGCGAAATCTTGAATGCTTAGCTTTGAATGCTTAGCTGCTATTTCCAGATTGCTGGATCACAGAAGCTTTCCGCTCCTTTCCAACTTTTGGGAATCAGGGCCAAGAGGCTGATTTACAAGAGTGGCTTCATGCAGCAGTGACTGGAAGTTGATCTATGATCAGGCTAATAAAGCCGTTCATGCATTACATATGAGTGCCTACCACAGGTTGCCTAGGTTAAATGCAACCAGCAAAGTGAGAGTACAACCACTTAATTTATAGATCGTCTTGCTGAACAAAGAGAAACACACCAGGTGGGACTGCCTTTTAGCCATACCCTATTTCATTTTTATTGTATTAAGGGAGATATTGAACGCTTACAAAATGAATAGTGTATGATTGTCTTTAAGCTGGGCATACATTATACTGTATTTCAGATGGCACTGTTCTACTTGCATGACTTATCTAGACTGTTGTGGATAGTTAATTCCTGTTCTGCCTGGCTAAGAACAGGGATAGAAGACACTGCTTAGGTAGTGAGTTGGTGAATCCTGTAAATAAACCTACTTTCAGTTACACTGCCTCCATGACTACTTATCACAACACACTACTGTCGGGAGAAGGACCGCCCAGCGGGAGGGTCTGACGGACCAGTCGTTCTCTTTAGTAGTGTGCACCTTAAAGCAACTACAGATGCTGCATTGGAGAACTTGCCTATCCAGCATAAGGTAGTAATAGTTTCTGACAGATCATTTCATTTGAAGCTAAAAATGAGGGGAAAGCATGTATGAAAATGAAATGCAATAACTGATATAACTTGTGAGATATGTGTAACGGATCTGCTAGTGTGTGTGGGCACTAGCAGACAGACAAATATCAGACTTTCCCTGAAAAGGGTAAAGTCTTACAGACAGTAACAGTGGAAGGCAGTACAAACACTGAATACAGATATAGGAATGGTCAGACTAATCGAGTCGGCAACAGATCAGATTGGTCAGGAACAAAATCAGCAGGCAATATCTAAGTGAGTAATCAGGCAGTGGTCGGCAACAGATCAGATTGGTAAATGTACAAAATCGGCAGGCAAAGAGAAGTCAGAGAAACAGGCAGAAGTCAAACACAGGTATAATTAATAAATAAGAACCTGCAGGTTCAAGCCACACACGAAACTGACTAAGGTCTGAAGCCTTCACTGTGAAGTGTTAGCTAGAGCAGACAGTGAGCAAGTGTCAGAACAGCGCTTAAGAAGCCCGGGTAAGCAGGAGACCACACCCCCAAGCCGCTTGGCCAATGGGAACCGGAGGTGGAGCCATGCGTGTCAGCTGACAGGTGATCAGCTGATACACTTCCTTAGAGCATAAGAGGAGCGACGCTGACAGTGCATGCGTCCACCCTCATTTACAGTCTGAGTATCATGCAGCTGGAACTCCGCATGAACGCTGCCGACACCGTCCCTGTCAATGCGGCCAGCCGCAGCGGAAGTCCCAAATGCGCTGCCAGCGGACTGACATGGTAAGCTCAGGATTACTGACATTACCCCCCCCCTGAGACGTGGACTCCGAACACGCCAAAACTGATCTATCTGGGAGAGAATTATGAAATTCAGAAATCAATTCATCTGCATGAAGTCTATGAGCAAGAATCCAAGATCTCTCCTCCGGGCCGTAACCCTTCCAATGTACCAAATACTGTATGGAATTCATTATTTTCCTAGAGTCCAAAATTTTCTACCTCATATTCAGGTTCACCATCAATAATCACGGGAGGGGGTGGTGGGGGTGGGTGTGTGTGTGTGGGGGAGGGGGGTGGAATCACTATCAGCATTGGCAGCAGACTTCAGCAGAGACACATGAAAAGACTTGCTCCCCTTCATGGAAGCCAGTAGAGACACCTTATAGGTTACTTCATTAATCTTTTCAGAAATAAGGTAGGGACCGATATACTTGGCACCGAGTTTGGCCGAAGGCTGGCACAAACCGATATTTTTCATGGAAACCCATACTCGATCTCCAGGGGAAAACTGCTAATGAGGAGAGCGATGACGATCGGCTTGTTGCTTCTGAGATGCAACAGCTACCTTTAAATTCTGGTTGACTGAGGCCCAAATCTCTCGCATCCTGATCACCCAATCCTGCAGAACTGGGAAGGATGAGGAGGAAGAGAGGACAAAGGAGAATCTGGGAGATTTCCCGAAAACCACTTGAAATGGAGACAGTTTAGAAGAGGCATTCAACAAATTGTTATGAGCAAATTCAGCAAACGGCAAAAACTGAACCCAATCTTCCTGGGACTCAGAAACGTAACACCTCAAAAACTGTTCAAGAGACTGATTAGTTCTTTCCGTCTGGCCATTAGTCTGAGGATGGAATCCAGAGGAAAAAGATAAGGACATACCCAGATGTGCACAAAAGTTTTTCCAGAATTGGGACACAAATTGCACCCCTCTTTTGGATACAACATTTTTTGGAATGCCATGCAAACGAAAAATATTTTCAATAAACAAATCAGCCAATTCTTTAGCAGTAGGTAATTTCTCTAGTGGTACGAAATGTGCCATTTTGCTGAACCTACCCACGATAACCCAGATAACCGTTTTTCCCTGGGACGCAGGGAGATCTACAATGAAGTCCATTGAGATGTGCGTCCAGGGAGAACTGGGAACTGGCAACGGTTGTAGTGTACCAGCAGGGGCATTCCTGGTCGTCTTACTTCTAGCACACATAGTGCATGCTGACACAAATTCCTTACCAGCAGTACGGATGGAAGGCCACCAGAAGTGTCGCTGGAGCAAATCCAATGTTCTGGTCACTCCTGGATGACCAGCTACCTTACTGCAATGGCATTGCTTCAGTACAGATAGTTGCAAATGTAAAGGGACAAACAAACGCTCAGAAGGTTTCCCCGACGGGGCCTCTGTCTGAAATTGAGCCAGAGATTCCAATAAACCTGCTGACAATTCGGTTGCAGAAATGACAATATGTTCAGGAAGTATATTAGAAGAAGTAGCAGGTAGTGACTCCACAAGATCAAAACATCTGGATAATGCATCTGCCTTAACATTCTTGCTCCCCCCCGGTTTATAGGTTATGATAAACCTGAACCGGGAAAAGAATAAAGCCCAGCGAGCCTGTCTGGAGTTCAGTCTATTAGCTCCTTCTATGTACTCCAGATTCTTGTGATCTGTGTACACAGTAATGGTGTGTTCTGCCCCTTCCAGCCAATGTCTCCACTCCTCGAATGCCATCTTAACCGCCAGCAATTCTCTATTACCAATGTCATAATTTCTCTCTGCCGAACTGAATTTACGTGAAAAGAACGCACAGGGGTGCAAGTGTTCTGGTTGACCAGAATATTGGGATAGGACGGCACCTACCCCTATCTCTGAGGCATCAACCTCAACAATAAAGGGTCGGAGGACATTGGCATGCATGAGGATGGGAGCAGAACAAAAGGCCTCCTTGAGGGTCTGAAAGGCTTGGGGCGCCTCAACAGACCAATTAGAAGGAGTGGCTCCTTTTTTGGTCATGTTAGTTAAGGGAGCTATAATGGTGGAAAAGTTGCGAATAAATTTGCGATAATAATTCGCGAAACCAATAAACCTCTGCAATGGTTTCAGACCGAGAGGTTGAGGCCACTCAAACACTGCATCAACCTTCTTCTTGTCCATAGACAGCACCGAATCTGAGATGATATATCCCACAAATGGAATTTCTCTGGCCTCGAAAACACACTTCTCAATCTTAGCATAAAGTGCGTTCTCTCTTAATTTCTGTAAAACAAATTTAACATGATGACGATGTGCGTCAATATTCTTGGAAAAAATAAGAATATCGTCAAGATAAACGATAACAAATCTGCCTAGTACATCCCTAAAAATCTTGTTCACAAAGTCCTGAAATACAGCAGGTGCATTGCATTACCCAAAGGTCTGAAACCTGCACTGCGAAGTGTTAGCTAGAGCAGACAGTGAGCAAGTGTCAGAACAGCGCTTAAGAAGCCCGGGTAAGCAGGAGACCACACCCCCAAGCCGCTTGGCCAAGGGGAACCGGAGGTGAAGCCATGTGTGTCAGCTGACAGGTGATCAGCTGATACGCTTCCTTAGAGCATAAGAGGAGCGACGCTGACAGTGCTTGCGTCCACCCTCATTTACAGTCTGAGTATCATGCGGCCGGAACGCTGCCAACACCATCCCTGTCAATGCGGCCAGCCACAGCGGAAGTCCCAGATGTGCTGCCAGCGGAGGCAGCAGAGACTGACATGGTAAGCGCAGGATTACTGACAATATGTTTATTCAATGCTTGGTGAGAGTCTTTTGTAAGGTGAGTGTTGCTTTAAGGAGTAGTGTATGAGGTATTAATGTATGAGGTATAATGTATAGGGCAGGTCAATATTTTGTTATTCTCTCTATAAATCTGTGCTTTAGTATTATATATAAAGCTATGTGGGCCAAGATATACCAACTAAAAAACAATCGTGCCAGTAAAACCATTACTGAGCTCAGTTTCTATGATGAAAATCTAACATACCATCTGGAGCCTGTGTGACCTGTTCCAGCTTTCTAATATAATAATAAAAAGGTCCATATCATACATCACTCCAACTATCGATTCATTTTACATTTCTATTGCTACAAGTAAATACAATGTGTCAAAGCTTTTTCCATAATAAAGATAAAACATTGGTTTTCTCTCTAAAATAAGGCCATAAATAATGTTTTTCAGTATAATTCCACGAAACCTGTTATATGACCTCCACAAAGCAAAGGGACATTGATGGAAAGAACACTGTGCTACCTATTGGCTTTCATTCAAGAGATTTCTCTAAGGTGCATTAGAAGAACAACTAAAAACCTTGTTCTATTTCCAGAAAGAGGAACGGAAAGACTTCATGATGGCTTTCTGTCTGGCATTAGAAAATGCAAGCTAATCTGTTTGTCTCATTGAGCACAGTATAAGAAGGCTGCTTCTGCTAACGTTTTGCTTTATTTAATATATTTTTCCCTCTGTAATATTTTCAAAGTGGAACAAAAAAAAGCCCCTTGGTTGACATCCAATAGAGAGCGAAAAAAAAAATGAAATGGAAATAGCAGAGATTATGTGGATGAATTGGCAATAACTCCAGGGCTGAGTGAAATTCTGAAAGTTATGGTGCAAGGAGAATACAAGGGTAAAGGTTTGCTGAGATGCCAGATTTCAGGCAGAAATACAGCAGACGTTCTAATTCTACCTACTTCTTTTAATTACCTTGGATACCTATGTAGCCTATTCCCCAGATACAAATATAGCTTAGTAGTTCTATAGTAAGCAAACCTAACTGGAATGATCAGCTTTGTCAAGTAATGTCCATGTTTACCACAGTATGGATTTAACAATTATCTTTTTCTGGTCCTGTTCACTCTACTCTAGAGTGGCAGCTTATCCATGAAGCACGGAGATGCTGTGCACTCTGACAGTCTGTAGCAGTGTCTGCTGCGCCCACTACACTTGAGAGAGGATGTGTGCCATTCTATGAAAATGCATCTGGTGTCCAAAAATATGCAGGACTGTTATGTGCACTGTGGAAACATAACAGACAACCACAGCAATGGTGGTTTCAGAAATGTGTGAACATGAGCTTCCTTCATTCCCTCTCTGCTGAACAGTACATGCCACTTTGCTATAGCCAAGTGTCTATCTGTATAATGGTCACATCGCAAACTGATGCCCTATCAATGCTTGACTGTTTATAGCGGCACTTGTTTGTTCACAAGGATAAAAACAAGGAACACCAAGAGCCCCAATAGTGTAATATGTACTGGTAAATGGTTACTAGGTAGAGTAAATATTAATACTCACAAACCAGGGTTACCATTAGGCAACCACTGTAAAGGCAGGTAGGGTGATTTTCCTGACCCCACTCAGGAATAAGAAGTCGCTCTCTGTAGATGAGAAAAAGGGGGTTCAACCCTCCACCCAGTGTGGACTCAATATTATGCAGGAGAAAAGAGGTGGCAAAAGGATAAAAGGAAGCTAAATGAGCTTAAAAACCAAATTCTTGGTAAATAGAGGAGGTAGTGGTGGACTTACCTCCTCCAAGTAGACACACAACGACTGTAGTAAAGACAGTCAATATATTTTATTTATGAACTCCAAATATGCAACGCGTTTCGCAGGTTTGATCCCGCTTCATCAGGCAATAACAACGGAGCAATAGCATATGTGGTCAGTAGAAGAGCCAGGCACCTCTGTGCATTTTGGCATCCATTTGAAATGAGACGCCAGGCTGCTGTGGGCTGCTGAGTAAAGGCCCATACCCATGGCGAGATATTTGCGGCAATGTCACATGTTATATGTTACCCCCTGCGGCGATCTCGTGTTATGTGACGGACAAGGCGGATCGGATCTTTAAGATCCCTAACGACTGCACACAACATATGGCGATCCCTTACTTCGCATTTGCGTCCGTCTAGTAACGCTGCCCAACATCGCGAGCAGGAAGAGACGTTGCATGATGACCGTCAGGGGAACGACCCTGGACCCATCAGAAGGTGAGTAGGTAGCTTTAGACTCCTGTCTCAATCAGCCCTTAGGGTCAAGACTATTACTGCTTTGTTTGTATAAGGATGGCCATAAAAATCTGAGCAAAAAGTGCAAGTTGTACTTCAATGTGTAATCATTCTCCTTGTGTAATAAAAAATAATCTAAAATAAGTTAACACACCCAATGTTGTCAATTTTGTGATGTGATCAATAAACGTTTATTGTTAAAAAAATAAGTGAAGACTGTGGATTTTGGTAACTAAGCATAAGTCTGCACAGTTACTTTTGTTATTACATGCTGCTTTTATTTTGAGGTGCAAATTATTGTAATTATTTTATATATGCAATAAAGATCTGTTTTTGCAGCATTTCAGTAGCAATTTTTCGATGCGGAATTAAAGCTGTTTTGTTTAGATACTTTCAGTTCCCTGGTGTCAAGTACCACTCTGTCTGTCAGCGTCTGAAGTGAAGCTTTACCTAGAAACTGCAGAACAGATAAAAGTTTAACCTGAAAAGAAATTGCTTGCCTCTTTGTATATTGCATTCTAATATACCATAACTCTCAATTAGCCATGAAGAGTGAGGATAAGTGTTGTTGATAATCTAAATGTTTTAATTAGGTTCCCTTTAGTGTACTCATCCAGGAAAGAGCAAGACTAAAAAACACTGATACACAACGGCAGAAGTGTGTCGTCACCGAGAGCCCAAAACAAGTGCTTCTACCATATGAGCAATAGGTATAGATTTTTTTTTTTAACAAGCTGATTTGAATGCACTAATTATCACAACAAAGCTGCATGAAACGATAATTACTGTATATGCAAAATTTCAAGGAAAATTATATTTAGTTATAAAATTGTCATAAATATAAATTAGTGACACCCAAGTCTTCTTGTACTTTAAAGTTACTGAAATGATCTTTAATTTGAAACCAGCTAAGCATTTCCAAAGCTGACAGTAGGCTTAGTTTGCACTTTCCTACCTTTGATGACCTTACCCTGAAGGCCCTTATCCACAGATGGCTGAACTGCGCACCTGTTGGCGGTTTGCAGCCGAAAGGCGCTCTTGGCTGGCAGATGGGAGGTCTGCTGGCCTTGAGTGCTTTTTGGATGCAATTACATGCAGTCAAAGGAAGTATCTGCTGACACCACACATTTCATAGTTTGACTCATAGCGGTGTTACCTGGCAGCAAAAATTTGCAATATGCCATGTCTGAGCATTTCTAAGAAATCTCCTTCGTTTGAGCCATGACACACTTCCACATAATTATGCCGAGAAGATCAAAACTGAGATAGAGCCAGCGCCATTACAGAATATTCCTCAGTAAAACTCTCTTTTTGGTCATGAAGGCAATTATACTTAAGTGGTTCTCCCCAGAACCTGCTCTAATCTCCCACTGGGTGTCCTTGGTCTATGAAGTAGTACGATATGAAAAGATTTTGTTTTCCCTTCTACGATGTCCTTCTAAATTTGTTAAAATCTGAAATGACTGAATTGAATCACACGACTCCCTTGCTACCAACCAGACCTAGCAGATACTTGTTGTTATGTCTGTTTTTGTTGTATTTGAGCTTCCTAGTGAGGGTTTGTTATAGGGGTGGGGTGTCCCGTTAGATGAGCCTGCAAATTTGCAACTACTGTGTTTGTCTACTATACAGCTTTCCTTATAATAAGGTTTAAGGGGCCCATACACTGGTGGATTTCTCTATGGAATTCTATGGAATCGATCGATCAGAAATTGATTCTATCAAATCTATCAATCGATTTGTGGCCAATTTGATCTGTCTCAAAGGATGGAAAATCTAGGTCGATCTGCTGCTGGCAGCAGATCGATGGCCCATGTAGTTGCATTGGATCTAATGGTCCAATAATGCATTTAGGTAGATTTCCAGCAGATCTCCAATAGATTCATTCTGAAATCTATTGGAAATCTGTTCCTAGTGTGTGGCACACATCAAATAGATTCCTGTCAGATTTGACTTGATAGGAATCTGACAGAAATCTATCTGATGGTCGAATCTGCTGCAAATCTATAAGTGTATGGACACCTGTAATCCTCATATGGAAATGTTGAGTTTGTTGTGTCTTCTAGCCTAATGTGTTCAAATTTCCCAGCTGCTTATGCAAAAATGTGTACTCTATATCTTATTGGCTGTCTGTATATTGACAAGATGTTCACTTTTCACATACTTAACCACTTTACCCCCACGCGTACGGATTTCTCCGCCCCTTTTTTCCCTCCTAAAAAACCAGGGACGGAGAAATCCGTACCTTCCGCGCTACCGCCGCTGTCCGCGCTCCCGCCGCTCGTGCGCTCGCACCTGCCGCTCGTGCACGCCGCCGCCCGCTCGCCCGGAGATCAATGAACGGGAAAATCCATTCCCGTTCGTTGATCTAAGCCCCCGCAATGATCTGCTGCTTCTTTCAGAAACAGCGAGATCATTGTGAGTCTCCCAGCCTCCTACTGCTTCCTGTAAGCGTCCTTCCGGACGCTTACAGGTCGCATGTAAACAAATACTCTGTGGCCATCTTGTGGCCAAATAGTAAATACACCCTAAAAGCATTTTACATATACAAACATTACATTTACACAATAAATTAACTCATTACCTCCCACACTCCCCAATTTTTTTTTTTATTTTTTTTTGTAATTAAAAAAAAAAAAAAAATACAATTAAAAAAAAAAACATAAATCGTTACCTTAGGGACTGAACTTTTTAAATATTTATGTCAAGAGGGTATAACACTGTTACTTTATAAACTGCGGGCTTGTAATTAGGGATGAACGCAAAACTGAAAAAAATGCACCTTTATTTCCAAATAAAATATTGGCGCCAAACATTGTGATAGGGACATAATTTAAATGTTTTATAACCGGGACAAATGGGTTAATACATTTCATGGGTTTTAATTACAGTAGCATGCATTATTTAAAAACTATAATGGCCGAAAACTGAAAAATAATAATTTTTTTCCCACATTTTTTCCTATTTCCCCATTAAAACACATTTAGAATAAAATAATTCTTGGCATAATGTCCCACCTAAAGAAAGCCTAATTGGTGGCGAAAAAAACAAGATATAGTTCATTTCATTGGGATAAGTAATAATAAAATTATAGACGAATGAATGGAAGGAGCGCTGGAAGGTGAAAATTGCTCTGGTGGTCAGGGGGTAAAACCCCTCAGTGGTGAAGTGGTTAAACAAATTTAACAACAACAAAACAAAACTGAGATAGTGGAAACATTTCTGTTCTCTAAATAAGGAAGGACCACCCACATTCACACTTATCAACCCACTCAATGATAAACCAAATATCTACTTCAAATGAACTAGTAAACCTAAAGATGACACAATTTCGTTCCCATTATCTTGCTTCAAGATTTGTCAAAAAAAAAATCATGTTGTAGGTCATATTTATATAAAAAAAAAATACTGAAAATTCTAACTTTTGAGCAATACTATGCTGTAGATCTAGAGAATGGTGCTTAGCTTAGTAACTGGTGAGTCATTGACAGCATTTGTTGGTTTGACTCCAAGGTTAACACTAAATACATTTCTAATTACAACAAATATTTAGTAAATCATGCAATCATGGGTATTTAGGAAATCATACAAAGTCTAAAGACTGCAGCATCTCAGCTTTTAATTTGATTTTGTTCTATCAAAGATTACAAGACTGCTCACTGGCATTATTGCTTACAGCTGCTTTCAATCTGTATGTCAGAAATAAACTTTTGCTTATGGAAAGGAAGCGGCATGCACAGCATTTACAACGGGTCATATATTATTCCTGACTCCTAATTCTCTGCTCAGCTAATCTTCCGTTAGGTTCACAGGGTGGTGAACTCAAGAGCTTCTGTTATGTACTTGCCTAATAATCCTTCTAATCCGTCTAATAATCCTGATTCAACACTAACAAAGATTTGGAAATGGATTACCATTAGCATCTAAAAATTGCAATAGCTGCTAAAACTGGTCAGTAATCGATGTTAAATTTGGTTTGCCTTGTTAAAACAAAAGGAATTTACAATAATTCAGCTTTAAGTGAACATGTATGGATACTCACAATGCAGGGCCATATCAATCCCTGCCATGCACTGATGAGGACCAACCAGGCTGTCTGCATGTGGGGTTGATGTAGCGTTGTAAAATTTAAAGCTATAGGTTTGCTAGACACCAGCGGTTCTGAATGTAAACCTGGCTTCGGGGGCATAAAGAGATAATTTGCATATTCAGTAGGGGTGCATTGTGGGTAACTATAGATGTTTATTTAAAGCTGAATTATTGCAAGTTTCTTTCTGTTTTAAGAAGGCAAATCACACTAAGTATTGCTTTTTAGTAGGAGGGCTTTTCGGTCCATTTTAGTCCCCTATACTTTCCTAGTGGTTTTGTGTCACCCGAGCTGCTTGGTTACTGTGTTAATGTTAATCTGTTAGTGATACATCAATGTATACATGTAATTATATAATAACCTGTGGAAATGCTTGCCAGGGGACTCTAGGCATAAGGGGGAGGGAAAAGGAACAGGAAATAAATCGCATCCATACTGTCTAACAATCTTCTAAACACCACATATTTAGATCCAATTGTGTGCAGACTTTGTTTCATTTCAGTCTGTATTTTATGCATATGATTTGGGTTTTATAAACTCCCTATAACAAAAAAAAAAAAAAAAACTAAAGTAATATTAAAAAAGCCAGTTTAACTTACCTGGGGCTTCTAACTGCCCCCTACAGCCACCCTATGCGCCATCACTGAGCGATCCTCCGATCCCCCATAGTGCCCCACTATCAGTTTAAGCGACTCAGTGAGTCGATGGCCATGCATCATCGATCACGCTCCCGTCGCACATCTTAGCCTGCTGGGCGTTTCAATTCCCGATGCGTTTTTTTCGCCCGATTTTTTTTAGATCATGTAGCTAGCCTAGTAGTGGGGATGGTGTGTTCATAGTGATGTGCAGTGTTAGTTTTCCGTCACACATAGCGTTTTGCATTTTGGCCAAAAAGTTCCATTTTGGTCTCATCTGACCAGAGCACCTTCTTCCACATGTTTGCTGTGTCCCCCACATGGCTTGTGGCAAACTGCAAACGGGACTTCTTATGCTTTCTGTTAACAATGGCTTTCTTCTTGCCACTCTTCCATAAAGGCCAACTTTGTACAGTGCATGACTAATAGTTGTCCTCTGTCCGAGTCTCCCATCTGAGCTGTATTTGACTGCATTTCTGATTAGCGCTCTCCTTGTTTAGCCTGTGAGTTTAGGTGGACGGCATTGTCTTGGTAGGTTTACAGTTGTGCCATACTCCTTCCATTTCTGAATGAAAGCTTGAACAGTGCTCCGTGGGATGTTCAAGGCTTTGGAAACTTTTTTGTAGCCTAAGCCTGCTTTAAATGTCTCAATAACTTTATCCCTGACCTGTCTGGTGTGTTCTTTGGACTTCATGGCGTTGTTGCTCCCAATATTTTCTTAGACAACCTCTGAGGCCATCACAGAGCAGCTGTATTTGTACTGACGTTAGATTACACACAGGTGCACTCTATTTAGTCATTAGCACTTATCAGGCAATGTCTATAGGCAACTGACTGCACTCAGATCAAAGGGGGCCGAATAATTATGCACACACCACTTTGCAGTTATTTATTTGTAAAAAAATGTTTGGAATCATGTACACATGAGAAGTGGAACGAAAATCATACACCACTTTGTGTTGGTCTTTCATGTGGAATTCCAATAAAATTGATTCATGTTTGTGGCAGTAATATGACAAAATGTGGAAAACTTCAAGGGGGCCGAATACTTTTGCAACCCACTGTATATAGACACAGGACTATGGTAGGGACTAGATTGTGAACACCTCTGAGGGACATTTAGTGACAAGACAATATACTCTGTACAGCACTGTGGAAGATGTGGGCGCTATATAAATAAATAAATAAATAAATGTATAGGGGACACCATGCACTTGACTTATTTTAGAACCCTTGCTAGCCTCCATGATCTACATATCTCTTATTAAAAGTGTTGTGTTTCTATTACAGATTGGCTGAATGTATATGATCATGCAGGTCTATGTCTACGTATGTACGTATACCACTGTCTGTATTATTTTGTACCCCATGTTTGTTTCTTACTTTGTACATCACCACAGAATATATTGGCGCTTTATAACTCAATAATAATAATAAAAATAGCTATGTTTGTTGTACCTATGTAGTATGGTCTAGCTACATGTGGTAATTTGACCTGATCTCATAGCTGTTTGGCTGTTGAGAGAATTGATTAGTTGTGGCACTTTGCTATAGTCCTGTATTCAATTACTTCCATAAAGTTGTGATTGATTATCATTTTGTGGCATATTATGCCAGTCTATGGATTCTTTTATATACTACTATTCTGTGATTGTGCTTTCCCTCCACATTTTGTGTTGGTTGGATTTCGACCTGTGTGTGCTTTGTGTATTTTAGGTGGTCTATTTTCACAATTTTATTTCATTTATGAACATTAATATGCCTCATAGCTAGACACTGAAATGTTTTGCATATTATGAATTGAAAGTATCATTGACTAGCGCACTGCTAGCTGCAATAAAAGTGAACTAGCCATTCTTATTATTTGACCAGTGGCATATACAGTTTGATTGCCCCAATGCTCTGATTTATACTTCTCATTATTTCAAAGGGAAGACTGAAATTAAATTGAGCTACTCATGGCTGTGAAATCAATCTCCTGTAGGAACAGATTCTGCTTCAGTGAGGTAAGAGGCCACAAGCAATTAATGTATTGTCAGATAGGAGAACTGTTGCCAATCCCTGCTGCAGAATGCACAGATTACACTGCAGTATTTTAGGGCTCCAAGGCACAGCTCTTCTGAGTTAACCAATGATAAATCATTAGCAATGCAAACTTTCCTCTGAATGCTTTCCTAAGCAGCAACGAAATGGAGAAATAATATATAATATCATACGCAATCACAGTTATGTATAACTGTGGAAATAAAAGGATGGGAAGGTGCACATTCAGAAACAAAAACAATTACACATTTCAAAAATGTAACTGGTTTGGGGCACATTTGATCTGGCCTTAAGCGCAGGCTGTGGCACAGAGAAACCTGTACTTGTGTGGCTTTTACATAATTACCTAGGGTCAAAACAGATGGGTCCATCAATTTCAACCTCAAAAAAAATTATCACTTTAAAGTAAAAGCACCCCTGACCGAAGCACAGCTACGTAAACTACCCAAGGTAAGCAGAGAGGTATGTCCATGCTATATCCAAATACCTCAGTGCATGTTCCGTTCCTCTCCTTGTTTCCCCTCGTCCCTGTAATAACTCCCTGAAAAATTTGTCTTTTGGCTCAAGTCCCATTATCAGACAGGAGAGACTTGCTTCAATGTTCTCTTCTATCACCCTCCCATTTTCTCCTCATAAGGGTGATGGGTGATAGGAGGGCACATCACAGCAAACCTGCCTCTTCCGGTCTGAAAATTTGAATTTTTCTAGGGGCGATTGTGGGCACCATGGAGTAGCAGACAACATATCTGAGCTTCAGCTTGTCCATAAAGCAACCTTAAATGATGCCTACAAACAACAAAATATACTACTGACCTATAATGAGGATAGTTATACTGGATTTTCTCCCAGGCCCAGGGCTAGAATCTTCCTGGTGATGTAAGCCATTGTATTTGCTTATGTACCCAAAATTAATATAGTTTACATGTTACAGATCCCACCATCATTGTGCAGATGAAATAACCTGAAGGATGCTCTTGGGGTGCTTTTAAAGAGTACCTGAAGAGTAGCAGAGATAAAAAGCTTTCCATATTGCCCATTGAGTTGCAGGGGGCAGAGGAAGCCACTGTGTAAATTAAGGAGTTACCTAGCACACCCCTCTGTACTAATGGAACTTGCTGCACATAGCAGAAGACACTTTGCATATAAACTGCACGCACATAGTGTTTCCATCAGGGAACAGACTCTGGCACTGTGAGGCAGGAGAGATAACCACTTAGCCACAGTACTGCCTGTAAGAATATCTGTACTCTTCCACAGAGACATGAAAATCAAAAAATGATAAGCAGCTCTGTGTGTATTTTCCTAAAATGAAAACTAAACCCTCCGGTTGCTTCTTTTTTGGCGCTGTGACAAAGTTAGTTATACATGAACACAGGAAACAAAGCTTTACGTCAAGGATTTTTTTTTTTTAAAAGAGCTGAAGCAGATTTTGTTAGGGAAGCGTAGCAGCAGGCAGCATGCTTTACAGATTAAACACAAGTAAAGCTGGACCCACAGCAGAAAGAATGTGGGTGATAACAATAGTCTCTACTGTGACAGTCATATTTCCATACAACCACCTGACTTTTCCCCTCTGCTGCAAGCCAGTCTTTTGTAGCATGAATGTCCTGTTACCTGGGGGGATCGTAATGCCACAATGAAATCACAGAAAAAAGCACAGTGTGCTAAATTTATATATATAGAATTAAAACAAGTCAGGTGCTATTATTACATGTGCTTGTTGTGAAAGAGAAAAACAAAAAAGGACTTTAGTAAAAAAGGGAGGCAGTGGCATGGTGCCTGAGCAGCGGCCTGCAGGGAAAAGAGCAGCTCATTTATATTTAATGTATTGTTTTTGCTTTAAATATCAAATGTTTAAAGCGGAATTGTAATAACTGTAGTAAACTGAAAGCACACAATTTTACATAATGATGTTTTATACCGTCGCTTTAGTTACAGCTATTAAACATGATTTTTACAAGTAAAAATTTAATAAAGTGCAACAGCAATGCAAAGCAATCTATGCTCACAGCGAAGAAAAAAAAATGACATTACCTGCATGCCTGGAGGCGCCCTCTGTAAAGCAATTAATAGGCATTTGGGGCAGTCAGTCATGTAAGCACAATTTGAAAATCCCTTTTAACGGGGCTATCTGAACACCAGTGGTTGGAATGCATATTAATTATATTTATACCGGTGGCTGATAGGTTTTACATACTTTTATAGCTACGCACAGCTGTGTTCAACCCCCTTTCCCCCTCCCAATGTCTTACTCTAATCACCTCCCTTAACACTTAAAGGAAACCTGAGGTGAAAGAGATATGGAGGCCGACATATATATTTATTTTTGAAGAATGCACATTGCCTGGCTATCCTGTTGATCCTATGTCTCTATTTATTTAGCCATACAACCTGAACAGCATGCAGATCAGGTGCTCTGACTGAAGTCTGACAAGATTAGCCACATGTTTTTTTTCAGGTGTGTGATTCAGATACTACTGCAGCCAGAAAGGTCAGCAGGATGCCAGGCAACAGGTATAGTTAAAAGGGAATAAATATGTCAGCCTCTATACCCCTCTCACCGCAGGTTCCCTTTAAACACAATCTCCACCACTAATCAATAACTATCCCTTCTCCAAACCCTGTGCTGAGTCTACCACATATGGTTGATAACCAGAGTCCTGGTTCCATTGCTGTATAGCTGAAAACAGTCTGTAGCCAAACCCGAGACTGAATTCAATTGATTAATTTCCAAAGAGATAGGATGCAAAACTAATATGCAATTTTAACTTGTGACTTTGGCTGAATCATGTACAACACCATCATGTGCAGGTGCAGGCCTGGGTAACATTGTGGCATGCTCAGTGTAATCCCCTTGTGAGACTTCTACTCCCATAACAGTAACATTTTATCGTAAATTCTCTTCTATATGAATGATACTGCATTCTTTATGTGATTAACTTTGAAATCCACAGAACATTCATTGGTCTTACAGTAGTATCTTCAATTACACTTTGCACTGTTATTTGTTGATTTGTTATATTTGTGAAGGAGTCTTGCCAAAGTGGTCCCAGCAGTTCCAATATGCTGTTGTGGACATATTGCACAATGTACGTCACTCATAAAAAGCCTGCGTTTTGAGGGCTTGCGGTACACTAGCAATTTGGATCCGTATTCTTGTATAATCTCTTCCACACCCTCGACCTATTCTTTTAACACCGAATTCCAGGGAAAACCTTTTCACTTTAAATATTGTTGAAAGGGATTCATACTTTTTTTTTAAGGTCTTTTTCTTTTTCTTTTACATTTTCCTTCACTTCCTGTCCCTAAACTCTTCATGGCGCTTTATGACTTTACTATGAAAACTGGTAGTTCCAGAATAAGGAAGTAAACCATCAAAAAAACTTGTCAGGGATTCTAAATCCACTCCAGTTACATTTATTGCTGTCTCTGTCATTGTTGGAGAGATTTTCCCTTTGCCTGACTGGACAGGGAGTGTCAGAAATTCTCATAACTGGAGAGCTAGAACAGTAATAAAAATCCTAACGGAGGTCTAACCCCTTACTAACTAAAATATTTTTTCCCCTAGAGCTAGACCTTCATATGATGAGACAGAAGGCTTCAGTAGCCAACATGGATGTTCAGTCCTATCTCACTATCTTTGGAACTAATGATCCATTGATGGTAACCTTGGTTTATACACTTTTAAACATATGCTCAATTTCTAATGCCTATTGGTTTTAACTGCATTACGTTGCGCACTCGTAGCAGGAGTGACAAGATATAACGTCTTTCTAGGAATGAATACTCTGGTTTTATAACCATAATACACAAAGGCCTTGATTCACTAACCAGCGATAAGGTGGTTAGTGTGCTTTAAGACCGAGTGGGCGCAAACCACGGAGTTAAGTGGTTTGCGCCCACACATCGCGCACAGCCCAGTGCAGTGCGCGCGCAGCCAGTAATAGTGCACGGTGCAACGATAACGTCGCACCCGGTGTGACGAAAACAGCGCATCGGGTGCCCCCGAAGCTAGCGCACTGATGGGCCATTTCAAGGGCACCCGATGCCCCGTTTTCGTCATACCGGGTGCAACGTTTACAGGGCAGCGGGTGCGACGTTATCGTCGCACCGCACAATATTACCGGCTGCGCGCGCACTGCACTGGGCTGTGCACGATGTAGCTTTACATGGCAATTAGTGCCCACAAAGCTACATTTCTGGCAGTAAGAGGCTTTTCTTCGTATATTGACAAGATGTTCACTTTTCACATACTTAACCACTTTACCCCCACGCGTACGGATTTCTCCGCCCCTTTTTTCCCTCCTAAAAAACCAGGGACGGAGAAATCCGTACCTTCCGCGCTACCGCCGCTGTCCGCGCTCCCGCCGCTCGTGCGCTCGCACCTGCCGCTCGTGCACGCCGCCGCCCGCTCGCCCGGAGATCAATGAACGGGAAAATCCATTCCCGTTCGTTGATCTAAGCCCCCGCAATGATCTGCTGCTTCTTTCAGAAACAGCGAGATCATTGTGAGTCTCCCAGCCTCCTACTGCTTCCTGTAAGCGTCCTTCCGGACGCTTACAGGTCGCATGTAAACAAACACTCTGTGGCCATCTTGTGGCCAAATAGTAAACTACACCCTAAAAGCATTTTACATATACAAACATTACATTTACACAATAAATTAACTCATTACCTCCCACACTCCCCAATTTTTTTTTTTATTTTTTTTTGTAATTAAAAAAAAAAAAAAAATACAATTAAAAAAAAAAACATAAATCGTTACCTTAGGGACTGAACTTTTTAAATATTTATGTCAAGAGGGTATAACACTGTTACTTTATAAACTGCGGGCTTGTAATTAGGGATGAACGCAAAACTGAAAAAAATGCACCTTTATTTCCAAATAAAATATTGGCGCCAAACATTGTGATAGGGACATAATTTAAATGTTTTATAACCGGGACAAATGGGTTAATACATTTCATGGGTTTTAATTACAGTAGCATGCATTATTTAAAAACTATAATGGCCGAAAACTGAAAAATAATAATTTTTTTCCCACATTTTTTCCTATTTCCCCATTAAAACACATTTAGAATAAAATAATTCTTGGCATAATGTCCCACCTAAAGAAAGCCTAATTGGTGGCGAAAAAAACAAGATATAGTTCATTTCATTGGGATAAGTAATAATAAAATTATAGACGAATGAATGGAAGGAGCGCTGGAAGGTGAAAATTGCTCTGGTGGTCAGGGGGTAAAACCCCTCAGTGGTGAAGTGGTTAAACAAATTTAACAACAACAAAACAAAACTGAGATAGTGGAAACATTTCTGTTCTCTAAATAAGGAAGGACCACCCACATTCACACTTATCAACCCACTCAATGATAAACCAAATATCTACTTCAAATGAACTAGTAAACCTAAAGATGACACAATTTCGTTCCCATTATCTTGCTTCAAGATTTGTCAAAAAAAAAATCATGTTGTAGGTCATATTTATATAAAAAAAAAATACTGAAAATTCTAACTTTTGAGCAATACTATGCTGTAGATCTAGAGAATGGTGCTTAGCTTAGTAACTGGTGAGTCATTGACAGCATTTGTTGGTTTGACTCCAAGGTTAACACTAAATACATTTCTAATTACAACAAATATTTAGTAAATCATGCAATCATGGGTATTTAGGAAATCATACAAAGTCTAAAGACTGCAGCATCTCAGCTTTTAATTTGATTTTGTTCTATCAAAGATTACAAGACTGCTCACTGGCATTATTGCTTACAGCTGCTTTCAATCTGTATGTCAGAAATAAACTTTTGCTTATGGAAAGGAAGCGGCATGCACAGCATTTACAACGGGTCATATATTATTCCTGACTCCTAATTCTCTGCTCAGCTAATCTTCCGTTAGGTTCACAGGGTGGTGAACTCAAGAGCTTCTGTTATGTACTTGCCTAATAATCCTTCTAATCCGTCTAATAATCCTGATTCAACACTAACAAAGATTTGGAAATGGATTACCATTAGCATCTAAAAATTGCAATAGCTGCTAAAACTGGTCAGTAATCGATGTTAAATTTGGTTTGCCTTGTTAAAACAAAAGGAATTTACAATAATTCAGCTTTAAGTGAACATGTATGGATACTCACAATGCAGGGCCATATCAATCCCTGCCATGCACTGATGAGGACCAACCAGGCTGTCTGCATGTGGGGTTGATGTAGCGTTGTAAAATTTAAAGCTATAGGTTTGCTAGACACCAGCGGTTCTGAATGTAAACCTGGCTTCGGGGGCATAAAGAGATAATTTGCATATTCAGTAGGGGTGCATTGTGGGTAACTATAGATGTTTATTTAAAGCTGAATTATTGCAAGTTTCTTTCTGTTTTAAGAAGGCAAATCACACTAAGTATTGCTTTTTAGTAGGAGGGCTTTTCGGTCCATTTTAGTCCCCTATACTTTCCTAGTGGTTTTGTGTCACCCGAGCTGCTTGGTTACTGTGTTAATGTTAATCTGTTAGTGATACATCAATGTATACATGTAATTATATAATAACCTGTGGAAATGCTTGCCAGGGGACTCTAGGCATAAGGGGGAGGGAAAAGGAACAGGAAATAAATCGCATCCATACTGTCTAACAATCTTCTAAACACCACATATTTAGATCCAATTGTGTGCAGACTTTGTTTCATTTCAGTCTGTATTTTATGCATATGATTTGGGTTTTATAAACTCCCTATAACAAAAAAAAAAAAAAAAACTAAAGTAATATTAAAAAAGCCAGTTTAACTTACCTGGGGCTTCTAACTGCCCCCTACAGCCACCCTATGCGCCATCACTGAGCGATCCTCCGATCCCCCATAGTGCCCCACTATCAGTTTAAGCGACTCAGTGAGTCGATGGCCATGCATCATCGATCACGCTCCCGTCGCACATCTTAGCCTGCTGGGCGTTTCAATTCCCGATGCGTTTTTTTCGCCCGATTTTTTTTAGATCATGTAGCTAGCCTAGTAGTGGGGATGGTGTGTTCATAGTGATGTGCAGTGTTAGTTTTCCGTCACACATAGCGTTTTGCATTTTGGCCAAAAAGTTCCATTTTGGTCTCATCTGACCAGAGCACCTTCTTCCACATGTTTGCTGTGTCCCCCACATGGCTTGTGGCAAACTGCAAACGGGACTTCTTATGCTTTCTGTTAACAATGGCTTTCTTCTTGCCACTCTTCCATAAAGGCCAACTTTGTACAGTGCATGACTAATAGTTGTCCTCTGTCCGAGTCTCCCATCTGAGCTGTATTTGACTGCATTTCTGATTAGCGCTCTCCTTGTTTAGCCTGTGAGTTTAGGTGGACGGCATTGTCTTGGTAGGTTTACAGTTGTGCCATACTCCTTCCATTTCTGAATGAAAGCTTGAACAGTGCTCCGTGGGATGTTCAAGGCTTTGGAAACTTTTTTGTAGCCTAAGCCTGCTTTAAATGTCTCAATAACTTTATCCCTGACCTGTCTGGTGTGTTCTTTGGACTTCATGGCGTTGTTGCTCCCAATATTTTCTTAGACAACCTCTGAGGCCATCACAGAGCAGCTGTATTTGTACTGACGTTAGATTACACACAGGTGCACTCTATTTAGTCATTAGCACTTATCAGGCAATGTCTATAGGCAACTGACTGCACTCAGATCAAAGGGGGCCGAATAATTATGCACACACCACTTTGCAGTTATTTATTTGTAAAAAAATGTTTGGAATCATGTACACATGAGAAGTGGAACGAAAATCATACACCACTTTGTGTTGGTCTTTCATGTGGAATTCCAATAAAATTGATTCATGTTTGTGGCAGTAATATGACAAAATGTGGAAAACTTCAAGGGGGCCGAATACTTTTGCAACCCACTGTATATAGACACAGGACTATGGTAGGGACTAGATTGTGAACACCTCTGAGGGACATTTAGTGACAAGACAATATACTCTGTACAGCACTGTGGAAGATGTGGGCGCTATATAAATAAATAAATAAATAAATGTATAGGGGACACCATGCACTTGACTTATTTTAGAACCCTTGCTAGCCTCCATGATCTACATATCTCTTATTAAAAGTGTTGTGTTTCTATTACAGATTGGCTGAATGTATATGATCATGCAGGTCTATGTCTACGTATGTACGTATACCACTGTCTGTATTATTTTGTACCCCATGTTTGTTTCTTACTTTGTACATCACCACAGAATATATTGGCGCTTTATAACTCAATAATAATAATAAAAATAGCTATGTTTGTTGTACCTATGTAGTATGGTCTAGCTACATGTGGTAATTTGACCTGATCTCATAGCTGTTTGGCTGTTGAGAGAATTGATTAGTTGTGGCACTTTGCTATAGTCCTGTATTCAATTACTTCCATAAAGTTGTGATTGATTATCATTTTGTGGCATATTATGCCAGTCTATGGATTCTTTTATATACTACTATTCTGTGATTGTGCTTTCCCTCCACATTTTGTGTTGGTTGGATTTCGACCTGTGTGTGCTTTGTGTATTTTAGGTGGTCTATTTTCACAATTTTATTTCATTTATGAACATTAATATGCCTCATAGCTAGACACTGAAATGTTTTGCATATTATGAATTGAAAGTATCATTGACTAGCGCACTGCTAGCTGCAATAAAAGTGAACTAGCCATTCTTATTATTTGACCAGTGGCATATACAGTTTGATTGCCCCAATGCTCTGATTTATACTTCTCATTATTTCAAAGGGAAGACTGAAATTAAATTGAGCTACTCATGGCTGTGAAATCAATCTCCTGTAGGAACAGATTCTGCTTCAGTGAGGTAAGAGGCCACAAGCAATTAATGTATTGTCAGATAGGAGAACTGTTGCCAATCCCTGCTGCAGAATGCACAGATTACACTGCAGTATTTTAGGGCTCCAAGGCACAGCTCTTCTGAGTTAACCAATGATAAATCATTAGCAATGCAAACTTTCCTCTGAATGCTTTCCTAAGCAGCAACGAAATGGAGAAATAATATATAATATCATACGCAATCACAGTTATGTATAACTGTGGAAATAAAAGGATGGGAAGGTGCACATTCAGAAACAAAAACAATTACACATTTCAAAAATGTAACTGGTTTGGGGCACATTTGATCTGGCCTTAAGCGCAGGCTGTGGCACAGAGAAACCTGTACTTGTGTGGCTTTTACATAATTACCTAGGGTCAAAACAGATGGGTCCATCAATTTCAACCTCAAAAAAAATTATCACTTTAAAGTAAAAGCACCCCTGACCGAAGCACAGCTACGTAAACTACCCAAGGTAAGCAGAGAGGTATGTCCATGCTATATCCAAATACCTCAGTGCATGTTCCGTTCCTCTCCTTGTTTCCCCTCGTCCCTGTAATAACTCCCTGAAAAATTTGTCTTTTGGCTCAAGTCCCATTATCAGACAGGAGAGACTTGCTTCAATGTTCTCTTCTATCACCCTCCCATTTTCTCCTCATAAGGGTGATGGGTGATAGGAGGGCACATCACAGCAAACCTGCCTCTTCCGGTCTGAAAATTTGAATTTTTCTAGGGGCGATTGTGGGCACCATGGAGTAGCAGACAACATATCTGAGCTTCAGCTTGTCCATAAAGCAACCTTAAATGATGCCTACAAACAACAAAATATACTACTGACCTATAATGAGGATAGTTATACTGGATTTTCTCCCAGGCCCAGGGCTAGAATCTTCCTGGTGATGTAAGCCATTGTATTTGCTTATGTACCCAAAATTAATATAGTTTACATGTTACAGATCCCACCATCATTGTGCAGATGAAATAACCTGAAGGATGCTCTTGGGGTGCTTTTAAAGAGTACCTGAAGAGTAGCAGAGATAAAAAGCTTTCCATATTGCCCATTGAGTTGCAGGGGGCAGAGGAAGCCACTGTGTAAATTAAGGAGTTACCTAGCACACCCCTCTGTACTAATGGAACTTGCTGCACATAGCAGAAGACACTTTGCATATAAACTGCACGCACATAGTGTTTCCATCAGGGAACAGACTCTGGCACTGTGAGGCAGGAGAGATAACCACTTAGCCACAGTACTGCCTGTAAGAATATCTGTACTCTTCCACAGAGACATGAAAATCAAAAAATGATAAGCAGCTCTGTGTGTATTTTCCTAAAATGAAAACTAAACCCTCCGGTTGCTTCTTTTTTGGCGCTGTGACAAAGTTAGTTATACATGAACACAGGAAACAAAGCTTTACGTCAAGGATTTTTTTTTTTTAAAAGAGCTGAAGCAGATTTTGTTAGGGAAGCGTAGCAGCAGGCAGCATGCTTTACAGATTAAACACAAGTAAAGCTGGACCCACAGCAGAAAGAATGTGGGTGATAACAATAGTCTCTACTGTGACAGTCATATTTCCATACAACCACCTGACTTTTCCCCTCTGCTGCAAGCCAGTCTTTTGTAGCATGAATGTCCTGTTACCTGGGGGGATCGTAATGCCACAATGAAATCACAGAAAAAAGCACAGTGTGCTAAATTTATATATATAGAATTAAAACAAGTCAGGTGCTATTATTACATGTGCTTGTTGTGAAAGAGAAAAACAAAAAAGGACTTTAGTAAAAAAGGGAGGCAGTGGCATGGTGCCTGAGCAGCGGCCTGCAGGGAAAAGAGCAGCTCATTTATATTTAATGTATTGTTTTTGCTTTAAATATCAAATGTTTAAAGCGGAATTGTAATAACTGTAGTAAACTGAAAGCACACAATTTTACATAATGATGTTTTATACCGTCGCTTTAGTTACAGCTATTAAACATGATTTTTACAAGTAAAAATTTAATAAAGTGCAACAGCAATGCAAAGCAATCTATGCTCACAGCGAAGAAAAAAAAATGACATTACCTGCATGCCTGGAGGCGCCCTCTGTAAAGCAATTAATAGGCATTTGGGGCAGTCAGTCATGTAAGCACAATTTGAAAATCCCTTTTAACGGGGCTATCTGAACACCAGTGGTTGGAATGCATATTAATTATATTTATACCGGTGGCTGATAGGTTTTACATACTTTTATAGCTACGCACAGCTGTGTTCAACCCCCTTTCCCCCTCCCAATGTCTTACTCTAATCACCTCCCTTAACACTTAAAGGAAACCTGAGGTGAAAGAGATATGGAGGCCGACATATATATTTATTTTTGAAGAATGCACATTGCCTGGCTATCCTGTTGATCCTATGTCTCTATTTATTTAGCCATACAACCTGAACAGCATGCAGATCAGGTGCTCTGACTGAAGTCTGACAAGATTAGCCACATGTTTTTTTTCAGGTGTGTGATTCAGATACTACTGCAGCCAGAAAGGTCAGCAGGATGCCAGGCAACAGGTATAGTTAAAAGGGAATAAATATGTCAGCCTCTATACCCCTCTCACCGCAGGTTCCCTTTAAACACAATCTCCACCACTAATCAATAACTATCCCTTCTCCAAACCCTGTGCTGAGTCTACCACATATGGTTGATAACCAGAGTCCTGGTTCCATTGCTGTATAGCTGAAAACAGTCTGTAGCCAAACCCGAGACTGAATTCAATTGATTAATTTCCAAAGAGATAGGATGCAAAACTAATATGCAATTTTAACTTGTGACTTTGGCTGAATCATGTACAACACCATCATGTGCAGGTGCAGGCCTGGGTAACATTGTGGCATGCTCAGTGTAATCCCCTTGTGAGACTTCTACTCCCATAACAGTAACATTTTATCGTAAATTCTCTTCTATATGAATGATACTGCATTCTTTATGTGATTAACTTTGAAATCCACAGAACATTCATTGGTCTTACAGTAGTATCTTCAATTACACTTTGCACTGTTATTTGTTGATTTGTTATATTTGTGAAGGAGTCTTGCCAAAGTGGTCCCAGCAGTTCCAATATGCTGTTGTGGACATATTGCACAATGTACGTCACTCATAAAAAGCCTGCGTTTTGAGGGCTTGCGGTACACTAGCAATTTGGATCCGTATTCTTGTATAATCTCTTCCACACCCTCGACCTATTCTTTTAACACCGAATTCCAGGGAAAACCTTTTCACTTTAAATATTGTTGAAAGGGATTCATACTTTTTTTTTAAGGTCTTTTTCTTTTTCTTTTACATTTTCCTTCACTTCCTGTCCCTAAACTCTTCATGGCGCTTTATGACTTTACTATGAAAACTGGTAGTTCCAGAATAAGGAAGTAAACCATCAAAAAAACTTGTCAGGGATTCTAAATCCACTCCAGTTACATTTATTGCTGTCTCTGTCATTGTTGGAGAGATTTTCCCTTTGCCTGACTGGACAGGGAGTGTCAGAAATTCTCATAACTGGAGAGCTAGAACAGTAATAAAAATCCTAACGGAGGTCTAACCCCTTACTAACTAAAATATTTTTTCCCCTAGAGCTAGACCTTCATATGATGAGACAGAAGGCTTCAGTAGCCAACATGGATGTTCAGTCCTATCTCACTATCTTTGGAACTAATGATCCATTGATGGTAACCTTGGTTTATACACTTTTAAACATATGCTCAATTTCTAATGCCTATTGGTTTTAACTGCATTACGTTGCGCACTCGTAGCAGGAGTGACAAGATATAACGTCTTTCTAGGAATGAATACTCTGGTTTTATAACCATAATACACAAAGGCCTTGATTCACTAACCAGCGATAAGGTGGTTAGTGTGCTTTAAGACCGAGTGGGCGCAAACCACGGAGTTAAGTGGTTTGCGCCCACACATCGCGCACAGCCCAGTGCAGTGCGCGCGCAGCCAGTAATAGTGCACGGTGCAACGATAACGTCGCACCCGGTGTGACGAAAACAGCGCATCGGGTGCCCCCGAAGCTAGCGCACTGATGGGCCATTTCAAGGGCACCCGATGCCCCGTTTTCGTCATACCGGGTGCAACGTTTACAGGGCAGCGGGTGCGACGTTATCGTCGCACCGCACAATATTACCGGCTGCGCGCGCACTGCACTGGGCTGTGCACGATGTAGCTTTACATGGCAATTAGTGCCCACAAAGCTACATTTCTGGCAGTAAGAGGCTTTTCGCCCCGGCGCTAATACTTAGCGCCGGTTAGTGAATCAAGCCCAAAATGAGTTATGTTACCAAACAAATTACAAGATAAATAACACATATAAGCATTATAACAGTTATAAAAGCTAAATCCATTGTACTCTATATCAAAAGCAAAGCTGTAAATGACACCAATAATGGAAGAACTGAAACTTGTGTATTTCTATGCTGTTAATATATTACAATATATAAAAGATTTGTGTCTACGGCTGGTCCATAAATAGCAGAATATCCTTAGTCAGTGGCGTGACTGAGAATGCGTGTCAGAGGCTATGAAAAAGAATGCTTTTCATATGTATTTTTACAGCCTACTCTTACTTTCTGCAGGCAGAGTTCAGAGATAAGGAGAACTTGCAGGCAGCCCTTTAGCATCATACTCACTCAGCCACAGACACATAAAAGTGACTATATCAGACAGAACTGATAGCAATTGTCATTGGCAAAAAATCCAGACAGACAAAATACATAATCCTCTAAAACAGAAAAAGAGGTACAGTTAGCACTACACATACTGTACATAACTATGCCCAATCCCACATCATATTTGCCAAAGATCTATTTAGAAACCCCTGTTGAAATGTCAGTTGTAATAGACGTTGATTAAATGTTAACAATAGTAACACTATGCACTTAGAGTGGACAATTCACAGCATTCCAGCCTCCCGATAAAATGAAGGTGGTACTTAAGAGGGATTAAGATGAACATGAAAAGCAAAATGTATGTTACCATGATCAAGGACAATGGTAGTCCATACACATAGCATTAACTGAAGTGTAAACAGAATGGTTAATCGTAAGAATAGGAAATATCCATGACTGCAGGCTATTGTGGAAGTGACAGGAATCTATAAAATGACATGCGGCAAGCAGAGGAGGCAGACAAGGTGACAGCCATACATATTAAGCTTTGTCATGATTACTAGAATGCGGCATTCCTTTGATTTCAGAATGTTACCACAATACAATAGCAACAAATGAATGTCCTTGGTGAAGAATATTTCACACTGCACACTTTAGATCAAATAGCTGTAAAAATGTCTACAGACTACCAGAGACTCCCGCTTACTGCCATTGATCTTTCACAATCACATAATCTCAGCATTGAATACTAGGGTAGAGAATTAAAGTGTACCTGAGATGTGTTAATAAAAAGATATGATACTTAGCTGGGGCTGCCATTAAAACCTATCTATGCCTAACACTATTTTATAGTCCTAACCATCCTTAACCCCAAAGCAAACAATTTATTTGGGAATTTGAAATCCCGATAATCAAGTTGACCAGGCAGGGTGGTGGGGCCATACTGTACACAAAATACTTCTTTGTGTTTGACATACCAATACAATCCTAAAAATACTCACTTCTAATCTATAAGTGGAAAAGGTACAGCCATAACATACTGGCTGCAATGGATTCTGCAGCTCACACATTGCTCTGTATGTATTACTATGGAAGATAATGTATACTTTGCTTTCCGTTAAAATGAACATCCACCCATGCTTTATGATTTCATAGTATAACCTTTATCTGAAATGAAATTAGAAAGCTGCTATTAGCCTTATAGATATGAACATGCTCATAGCAGTATGACAGCTGATGTCTTAGGGCATAAGATAATGTGAAAGGTGTACAAGTTCTATCATGACTACTCAATGTCAAAACAGATGAAGAAAGGGATGATAATACAGCCAGCACACGATTCTCTGAACCCTTCCCAATGTCTTCCACTGACTTGCTCTCTCTCTCATAAATGTCCTCTACTTTGAAATGCACATGACTAAACTGCTCAGAAAGATGTAAAGAAAATCCAAGTGAAAGTGCCGGAAAATGCCAGATTGGATGCTAGCGTTTCATATGCTTTGTAAAGCTGCAAAAGTGTATATATGGTGTAACTTCCATAGGTGTTGAAGTGCGGTGCCCATTATGAGGAGCAGGCACAGTACACAGGGGAATCCTGCAATGTATAATCACAGCACAGAGCACAGGACACATTTCCACTTTTAGCTTAGGAGTTATGCTGCGCATTCCTCCACTCAGTGAGCCAGGCCTGTTTAGTTAATCTGAATGGCAGTCTACAGATCTGGTGTCAAAAATGCTGTCAGATATTTAACACCTCCCTTCTGGAGATGCGCAGTGATAATGGATTCTCCGGGCTGTTATGTTTTTATGTGTGTCTGCTGGATTGCACATTTATTCAAGGATATCATTTTTATGAGATCGCTCTGCATATCTAACAAAGGTGTGAAATGCTTCCATGCTTTGCACCAAAATGCATAAAGTATCTAATAAACAGATAATGTAAATAACAGCTGGGTTCAAACAATGACTCCAGCAAAACGAACCATATTATGCTTGCAGCATTAGGCTAGCAAGCTGATTTAACAACCTTGCTGCAATGTTAGCACCAGCTTTTTGATATGAGACTCCACAGGTGATGGAGCTTGTGAATGGGGGCTGGATCACCTCCTTATTTCACAGCCACTGCTGTGTCTTATAGTAGTTCTTAATCCAGCCATGTAAGAAAGGTGAAAAGCTTTCATGAGTCACTTTGTTTAATTTACAATTTTTGCATATGCGTTCATTTCTGGCACATACAGTGATTAGGTGCTAATTCACAAAACATTTTCTATTCTTTTTTTATTGTTAGTGAATGAGGTAAATTGGAAAACTGTTAAAGAGACACTGAAGCGAAAAAAAAATGATGATATTATGATTTGTATGTGTAGTACAGCTAAGAAAAAAAACATTAAGATCAGATACATCAGTCTAATTGTTTCCAGTACAGGAAGAGTTGAGAAACTCCAGTTGTTATCTCTATGCAAAAAAGCTATTAAGCTCTCCGACTAACTTAGTCGTGGAGAGGGCTGTTATCTGACTTTTATTATCACAACTGTAATTGAACTGTTTACTTTTCCTCTGCTAGAGGAGAGTTCATTACTTCACAGACTGCTCTGAAAGACTCATTTTGAATGCTGAGTGTTGTGTGATCTGCACATATTATAGAGTGATGCAATGTTAGAAAAAACACTATATACCTGAAAATAAAAATATGAGAATATTTTCTTTGCTGCTAATCTTCTAGTAATTATTCATAGTACATAACCAATTCACTATATCATATATTTTTTTCGCTTCAGTGTCTCTTTAAAGGGAACCTGAACAGACACTGAAAATAGAACCTAAACTTACTTGGGTGCTTCCTCCAGGACCCCCCCCCCATAGCCCCCATAGCCTGCAAGGTCCCACAGCGTCCTCTGGGTACCCTCCGTTTTCCTGGTAACACCTCAGGTAGTACGGGACTTCGCCAGGAGTCGTGCACAACTGCACATGCATGGGGCGGGGCATGGATGGGCCACACCTGGGCAATTGCGCATGACTTCCAGCAAAGTCGTAAGCTACTGGGGCCACCAGTGGGAGAACAGAGGGGACTCAGAGGACACTGAGGGACCTCCAAGGCTATGGGAGGGGGGTTCTGGAGTAAGCCACCAGGTAATTTCAGATTCCATTTTTAGCGTCTGTTCAGGGTCTCTTTAACAATAGCATCAGATAAAAGCATTGCGTGCACTAAAATGTTTAGTACATCGGGTTAAAGGTTTTAAAATAAACACCTGTTACCTGACCTTTTCATAAATATATATCTAAAAAACACAAAGTAATGTCAGGCATGCAGAAAAGTATCTTCAGAAAACTACAGGATATACGGAAATCAAGTCTGAGGAAGGCTTCATAGCCAAAGCTTACTCAGTTTCTTCTAAAATTAGCCAATAAATGGTATCATCCTGAATTTCCAAACATCTTTCTTTCAGAAAACTGCAAAGCACTCCTATGAACCTAAAAGCATGGTTTGGCTGGGAATAGATGTTCCCAGTTATGGAGAGAATAAGGCATTTAGTGACCTGTCCTTTGTGTGAACTGTCTGATGCAAGCTTAGGGGTGAACTGGCAGAAAAGTTTAAATGTATTTAAATTTGAAATTAGTATGAACATTTTATACAATGTAGAGTTTTTGTAGAATTCACAATCGGCACTTTTGTCAGGCAAAAGGAGTTCACTTAGTCAAGGCACTTTATGGATGCCCTCGCAAAATGTATTTATTATATTATATTATTATATCGCCTTTGTATATCCTACCTTCAACAAGATTCTGAGGGCAACTGGAAATATAAGCCTGCATATTCATTTTTTGCTGGCACCCTTTTCACATATACAAAAATGTATGAGCTGCTGGTAGTTTCAGATCAGTTTGCTTATCAGCCTGGACTACCTCATGTGCCCTGCACCCATTATCTGAGCTGCTAGGGGTTCCGGGCTTGCGCATTGAAGAAACATAACACTGCGATGCCTGTGCCATCAAGCAGCATTGTGCAGCACAATATGAAATTACATCACATAATTTTTTTTATTTTTTTTTGCATTCTTACCAATTGCAAGCCTCAAAACATTTGAAACAACCCAAAGAAACACACCTACAATAACATAGCCTCCTTAGCGGTAACCCAGAGTCAGGCTCGGGGCAGAAATCCACAGCTCAGAGTGGTAATCCCGAGCTGGATCCATGGGAGGCGAGTTGTGTGGAGGGCTGCCACAGATCTATCTAGTAGTATGATTTTTAGGGTCTATAAGATTGTGAAAAAATTGCACCACTTTCAGACAATCCAGAAGTAATCATACCACTAGGAAGGTTAAAAGCATTGTAATTGCGCAAAACTCTTCATTTTTTTCATATTTATTTGTTTTTAGATTTTAACTACAAGTAAATTGAAAGTTACCTATTAAAAATGAATGAAAACAGGTTTTATAATTGATCGTTTCACCTGTTCCCCTCTCCCTTTCCCAAAGTAGCCAGTCAGCAGTGTATGCAGCAGGCACTGATATGCGATAAACCGTTGATGGGTTGAGAACTGTCATGTATTAATGTTGCTGGGTAACGTCTTGTGGTTTGGATGTTTCAACTACAACTTAGCTAAGAACTTAACAGGTTGTGGGCAGTGCAAAAATAAATTAAAATCTGCTTACCATTTTATGCATACAGACTCACATGTAATAAAATGGCCGCACTTTCATGTGTAAAACCATTACAGTAATCTACATTCCATATTATTTTGAGCACTAAAATGTAGTCTCATTAATGCTGATACACAGCAGAGGTTGGGAAACAAGTGACATTTCTCAGTAGACCCTATGATAGAGATTTCAAGACTGTCTGTGCCCATTACTATAAGCTGCATTAGGGTGAGCAGAGCAGCTGGGAAAACCACAGAGATTAGCTAAATATAGCAAAAGAGGACTGATACTGCCATGTTTTAAAAGTTGTTACGCATTAAAAGATAAAACACTGACCTTCCTGTCCAGACAAGCCATTTCAGAATATACTTCAAATATAGGACACCTTCCCGACATTAATATGTGTAATTTCCTATCTACGGAATAAAACAGAGTATGCCTCATGAAACATTTATTCAAATTATTGTTCTGACTTGGCCTTGCAACTCTTCTTAAATCCTATGGACACTAACTTACTGCCCATCTCCAGGCTCAGATCTAAATATACCATCTGCTACCTTAAAGGGAACCTGAAGTGAGGAAAATTATTTTAAATAAACACATGACGCAGCTGCAAATGAATATTACATACTAACCTCAACGTCCGTTCCTCTCAGAGGCTCACCATTTTCTTCTTACAGTGGTCCCTTCCAGTTCTGACAATATTTTGTCAGAACTGAAATATACCAGTTGCTGTCAGTTATACAGTATATCAGCAGCTGTCAGTTACAACTGAATGTGCAAGGTAATGCCCATGTTTCCCTATGGCTCAAGTGGGTGATATGACAGTTTAATAGAGTGCTGACCAGGAAGTTGTTAGGAGGTAATAGCCATTTTTAAAATGGAGGACGGAGAAATCCACTGATCACAGTGGACAAATGGGACGCAGGAGACGAGAAAGAGATTGAGTAGTAGACTATACAGGAGGTAAGTAGGGCCTGTGTATGGTTATTTGACTTTTTATTTTCAGTTCAGGTTCTCTTTAAAATGAGAGTGCCCAAGTGTTACCTTACCGAACAAAACAAGGATAAAGGTAGGCATACACAATTAGATATGGTAAGTGATGTCTATGTCTATCTATCTATATCTGCCAGATACACCTGCATGACTTGATATTAGACTGGATCTCATCTTTTAAATGCGAGTGAAGTTAACCAAAATCTGATGGTTTAAAGTGGAACTAAACTCAGAACTTCCTCTCTCCTCTAAAAAGATTAGCTACAGCATGATGACCTTTACGGGGAAAAAAATCTTCACAATTTATGTAAATCCTAAAAAAACTCTTCACTTCGCAGGAAGCACTTAGGAGGTTAAGTCTCAGCATTTGCTGTATGAAAACTGCCTTGGCAGAACTCCTGCAGTCTCTTCACAGCTGCAAGTTAGACACTTTGATCTGGCTAAATAACAGAGCAGTGGATTTCTTCAGCAACTATACGTGGAATCAAGACTTTTCATTGTGTGCTGTACAAGAGTTCTGGTCCGCTTTAACCAAAGGTGCTCAATTCCAAAAACTGTACCATGTAAACAACTGAAAATAAAGTGAGAGAAATGCCAGTAATCCCCATCATATAACTGAATGTAAATTTACATTTTTACTGGTTAAACAACAAAAGATGCTTGAAGATTATACATAATAAATATTGTGCCTTTTTCCTGTAGCCAGCTATTTACAGCCAGCAGTCATCTCCAGTATCCAAGATGTGCTAACAATGTAAGTGTTTCAGCTTCTTCAATGAGTCCCTGTGAATAGCGTTCTTCTGCTTTACAAGTTGCTACTGAACACAACTGTCCCTCTTTGGTTCAGAGTGAAAACATGCATTGTCAGCAGCCCTTGGCTATTACTAGACAATCAGAAGAGTATGCCCAGGCACATCCTATGTTTGCAGATAAGTGAAGGCACTTCTAAATGATCAAAGTTTCTAGGATGATGGTGGAGATTAGGTTGGAAAGAACAGAGACTATACGCAGTTAAGGTAGCCATACACTGGTCGATTTGCCATCAGATCGACTAACAGACAGATCCCTCTCTGATCGAATCTGATCAGAGAGGGATCGTATGGCTGCCTTTACTGCAAACAGATTGTGAATCGATTTTAGCCTGAAACCGATTCACAATCTGCTGAGCTGCTGCTGCCGCCGCTCCCACCGCCCGGCATACATTACCTGAGGCTGTCTCCCGAGCGTGATGTGTCCGTCATGTGGCACCTCCGGCTCCGGCATCCGCATAGAACTTACGCTATCACACCAGTGACAGCGGAAGTTCAAATAGAGCGCCCTCTATTTGTACTTCCGCTGTCACTGGCATGACAGCGGAAGTTATACGAGGATGCCGGAGGTGCCATGACAGGAACAGTGATGGATGGGATGCCCGGGAGCCAGCCTTAGGTAATGTATACATGCGTCGAAATGTCCCAAATCGTATGACGCAAGCGACGCGCTCCCTACCCGCGGGCGATCGACGGTAATTTCCCGCACGGCGCGATCGACGGACCGATTGATATCAGGAGAAAAGCAATCGGTCCGCTGCGTTTAGCGCAAACTATTTGACGGCAGATTTGATCCCAGTGATCGAATCTGCTGTCGATCGGCGGGAAATCGGGCCAGTGTATGGCCAGCTTTAGTGTACTGACCAAGGCTCAAACCTGGGAGTCAAGTGCTGCAAGGTAAAAATGGATGCCACACCCTTCCAGTTGTAAAACTAGCAAAAATAAGTTTTGACTTGAGTTCCACCTTAATATAACTGAAACTTGGGGAAGGCAAAGTTAATAGCAAGAAAAACTAATGAAGAGAATATATATGTAATTAAAGAAACTGGAGAATGGCTCATTAACAAAATACAGGCATTCGGAAAACCATTTTCCAGATCAGCTGCAGATATTTTCATTGCTATTACGCTAATGGTAATGTATGACAATACATCCAATGGAATGTGTCAGGATGACCTTTTTACAAAAAGTCAGTCAAGCAAAACATAATAGTTAGTTTAATCCCATGAGCAGAGATAGTCATTTCAGTTCACTGGCAGAACACTACGGAATCCTGAGACACATTCACTTAGTCACAGGCATTAAAGGAATGTATGCTCTGCAGCAGCCACAATATGAATCATAAAGAAATGCATGCCAACAAACAGTAATATTATAACAGAGATCTGCCATTTCAGACACCATGAGTCACCACATTTTGGTACATTTTTATCCCTCGGTATAGAATACTTCAAGCATTACACAACATGGCATAGAGCAGTTTTCTCCTATTAATAATACAGAGGAAAAATAACACTATAATGGCTCCAAATTCTAAGTTGGTATATTCAGCAGAAAACTTCACTTTTCTGTATTGTCCCCTCCCTCACTTGTGCTATAACATATTTCACTTGGCTAACTATAAACAAAAATTGTCCTCTCTGATCTTAAAAGCCTACCTCACTACCTGTTTTCTTGACCTCACCATTCCTCCTACATTATTCCTCAGCTATCTTCCCCCTTCATACCAGCCTTAAAGGGTACCTGATTTAAAGGGAATCTGAAGTGAGAGGTATATGGAGGTTGCCATATGTATTTCCTTTTAAACAATACCAGTTGCCTGGCAGTCCTGCTAATCATGCTGGCATCAGTAACGTCTGAATCACAAATCTGAAACAAGCATCATCTATAATAAAACCCATGTCCCTGCGTGTGCTGTCTCTGTGTAGCTGGTCCACGCTTTTTGTTACTGCGCATGTCCGCAGCATGGACCCGGCCTCACAGAGACAGGAGGACGGGGCCAGGGAGTCGGGCAGGCGTGTGAGCGGGTGGCTGGGTGTGCGCGCACGGCGGATGCACGCACTAGTGCGGCGGGTGTGCGCCCGCGCGTGCGTAGTAACATGCGGCAGCGAGAAACAGGCCCTAGAGCCTTAACGTTTCTAAACGGGCTTGGGTCTACCAGTGTAGTTATAATCCTGTAAGATTTTTGTCAGTAACATCTGATCTGCAAGCTTGTTTAGAGCCTATGGCTAAAGGTATAAGAAGCAGATGATCAGCAGGACAGCAAAGCAATTTTATTGTTTACGATTAAAGAAATATGCTAGTCTCCATATCCCTCTCACATCAGAAAGAAAATAATGTGTGACCATGTGCGGTGCTTCTTCCATGCACCCAAAAGCTGTGGCCCAACAGCTTAGCCTGCTATTGCCTCCATCTTGGCGCTTTCCCACTTTTTCAACGCTCCAACTGAGCTCAGTCGGAGTAAGAGATGCTTGTTCTCTCCACGCCCCTTCTTCAATCATGCTTTCAAATGGCTGTGCACGGCAGCCGTTGCCGCTGGCATTCTGGGCATGTACGGTTCAGGCTTTGGTAGGGCAAAGCTGCAAGATGGAGGGGAGGCCTGCATAATGGATGTGCCACAGAGTTTATGGGGCATAGAAAAAACCCACAGTATAGCCAAGTAAATCTATTAATATTTTCAAACTCTTTTTTTTAAAACAAGAGTTTCCTCTTAAACTGGGGTAGCTTATATATTGTGGCAGAAGGAAATTTTTACTGTTATTGTATTTAACCTCATTTACCAGTTGTCGATTGTCCATTAGCTGTGAGACCTGATTTCCTTTTTATAATTCCTGTATGTCCTCTCAGATGATGAATCTTTGGCGGTGAAGTCGTTTTTCAGGTCTTCATGGTACTTCTGTAATTATTAATTTTGTAATGTGCACAAGGGCTTGTGTTTGATGCACCTATCCCACATTTGGCGAGAACGCAGTTAATTTCACAAAAGGTTATATGAGAGTATTTGATTAGAAGATTGTGGGAGGCTAGTGGCAGTGGAAATGTTAATTAGCTTTATGTGCCGAGTTTAAAGAGACACTGAAGCGAAAAAAAAATTATGATATTATGATTTGTATGTGTAGTACAGCTAAGAAATAAAACATTAAGATCAGATACATCAGTCTAATTGTTTCCAGTACAGGAAGAGTTAAGAAACTCCAGTTGTTATTTCTATGCAAAAAAGCCATTAATCTCTACGACTTTTAAAGTCGTGGAGAGGGCTGGTTTTCTGACTTTTATTATCTCAACTGTTTTCTTTTCCTCTGCTAGAGGAGAGGTCATTACTTCACAGACTGCTCTGAAAGAATCATTTTGAATGCTGAGTGCTGTGTAATCTGCACATATTATAGAATGATGCAATGTTAGAAAAAACACCATATACCTAAAAATAAAAATATGCGAATATTTTCCTTGCTGCTAATCTTCTAGTAATTATTCGTAGTACACAACCAATTCATTATATCATATTTTTTTTCGCTTCAGTGTCTCTTTAATGAAAGGGCAAAAGGACTCATTGATAACTGTATAAATGTATTCTTCCATGCTCATTATGTTATAAAAACATGTTGCTTATTGTGAAACATTGGCAGCAACATGCCCAAGGACTCTTTTCAGGTTACAGACTTTTTAATATTTACTAGCATGTACTGCTTTTTGTGAGTTACCGGTAATATGTTTGTTTTTTAAATTATTTTACTTACAGGATTTACATGCAAGTGATTGAATACCAGCTGAGGCTGTCTTATATTGGCTTGCAGCTGGTTAACAAGAGCAGGGACACACTCACTTAGAAGTATTCCTGTTACACATAATTGTACACATTTATAAATTAAAGAAAACATTACTTATATCCCTATTTTTCGCTTGTATGTTTTTTCATTTGAGACACATTTTTTAAAGTCCTTAACATGTTTTTTCTATTCCATTTTGTGTAGTCTCCATTTATTTTTGAGGTTTCTGGCAGACTAATGGCTTTCCTTAGACTCATAGGCGTGACTTCCTGTTTGTGTTAATTATTAAATCTGGCTGTGGCTTGGTTTTAAGAAGTACAGGAATCATTAGTAGATGTTGTTGCATCTATCCTGTGCTATTGCTTACATATTTTGTGGGGCACTGGCACACCAGCATATGTGTCACAAGTGTCCATCATGCATTATCCAATAACAGAGGACCAAATGCTTGCCAAGCATGTGAGGCACTGGCTCATCTTTAAATATACTGTATATACAAATACATGAGCATTACGCTTTATATAGAAACAGGAGATCACACACTATTTATACAATGGGGCTGACTTATCAAGACAGTTACAGAAAAGATGAAATAACAATGGAACAGCTGCCCAGAGAATCCAATAAGGTTTCAGCTGATAAATAAAAAAACGACTTCTGATCAGCTATTTTGGGCTATCGCACAATGATTAGGGCTGGTTCACACTTGTTAGCTTTTCAGCTGCTGCTGATGTATACCTATGGGATCATTCTCAATGCAGCATTTGCGATTTGTGTGTACTACTTACACACATTACTTACTATGTGTGTACTACTTACACACATTACTTACTATGTGTGGCAACATACAGGAAGCCACAGCCCCTAGTCAATTCTACAATAAACAAAATATCCAAAATTGGACACAAAATGCAGCAGACAGGCATTTGGAGCAGAGTTGCATGGGCCTGCCATTCACATCTGGGTGCAGAATACAGTCACGCATCAGCTAGGTTTGAATCACTGCTGCAGAAGGGGCATCCAGAATACTTCCTGAAAGAAATATTTATATTTTTTACAGCTCCCTCAAAATGTGCCTGCTTAGAATTGCTACTTTGTCACCATTATTTGCCTATTTTGAATAGTGATGACCAACAGATTTTCCTTACACAAATCTCTACAGAATCTAACAGGGAATTAGGTTTAAAGGGGAACTGAAGAGAGAGGTATATGGAGGCTGTCATGTTTATTTCCTTTTAATCAATACCAGTTGCCTGGCAGCCCTGCTGGTCTATTTCTCTGCAGTAGTATCTGATTAAAACCAGAAACAAGCATGCAGCCAGTCTTGTCAGATCAGACTTATAAGTCTGAACTACTGAAACACCTGATCTGCTGCATGCTTGTTCAGGGGCTATGGCTAATAGTATTAGAGGCAGAGGATCAGCAGGGCTGCCAGGCAACTGGTATTTTTTAAAAGGAAATAAACATGACAGCCTTCATATACCTCTCTCTTCAGTTCCCCTTTAATGCAGTGCTTATTATAATAGCTTGCAGACAGACAAATTTAATGCAAATTTTGATTTTGTGCCCCCAGGAATTAAGCCAACTAAATGCACTCCCTGCAAACAATTTGAATCAAATATTGCATGCCAGCCAGAATTTTAATTTGAATCAAATTTGCATGCCATCCAGAATTTTAATTTGAATCAAATTTTTCATGCCAGCCAGAATTTTACATTTGAATCAAAATTAGCACGTCAGCCAGAATTTTTTGTATCTTCTTGACCATCTCTAATTAGTAGCTTCTGACCTGCCTTCCAATTTCCGCTTTCCAGGCTTAGAGGAAATAACTATGTTATGAAAATGTTTGCAAGGCCTCAAACCCACAAGCAGTGCTTTCTAAGTGCTTGTGATTTGTAAAGCTTTTGCTAATGTTATGCTATGTGTGTGATCCCACTTGAGGGATGTGATTTTTAAAAAGCAAAAAATCCCCCATATCATTACATTGGCAAGTAATGACAAATCACAAGAGCTTAGAAAAGCGCTGCTAGTGGGTCCCAGGCCTTAATCACTAATCTGAACCCTTCCGATGCTATTTGTATTTTAAGCTGGGAATTGTTTCCCTGCTCTCCACCAGGGTTGTTTCTAGCCTTTTTGTCACCCCAGGAAAGAAATCCTGTGACACATCCCATATGATATAAACCATGAGCCATGTACTACATGCTGCCACTATGCTCCTCAAATATCAATTAAAAACAGTAGATATATAACGTTGCCCACACTACAACTTCCAACATCATGTCCCCACAGATCAATTTCAGGTATCATGTCCTTTGCATTGCACATTAGATTATCAAGCAAGACAGGCTCAAATTCAAAATACTTTTCACAAACATTATGGGATATGCAAATATGTAAAAAGGGTGTGTGCATCAACCAAGTGAACCCTTAAATACCTGGCTTAGCAGATGAGGCCTAATTGGCTTATAAACCCTTTTTTGCAAAATGTTGTTTGTTTGTTTCTTTCTTCTGGAGGCAGGTGGTGGATGACCCTCTCTAAGGGCTGTCTGCAGCCTGCTTCCCCATTGGGGTGTGGAGCTGTAGAGTCACCCCTGAGCTTTACCTGGCTTGGGGTGACCTCTGTTCCACTCCCCCCCCCCCCCCCCCCTTTCGTAGTGCTCCCAAGTTGCGCACATTTGGCCTGGCATAATAATGCAGTTGGACGCAGTACGAAATAAGGAAGGTCCTATCCTTTGGGAGGCGGGTGGGGGCGGCTCTCTCTGGCGGTGGCAGCGCTTGGGGCGCCGCCCACGCTTCTCAGCCTCCCCCCCGGGGGGGCGGCTGCAGGGTCTCTGAGCAGTGAGGGTGCATGGAGTGCCCTGTAGGTCCCCCTTTTCCTGGGATCCTGGGGGGCCTCCACGTGGCCATCCTGGATAAGTGCTAAATGCTGCGCAAACTAATCCCCTGCAGGGCAAACATTTTCGGTGAATTAGTTGGCAAAACCCTGCAAATCCTGGCATGTGAAAGCGAATGCAGATTTGCTGGAGCTATGCCTTATTTAATAAGCTAATTAGGCCTCATCTGCTAAGCCAGGTATTTAAGGCCCCGTTCACACTTGCGTTTTGGCAAGTAAACGGACCGGATCCTGACCTGATCAGAACCGTTTGTATCAGGCATGCATCAGGCTGCCATCCGGATCCGTGGGCAAAAAATAGTGAAATTAAAATAAAAAAATGTTGGGGTCAGCAGAAGGTGCAACTGGTGCACCTGTAGAATCAGGTTCCTCCGCTGTAGGCCTCACCTCCACCTCCGACATTCTACCAAACAGCTCCAGCACGTCCGTCACTGCTGCTCCACTCCAGACATGCTTGGCCCATGTGTCCCCATCCGAAATGGCCGCTTGGATACGCATAGTAAGTGGGGTAGAACGTCAGGTTTTTGTAGGCAGTGTGTTCTGTGCCTTCCGTTCCCCATTGGTTTCTGTGTTCCGGATGCTGCAGTCAGGCTCCAATCCGGCTCCGGTCCGGGTGCGTGGTCCGGAGATCCGGAGCCAAAAAATAGCGCATGTTGGAAAAGAGTCCGGATCCGATCCGGCTCCGTTCTGTACGGAACGTAGGCATGTGAACGTACGCATAGACTTTACATTGCTATGCGGATCGTACGTTCCGTTTGTACAGTATGCGGTCCGGATCAGATCCGGAAAATTCGGATAGCGAACGCTAATGTGAACCAGGCCTAAGGGTTCACTTGGTTGATGCACACACCCTTTTTTGCAAAATATGCAAATATGTAACCACCTGTAAGGATAGTTGTGGAGGAGATATATCATGACATTCAAGGGCTGACATAGTGAGATGGTACAATAGTTTAGAGATTCATATCCCATTCTGGGGATACGCACAGTGTGTTGGTGGTGTAAGTGCAACAAGATAAGAGAAGTAGAATGGAGGGAGGAAGGTTGGTAGAAGGTCAGAATTGATGACATGGATGAGCAGATAGATATGAGTGGAGTAGAGGCATAGTGGATAGCACTATTGTATTATAGTGCACGCTTGAATGGGTTTTTCCTATGCAGAAAAACAAACAGACAGCAGTGCAGCACTGCGGGCATTTTCTCTATCAATTACATTAGCTTCTGTGATAAAACTGGGTGTTTTCCCACGTACATACACACATGGGGCTCGATTCACAAATGCTATCACGGCCGTGATAAGTTCAGCACGCGGGTTAGCGTGCATACAGGTTTGCTCGCCTAATAGTACAGGTTTGTGAGCATTTACTTTCCCGTTCACGTGCTAACATATGGGTTAGCACGTAAACGGGGAAAGTTAATGCGCGGAAACCTGTACACGCACTAACCCGCGCGCTGAACTTATCATGGCTGTGATAGCATTTATAACAGCTTTGTGAATCGAGACCATGGTGTGCAGAAAACATGTACTGAAATGCACACAGAAAACAGACAAGTGTGCTCCTATTTGCAGCTTCCACTCACTCTGCCCTCCTGTAGCAGTTCTCTGGCTAACTCCTCCAACATCATCTCTACAATACACAACACTTTGGGAGGTGGTGGAGAGGCTGGGAGCAGGCATCTATAAAAGAGACCTTCTAAGTAGGGGAGTCTATAAATCCAAATGCCAAATGATTCCTTATGAATGGCTGTACAGATGCAGTTATTAGAACAACTGTGAAGAAAGCAGAAATTTTTTAGAGCAAAGAGGAAGTTCTGAGTTCAGGTCTGCTTTAATACTGAGCGAACATCAGGATACCTATACTAGGTTAAGGACACATGTGCTACCCATGCTACATGAGGGAGATGCCTATTACTTCAGGCACAAATTGCTTTCTATACTGGAGGGCCACCTAAACATGAGCTACCTAATACTGGGGGGGCACCTCTGGCTTCCTACCCTGTGCAAAGTAAGCAGGGGAGAGGTGACAGCTAGGCCAGCCAGCACCTATGCAGTGCAGTACGACAGGTGTTTGAGGGTTCAGGGAGGGCAGAGTCTAGGATGCTTACGGGCCCCTGTGATGCAAATCTGCACCTTGGTCTTACAGTAATTTATAAAGCAATGCGGCTACCAAAGGGTTGATAATATGTTACAGCAATATTACAGATTATGCTACTAGCTACTGTCATGTAACTTAAGACGCCAGAAAGGAAAAGGGTTCATTTTCGTTTGTTTTTGCTGCATATGTAGAGAACATGCAGATGCTCCACTAGTGAAAGCTAATGTGATTGCAGCATGTAGGGAAATTGTACACAAAACATCAGTGCAGCACAACTTCGGTCACTTTAACAAGATCCAAGTGCTTTAACGTTACTCTGTTATATGGTTTCCTCAGTTTCATTTAACTTGATCTCCCACTATAATGACTGAATGAGAAGAGCGAAAATCGTAACTGTTTAATGTCATATCCTCCTCTTAATTACTGCTCACCAGTCGGGGTCAGATGCATCTACAAATCCCTTTCTTTTCTTACTAGGATGAATGGAAGCAGATTAGTAATGACTGTGGAAGAACCTGAGCATTCTTAGCAAGAGATAATTCACATCTCCAAGCAAACAATACACAGAGAAATGACGTCACAATCCATTAGCTGAACAAAAGCAGATATGTGTTGTAAAGATGGGGCTATTCATTAAGCTATCTGCTTCCTTTTTGAAATTATACTCTTTCAATCTTTCATTGATAACAACTGAGTGCTCTTATCTCCAGGACCACAAATCAATCTGAAAGTAAGTGAATTGCGAGCAATATCCAGGTCCAAATCAGCCGTGTGTGTAAATAGTGATTCAGCCATTCAGGGAGAAGATCATGAGAGCAGCACATGGCTCTGGCGAGATAGCCTGCAGACCTGCTTTTTTCCCCCAGTAATCCGCGTCACACTGTGTGATGAGCACAAACGACACTTAGTCATGCTTATTAATCCCTGGCAAGGGCAAGGAGAAACCGCAGGATGGAGAAATACAATCTTTGACAAATGAGATTGTTTTATTTGATTTGAAGAAATCTTCCTACACATGACTCCCCATATTTCCCTGACCTTAAACCTTCTCTGCATGGCATACAGCAAGGCCCAGTGCACACCAAAAACCTCTAGCAGATCCGCAAAACACTAGAGGTTTTTGAAGCAGATTTCAGAGCAATTCTAGGCATGTTTAGAGAGGTTTCCTAAACATGTCTAGTGTTTTTGTGTGGCGGATTTCATCTATTGTTACAGTAAAGCTGTTACTGAACAGCTTCTGTAACAAAAACGCCTGGAAAACCGCTCTGAAAAACGCTAGATCAGAGCAGTTTTCCAGGCGTTTTTGAGCTTTTCCTATACTTTATATTGAGGCAGAAACGCATCTGCAAACCGCAAAGATGCTGCAGGAGCCACATTTGCGGCTTGCTAAAAAACGCAAACCGCTGGTGTACACCATCCCATTGAGATACATTAGCCAAGCGTTTTCACAGGTAGCAGTGGTTTTGGAAACGCTACCTAAAACACTTGGTGTGCACCAGGCCTAACAGAGGCAATCCCACTTTACCCAGACTCCTTTTACTTCTATTTTCAGAGAATGCTTCAGATAGAAAGTTTGCCACTGCATTGTGAACCTGTATGAGATTTCAGTCAAGAGTCAGTACAAGGGATATTCTGGAGTTACAGCTCCTGCTTCTGGTACAGCACAAAGGCTATGAGAAAAATAACTTTATGCAATGTCGGAGTCCAGCAAGATGGGGTTAAGCTGCATTTCTTGTTAAATGCAACTGAATTGTCATACAAGGACTACTGTGATCTCTAATTATACAATCACTATCACTTGGTGGATTAATACACAGGCTGTAATACACAGGCTAACTATAGGTCAGTTATGTTTATAAACCTAGGTGGAAAACTCATTCGTAAAGATAATGGCTACTAAGGCTACTAAATGGGCCCATACACCTAACGATTTTCCCGCCGTTATACGGCCGATTCGATCACAGTGATCGAATCGGCAGTGAAATCGCCGCGCACACCGCTGACAGAACGATCGATTTCCATCCGAAATCAATAGATCCCTTCTATTCCCGTTGATCCGTCTGTGCGGAAGATTTTTCTCGATCGCCGGCGGGTCGGGAGTGGTTCGAATGCCCGATGACCGACGCAATACAGCAGGTATACATTACCTGTTCCGGCCGGCGCAAGTCCCCTGGTCCCCGCTGTCTTCTTCCCGCGCTGGGTTCCGGACCGGCTGCAGCTACACAGAACTTCCTGTCCCAGCAGGAAGTTTAAACAGTAGAGTGCACTCTTCTGTTTAAACTTCCCCTGGACAGGAAGTTCAGTAGCTGCAGGAACGGTCTGGAGCCCGGAGCGGAGAAGAAGACAGCGGGGACCAGGGGACTCGCGCCGGACAGAACAAGTAAAGTATGCGGGGGGGGGGGCGGCAGCAGCGGCAGCTCCACAGATTGTGATCGGTTTCAGGCTGAAATCGATTAAGAACCTGTTTGCAGTAAAGGTGGCCATACGATCCCTCTCTGATCAGGTTCGATCAGAGAGGGATCTATCTGTTGGTCGAATCCGATGGCAAATCGATCAGTGTATGGCCACCTTAAGATGAATTTGAAACTGGTAGATCTAGCTTCTAAGGGGCAAGAAGGGTTTTATCAGGTCATCCAGCAAGGAACAATGTCCACTGGCTAACTCAAATCACCCGTACGTCTAAGCAAAGGAAACAACCAATGATTGGTCTGTCATTACATTTAATAAATGCATTTTTGATGATGACCTTTGTATGACCCTCTGTTATCCTCATCTGGTGGCCTGGGAAAGATATACAAGTCTAGATCTTACCCTTGCAACATTGCTCATTTGCAAACACTGCACCATGTGTGAAATTAGCCTTATACATTAACATTTTGTTAATCTATTGCTAGACTTCCTTCACAGCAGATCAGTCAACAATAGGAGATTTCCTACACCTGTTCATTTGTAAGCAGTACTCTCCATATAATAGACTGGACACAGATTCTTAGTATGTTGGAGGGAACAGTTAAAGCTGGAGCCTGGTCATCCCATTGGGAATCTCTTAAAGGCTACCTGCAGCAGTGAAGTCTATGGAGTGGCACTGAAATGACACAGGCACCAAGTGGAACAAAGCCAGGCCTCCCACATTGCTAAAGCCTCTGAGATTAACCAACTGTCTGAGTAATCTCAGTTCAGATAATTGCGGCATCGGGTCATTTTAGCACCCTCGTTCTCAGCTACAACACAGGAGGTTTACCTAATGTGTGCATTGAGGAGAATTTAAGGAACTTTTTTTCATATGTATGAGAAAAGGGTGGGATTGTGGGTGTCAAGTCTCACTGCCAAATACATCCATGTCTGGTGTCTACCGTAAATTTTCCTATGGAAGACCGCAATTTGTAGCTATTGCATTATGTGTGAATGTGATGTAAAACACACACACACACACACAAACTACACAGTATATACAAAGCACCCTGACCCTGGCTAAAATTAGACTGAAATGCCATATTTTTTACTTACGAAAAATTGTGAAAGGTTTATTGGTTCAATGGCCCTTCTGGGTCATTGCCATCTCTAATATGTTTGACATTGCACAAACAATGCTGTGACTGGAGAGACCCTCAATGGTTTAATATCTTGCAAGAATGTTTTGTAAAACCATTACAATGGATTTCACTGTGATATGGTCACCTCTAATTACATTCTGAATGTGCTGTGACCTTATAGCTCATTCATACAAACAGTACACACTATTTATTGTTAGCACAGCCAATGTACTCAAATAAGCATGATACGCATAAATGGTGCATCTACTTGTATAAGAAAGCAACCAATTTATTTTTAAAGAAACACAAATATGGAGATACAGAGAGCCCAATATAGTGTAGTATGTACTGGTAGAGTGGATATGTAAGGCAAGTATACAGATATACTCACAAACAAGGGTTACCATCCAGGTAACCACTATATCAGCAGGTGGGGATATTAGACTTGTCCCCACTCAGGATTAAAAGTCGTTCTCCGTAGATAGGAAATGAACGATCGTTCAGAAACAGCATTATCAGTCCGCCGACAGTGTGTACACATGCGTTACTGTCGGCTAAAAGACCGCCCAGCGGGACAGTCCAGCAGACCCGTTGTTGCCTTTTGTAGTGCGTGTGTAAGCACCTTTAGGGTTAGAAAAAGTGGGCGGAGCCCACACCAGCCAAATACATACCTGGGTCAACACCGGGCCATCAGCTAGTAGGAATATAAGACGATGACTGACTATGCTAGGATTTAAAATAAGTTCCTCTGAAAGGACAGTTACTGACATGACTAAATAAACTGTGTAAAAAGCACTGCGGAAGATGTAGGCACTATATAAATATGTAATAATAATAGTAATCCTCCCATATTCTCACCTTCTTGACCTCCAAAACTAGCAATTGCTGCTTATCTGCAACTGGAATGGCTACAGCACAGCCTTGATGCTGTGCCAAGATCATATGGTGATGAGAACGACTGCATCAAGGGCTACTGTGCTTAGCCTTGCTTTCTCTCAGCTTATTGTACTGCCTTTCTTAATACACAGGTTATGTCATCTTTTGTGTTTAAATTGCTATATCATTTTTTTTTTTTTAAAGACAGAACAAAATATTCCTTTTTCTTACATACAGTTTTCTACACAACTGCTTTTCCGCACCTGTGAAAGGAATTGAACACATTAATATACATATTTACTCAATACTCTTCTATCTTTAAGGGACGAAAAAAAGCAGAGATTGAATATATCCCAGCCAGAATCTGGGGATAATTCTTACAGATGATGTGTGATCCCTTAGGCAGTGATTTTGAAAAAGCCAAACCTTTGCATTAAGCGTGAGACAGAAAAGAAAATGTGCTTATCGGTAGCAAATCGCACCCATGGGAGGTCAGAGGACCCTGGGTGAATGTGATTATGTTGCTTCTTTCCCTAAGCACTGTTCTTGTTACACTGCAGCAGCCAGGGGTTTGGTGACAAATGGATGGTGCGTTCACATGCTCCTTCTTATTCAATGTACTCTCAGGCCTGGCTCTGTAAATACACACCAAGACTTCTCTAATGCTGGGAATACACTGTTCTTTTCTGCCGCAGATAGATGGCTCAATAGATAATTTCCAACATGTCCGATCTCCCGTTCGATCGTTTTGCCGCTCGATTTCTCATATAAGTGAATAGAAAAAGATAAGAAAAACGTGCGGAAGATAAGAGTATCGACTGCAGAATCGAGCAGTAAAAACGATCGAGTGGAGAATCAAACCGTGTACTCCGAGCATAACATTCTGATCTACACTTTTTTTTCATGGAATCCTTATTGACAGTTGTTATGAAGAATTAATCAGGTTTTTAAATCCTTTGGTATCATTGCTATATTAGTGTGCTGTTGGTAATATGCGTACAATATTTACGTTTTCCAAATTTTGGTTTGACACATGAAGAAAAAACAGTAAGAAAAAAGTAAGAAAAAAAAAGGTTAAACAGTTCTCCCTCTCTGCAAAAGGGTTTATTATAGGGTTTGGGTTCCACACCCTCACATGAATGTAGGTATGGTTTGGCAAGTATAAAGGTCAAGGTCGTAACCATTCAAAGCCCACATGGCCATCCAGATTCTGTTTACTCATTGTCTGGTTCGTGCATCAGGGACTGCCAGCCAAATGCACAGACAAAAGCAATCAATCTGCACACAAACAATACTGGCTCAGAGATTTATTAACCACTTGCCGACCGATGCACGCACATCTCTGCTTGAATGCTCTGCTCTGCCATCAATCTCCCAGTGGTGATCGCCGCTAGGAGGCTGTTAGACGGCTAAACCGCCATCTATTTACAATTTTCAGTGCTGCAATCTAAGGCAGAGCTGTACTGGGGACAGCCGTGTCACTCGGCTGTCCCCTGCAGAGGATCAGGAGCGATTGGCTCGCCATTCATAGGCTAATGCCTATGACAGCAGATAGCAGAGATTAACTGGAGGGGGAGGGGGGGAGACAAATGTATTTAAAAAAACAAGAACAAATAAATAAAAAAAAAACACCCCAAACAAACAGGGCAGCAACAATCAGAGCCCACCACCAGAAATCTCTGTTGGTGGGTAGAAAAGGGGTGGGGGTGGGGGAATCACTTGTATTCAGAGTTGTACAACCCTGCAGTGAGCCCTTAAAGTTGCAGTGGCCTAAAAACTATAAAATATAGCCTGGTTAGTAAGGGGGGGGGGGCTGGGGGTAACGTCAGACGGCTCCAGCGTGACCAAGCCCCGCCCACCGAACCCAGCTCCGCGTCGGGACACACCGCACCTGTTTTGGCCAAACACAGGGTAGGAGAGGACGGCTGGCAGGCCTGAGATGCGCTTCTGTTTTTAACACACTGTAAGTGTAATTTGTATGCGTGGAATTTTAAGTAAAGAAAAGTATTACACCAAAGGAGCGCTCTTGTCTCTTCTACTATTTTACTCAGGTCACTGGCACCACCCAGCAACCAGGAGCAGCACCTTTAAGCCATCATAGCCCATACTGAGTGAGAGGGTAGCGCAGGAGAATCTCTTCCTTCTGTACGGGCTGGGGGTAAAGCCTGTGGTCCTTAAAGCGGACCCAACCCAAACTTTTTTCTTTTTTATTAAAAATATTTATTTGCACCACTTTGACACATACTAAGATAAATAAACACTTCTTCAAGCCTACGAGCATTTCAGTGCATGCTTTTCACCCTTCTCTTTTCATAACTAAGGTTATACAGGCAGGGCCGGCCCGCTCATGAGGCGGGGTGAAACATTTGCGGGTTGAAACATTTGCAACATTCTGGGGGGGGGGGGGGGGGCGTCACCCGCCTGTCTATGGGTGCGGGGGGCCGTCCACCGAGCTGGAGGGGTAGCGGGCCTAGCGGTGGGGAAGGGGGGGTCGGACCCCCCCTCCCTCGCCTAGGTCCCCTGATCTGCGCTCCCCTCCAGCTTTAAACAGTGAAGCACCAGCTCTATGATTAAGAGGCAACGGGCGGGGATCACTCACCTTTTCCGCGTTCCAGCGTGCGCTCCACTGATGTCACTTCCTGCAACGCCGCCCACTGTATTGCAAGTGGACGGTGTTGCAGGAAGTGACGTCAGTGAAGCACACGATGGAACGCGGAAAAGGTGAGTGATCCCCACCTGTTGCCTCTTAATCATAGAGCTGGTACTTCACTTTTTAATGCTGGAGGGGAGCGCAGATCGGGGGACCCAGGCGAGGGAGGGGGGGTCCGCCCCCCTCCCCACCGCTATGCCCAATACCCTCTTCCTGCCCGCTATCCCTCCAGCTCGGCGGCCCCCCACCCCCTGAGGGGGGGGGGGCGATTTTTTCTAATTTTGCCTCAGGCGGCAAAAAGTCTAGGGCCGGCCCTGTATACAGGTGGCAGCCATTACTTCTGAGCTTAGTAGGAGGTTTTAGATCATGGGTGTGTTTGTCATCAGCTACCCTCCCTCACAGGGGCGTCGTCTATGTGAAATCTCACACAAGCTGAGATCACCTCCCCTGTGACATCAGTAGCAGCCTGTGTTTTGTTTTTAAGAAAAAGACACAGAGAGCCCAATACGGTGTAGTATGCTCGGAACAATAGTGAATAATGTAATGTGAGAAGGTTATACTCACAAACAAGGGTTACCGCTGAGGCAACCACTGTGAATGCAGGTGAGGAGATTAGACCTGTCCTCACACAGGGTTAAGAAGTCGCACTCTGTAGATAGAAGAAAGGTAGGGGTGGGTCCCCCTTCCACCAAGGGTGGACACTATAATGACTTTGATTAACAGAGGTGCCAGCAGAATAAAAACAATAATTGAAAGTTTTAAAATATGCTGGGGAGGTAGTGGTGGACTTGCCTCCGAAAGCAGACTAGACTACTTGTCTGACATAAACAAACACTTTATTAGTACCCCAATAGATGCCAATGTGTTTTGTTTTTGTTTTTTATCTCCTCCACCAGTCTGCCGGATTCTGTCCCGGCAATATGAAAGGAAGGGAGGGGTTCCTCCAATAAATGTAAAATATTTTATATTTATCATCATGCAGCTGAAAAAAGGCTGCCATTTATTATTATAATTTAGAAAATAGATTTTATTTCTGAAATCTTGTATTTTTAATTTGGGTTAATATCAAATATTACAGCATACAATAAAAGCAATGCATTAGGGTAGTTGGTTATCAACTGACACATCATTTAAATACAAACAGGCAACCAATCAACAATTTTATATGTATCATCTCCTCCCCCACCCCTTCCTTAAAGGAAACCAGAGCTGACTGATAATAAAAGTTTTATACATACCTGCTGCTTCTTCCAACCCCATGCCACCGGATCGCACCCATGCCGCCGTCCTCAATCTTCTGCATCGCCGGTACCGGCTCCCGTAACTTCAGCCAGTTGTGGCCAGTCTGCGCAAGAGAAGTGGGCCCTCTACTCTACGTATCTCTCCACTGCTGGAGCGATACGTAAAGAGCACACTTTTCTTGCGTCAGACTGGCCACAACTGGCTGAAGTTACGGGACCCGGTAATGGAGCAGGAGAAGCGGAGAATAGGGCGGTGGTGTGGGAGCGATCCGTGCAGATGGGGCTGGAGGAAGCCCCAGGTATGTACAAAACTTTTATTATAAGTCAGCTCTGGTACACTTTAAACAGTGTCAGATAAAGGGTTTGGCCTTAATTTAAAAAGCAACAACTCTTGTATGACTAACACACTGCTCCCCCTTATGACATATGTGCACAACAGCAGTATATGGTGCTTACAGACTGAACTGGATATTGTGCTAGACTGTGTTATGCAAGATGGCATCTTTCACACTAGCTAAACGTGACTTGGAGAGGATTAAGATTTTTCACACAGATGGCATTTCTTTTGGGACAAAGATAAATATATGAGCAATAGAGAGTTGGCAGACAAGTCTTTAATTGTATATCATTCTAGTCTGTAGTTCTGGTTTAATGGAAAAAGAAAAGTATTTGGTTGTCCTCCACAACCATTCACCTTGTAGTAAATGCCTTCATCACAGCATCAGCAAGCTGCTCATACAATGTAACCAATATCAGCATTCCCAGTGCCTTCAAGCAAAGTGCTTTGTTAGAGTCTAGCCTTCAGGATTGTGCATGACTGATAGATTACATGAGCATGTCACAGCTCACTATGCTGGAACAGAAAACACATGGGTGTGCTCCAGGCTCCCAGGAAGCAACCGTTCACAGCTCAGACTGAGCACAGGATGCCTATCAGACTGCTTCAAATCTGACAACTTATCACAATCCATTATCTTTTCACACCAAATATTTTTGGAGAAAAAAAAATAACATATGCATCTTTACAATTTCCCTTGCCCTCGAAGTGTGTACTTCAAATACCATATACAGTATATTTAATATAAAAGTAAGAATGTGGTTTTCAAAAAAAACTATATAAAAAACGCTTTTTGTACTACCACTTAGGACAGACAAAAGAGAAAGCTTGCCCTACAGCAGAGGTTAGCCTACTTCCATTTAGTGATGGCATGTCTAGGAGAACCTCAAGGAAAAGCTTGTGATTTGATTGATCAGCTGATTTTCAAATTATAGATTTGTGATACTATAAACCATGGATTTCTAACTGCCAAAACAGACTGGGCTTTTTTACACTACATGCGATTCTAATTCTGAAATTGATGCAATTTTACAAAGCATGCTTCTTTTCTGTGTTTTCATTCTCGTGTTGCTAGCATCCAGTGAAAATCAGAATCGCATTGCGATTTTCAGCGTAAAAGAAGCCTAGTGCACACAATCCCTGAGGTTAATAAATAGACAATAAATAGACACATTAGATGGAAAGATAGCTTAACTCCAGTGGAAAGATAACGCAACAACATGGCTGCAGTTTGAGGTTTTCAATTCTTTTCATTATGTAAAAGTATTGACTCTCAGTATAAAGAAAAATGCAGCTTTAATAATATTAATTTGAATGTGATAAAGGAAAAACAAAAAAATACATATGAATGTATGATTTACTATATAATATGCCCACAAAAAATCTGAATGTAGGCATTTTTGGCACTTGTCCTTTAAGTACAATAACTTTTAATTCAGAAGTTTTACCTTTACCCTGGCCCTAATGTGCCCTAAACATTTGTTATTTATGGGACACTTCATGCTGTTTTGTTTAAATCTGAAAGAACCTTTTACATATTGTGCCTTGTAATTTCAAGCGTAACTTCCTTAAGCAGAGCAGTGACTCGCAGAGCTTAGATTATACAACGTATGTCTTTTCCCACACAAACATCCTGCATTACCCCCATGTGAACTGTTCCAGCAGAGACTTTGGATGTGATAAGCACATTACAAATACAAAGAGCACCTGCTCATATTACATACAACAGGCTTGTTATCAGAGCTTCACAAAACAAGGCTCCATTAGGTTAATTTGCATACCCTGGATCTATGAAAGCAAGCAAGATGGTTAACTGGTGTATATGCAAAAAAGGCATCTGGAAATTTGCGTGCCTTCTAATACAGACAGTAGAATATCAACAATGTCACCGATAATCTACATTACTGACAGTAGAATATAAGTAATGCTGCAGATATTCTACTAACACCTTTTCTAACCTATGAATGCCTAACAGTAACACCCCCCCCCCCTCCTACCCCTCCACCTAATACTAAGCTAAAGCTTATGTGGTGTTTGGCTACATATTAACTGAACCCCAGAAGGCCAGTTACTTGCCCTTATGCTGCCACCGCCAAACTTCATGGTCTGGAACAGGACTGCCCATATCTACAGTATGGCTAAATAGTAGTAGCTGACCCCTGGGTGCCACTGAAAGACTTCCACTGCTATTTATTGTTCGGATTTTTAGTAGCCAAACTCCACAAACCACTTCTGTTATCTCCACCACTCCATGAGCCGTCACTTCCTCCCCTCTGACGATAGCCAGAGTTTGGCTAAATAGTAGTCAAACTTTAGTGCCCAAATTCCCCATTCTGTGATGCCATAGCCAACATTTTAATTGTAATCTATGATGGCAACCAGGTTTTCAGGGGCGCTATGCACCCAAGTTACCTGCTTCTGAAAAATTGCACATAGATTTCATTCTTTAGTGCCCATGAGGTAAATCTGAACAATATAAAATGAACATATTGCGCTCTATTCACAAAACTTCTCATAAGTGACTTATTTATCACCTAATTGATACAAATAACCTTTCAGGACATTTACAAGCAAAACAATCACTCAAAGTAAGTTGTTCCTAATTAACTTAATTTCAATATTACGTGTCTTACCTTAATTAAATTATATTTGTGCTCTTTGGAAGCTTAAAATTGTAACATACATAAGGTGAAAACAGTGGAAAACAGGTAAAAAAGCTTTGTGAATCAAGCCCATTGTAGTAAGCATCAATTAAAACAAGTATTGACACAAGGTTTCTAATGGACAAAATTAGTTCAATTTTCTACAATTTTCTCATGTATTTTAAAATGTACAGTCCAAGTAGCAGTCCATATAAGCATCTAAAATCTATTTAGCTCCAAAGGGCATTTCATCTGTTCCAAAAACAGCCTAATTCACGTTTCACAGCTCTCGGGCCACTTCTTCAGTGTAGTACACCAAAAAGCATCAAGGAGTGTTTGGTAAGCAGCACAGTTGTTATACATAAAACAAAGATGGAGCAAAGATCAAGCTGGATAATGGCCACATGTGTTCTCCACGTCCAAAGTGTACATAGATGCTTTCCCTCAGACAACACATGCTGTGGCTGAAATGTACCTAAATTCTCAGGACAACTTCTCGACATTTGTTCCACATTTTTCACTTTTTGATAACCGTGAGAGTCAAACCATTATAGGATAGTGTGTAGCTACTTTTATTGAGGGGGGAAAAACAGAAAACTTGCAGCAAAGGTCCCCAAAACAAAATACACTGAGCAGCAAGCCTAATTAGTTTAGAACATTATAAAAAGTTTTCAATATTCCAAATAACAGTAATCAAGTAATGGAAAAGCCTTACTAGAATGTGAGTATTTCTGAAGAGTTAGTAAGTAGAGCAGATCCCAATTGTCCTCTTGGCAACATGCAAGAAGCTGATAAGACTAAGTTGGAGCTTATGTCAATTTAGCAGCAGCCCATGAAACACAACCAGAAAATCTGTACATGGCAGCAGCCTGTAAGTCAAAGCATGTGTCTGTTGAGCATCATGCTATGGACTCTTTACTTCTGGGTTGCACTTTCTTGTGGAGAACAAATGGGTTACACCATCTAGGAGTGCGGTGAAAAAGCATACAAATCTATCCAGAGTGTAAAGTGGGGTTAAAATTCACATACAAATAATAATAACATCAAAGTATCACATTTCAAAATATACATCAGCCGTTTTCTTTTTTTAAGGGGACCCAGAATGCACGGTAAATAATCAGAATGAAGGAGAGACTTCCTCCTCCTAGACTTCAGTACCTAAGAAGCTGGAGTATCAACCAGGTAAATATAACACTGTGATAAGGATGGGAGCTACCAGCCAGCCAATATGGCCATGCAGGGATATGGCCTGGTAGCAGTCCCAGTGGTACACAAAAAAAAAAAGTGACAGTTATAGTAAACAAATCCAAGGCAAGAGAAAAGTCTGGCACAATGAGTTATTTCTTCTCAAGCAGAATGGTGTATATTGTTTAGTGGGTAGGCGGGAAGATAGGGCAGAGCCTGACAGAGGAACTTCTAGCAGGTTTGAAGTGAGCTCTGCTAAAAGCAATGTAAGCCACGGGATAAAGAAGATGTGTTTTTTTGCAATCTGATCTATCCTCTGAACACTATTTTTGACAAGATGTACAAGTTGTGAATGAATATACCAAAAGTCAAGTGAGGCCATGTGAGAACAATCTTAGTTCAAGAGAGGTGAATGGCTCAGAACATTTTAATTTAAAAAAAATATATATTTGTTGTATGCTACAAAACGATGTGACACAAGTCTGTGACCCCAGGTTTCTGCACAACATCGTACTACTGACCCACACTAAATACAGTAATTTTCCTGTTCAATCCACAATGGGTAGATGAGCACTTGCACACTTCATAAAAATAAGGTTCGAGTGATAAAAGAAGCCAAGGTAAGGGATAAGTACTTTTCATAATAGCTGGGAAATGTCTGTTCTAATTTTTTCATCTATTGCTATAAAGGCGTGTTTGAGAAGCATGCATTCTTCACAATAACTTTCCATTGACTACAAAATGCCAGCAACACAATCAGGTATAAACCGGTAGTAGTTGAAAAATCTCATATGCAAACAATGTGTCTTCATTGAGACCTGAAAATGGATGAGAGCAATTACTACACAGTCCCACCCCGAATCCACTACACATTATCTGTAAAGTTGCTACTATTATATCTATTTTTTAAAACCGTGCCAACATACTATACAATCTTGTTCAATACGTAATAAGGGATGAAAATTTCAAATGTACAATTAAACCATTTTTACAAACTGCGACATATGAGGAAAGGACCATATCAAAACTAACCTCAAAGGAACATAAGATATAGTAAGTTCAGATTCCCAAAAATATTCCAAAGCATCTCAGATGATGCACTGCAGCCTTGAAATAATAGTCACTGCCTGTGAATACTGCCTGGGATGCTGTTTCCAAGGAGTTTGCATGCATTTTTTCAAATGTCCACCTCTCACACAAGTCACAAAAAGATAAGTAGGGTAACTAGTTAGATTATAAAACTGGCCATGAAATTGTGATACCCACTGACACTTAGTGATTGAATTTTCCTGGTGTACTCTAAAAAGTGCTGTGGAAAATGGATTGGTGCATTATAAAAGCATAATAGCAATTATGATTACAAGCGTACCCCATTTGTGGTAAGGGGTTACTAATGTATCTGAGAGTCTTGAGGACCAGGTTCAATTCCACTACCAAACACAAACTTTTTGTAGGGGTCAGATAACCATGTAAATTTGGCAGCTGTAAGTAAACTGACTGACAGTTCCTGAGTTTCATTTAGCGGACATTTATTTGTTTTCTAGTTGCGCAGATATTTGCTTTTTTTTAATATTCTGCTTAACACTAGTTATCAACACTGATAAATACAGGTGAGAAAGCCTACTATGCTCCAGTTGAAACCAGCCTACTGTGCTCCATTTTAAACCATACAGATATTCATGTTTATAAAATACATCTCCTCACTAGTCTCCAGATACCACCCCAACCACAATCTCTACTCTGCACACAACCTTTTTCTGTCTTCCTCTAGAACCATCTCCTCACATTCAAGTATACAAGATTTTTCACAATCATTCCCTCCTCTTCCGGATTACCTTTCAAAACACATCCGCCACTCTCCAACCTTTGAAATCTTTAAGAGCTCCCTCAAAACTCACTTTTTCAGACAAGCATACTTACATGTCCCCTCAACCTCTGGCCAAGTTGTGTTCCTTACTAAATAGAACATAAAACATACTCCCTCTAGGTATACATACATTACCCCACATCTGGTTTCCTCCCTATTGCTTTAGATTGTAAGTTCGCAAGGGCAAGGTTCTCTCACTCTTTTGTGTCTTGGAAATAGCTATACATTTTGTTCATCACATTACATTTGTCCCTGTAATTACTATGTTGTCTACCAATTCTGTATTACGTACCAACGTCTTCATTTTGTGTATTACATAGTGTTAATCAGCGCTCACCATTTGGTACAAATATATGTAAATAAATACAAAAATAATAAGATCCACAATTGTATAATCAAGCAGTATCAGGGATTGAGCTTTGCTCTGATTGATCGTCTATATTTTGTTTATACCATCATCTGTATTACAGTATTATGTACCCAACGTTTGCTACATACTATGTACAGTATCATGTATATATTGGCGTGTTATTAATCAATCAATAATAATTTTAAGATTGTAAATATCTGGATTCTGGTGTAACGGTTGGTGTCAGCACACAGAGAGTATCTGATTATTGATGATCTGCAGTATCACCAACAATACAGATGTATACCTGATTATTAGTGATCTGCAGAATCACCAATACTACAAGTATGGCTAACCTCTGGACACCTAATAAAGTGTAAGTGTTTGGGTGCAACCGTAACTTTAATGGTTAATGAGACCTCACCAGAGGGGCTGGTGAGGTATAAACAGTACACTGAGCGTGTACTAACGTATAATCTCCAGCAAGCTGGAGAGACTAAACTGAAGAGGCTGAATCTCCCGAGGAGCGGGTGATTCAGACTATACTGCAGGTAATTAAGGCAAACTATAGCCTAACAGAGCTTCTGAACCAGCGAAGCTGGCGCAGTAACACCTCACCAGTGGCGAGGGCCCACTGGCGAGTAGAATGGTCAGACAGACAGGGTTCGGTAACAGAGAGGTAAGTATCGGTACAGAATCGTGAGACAAGAGAGTAAACGGTAATCAGGCAGAGGTTCAGCAACAGGTAGGCAGATAGGCAAAGGTACAGGATCAGAAGGCAGGATCAGAGTCAGAGGGAAAAGCTAAGAGTCATACACAGGAGATCAAACAGTAAGCAATATCCTAGTCTTGGTGTGAAATCCGTAGCATCAACACCAGGGAACTAGTCTAAACAAATAACAATAAACAGATAAAAATCTCCTAGACTTGGTGTGAAATCCATAGCATCAACACCAGGGAATTAGCCTAAGGTCTGAGCGCTAACACGCTAGCATTCACGACAACAGACCAAGCAGCAATGCAGCCCGGAGGCTTATGAAGCAGAGGAGACCTCACTGGCACGCCCCCTTCTCATCAGCCAATCCTGGGCGCCGTGGGTCTCCCCTGATGTCAGCCTGCGCGCTATGGCAGCCCCCTGCACGGGAGAACGTTCCGTCCTCGGCGTCCTGGACGCCGAATGGACGGATGGCCGCATGGAGGCAGCTGCGGCGGCGGTGCTGTCTGCCACAGCTGCTTCGTTTCTTAAATCTGGTTTAAATGACTCTTTTGCGTTAATTTATAAATACAGAATTCTAGAAATCACACTTTTTTTTTTACTGCTTTAAGCTATGTTACATTCACTCCTCTTAAAGCAAATCATGAACTGAGGCATGTATGAAGCATCTGACTGTAGGAAATGTCCAGCTCCTCTCCTAGCAACCAATCAATGACCCATCTATGTTCTGTTAGCAAGAAAGGAAGAAACCGATTAGTTGCTAGGAGAGGAATAGAGTTGAACACATCATGCATGAGGTCCAAAGTGTTTTACTTATCTCTATTGATCTGACTGCTAATAATGAACTAGGAAATGTATTTCTATAATGCCTGTATCTAAGCACATATTAGGTAATCATATCGCTGCCTTATTGACACCCACTGTTACTCAGAACAGTAATATATTTTATACCTAACTAGTCTAATGTACCGTATTTTTCGGACCATAAGACACACTTTTTCTCCCCCAAAAGTGGGGGGAAAAAGTGCCTGCGTCTTATGGTCCAAATGTAGCAATTTAAACACAAAAAAAAAAAAAAAGTTCCTTACTGTGCAGTCTCTGTATGTGCTCTCTTGCTCCTGCCTCCATGCCCGTTGTCCCTGCTGCATGCCAATCACTCCTGCTCCTTGCTCTGCCGCCAATCATGCCCCTGCAGCAGCCATGTGCCCAATCACCTCTGCTCCTCATTCTGCTGCCAATCGTGCCACCACTGCAGCAATGTGCTCAGCTCTAATGCAGCCAATTACCCATAATCTTCGCTTGTTTGGTGCCACCGCTGCAGCCATGCCTCTTTGTCCGGTGTGCCCAATACAGCTAAAACCGGCAACTCAGTGGCCAATCACCCCTTCTCCACGTCGCTGCCAGCCTCGCTCTTTGCCTCCGGACTTGCCTCCTTACAGTAAGAATCCACGGCCACTCAGCCCAGCTTGATGCGACTAATCCTTTGCCTCCAGGATGTCCTGCTTCATGGCTTGCGATCTCCGCCCACCACTTCGCCGTATTGCAGGACTGGAGCAGCAAGGTCCTTGAGCCGGGCATCGTGATTGTGGCCGCGGCTGAAGTCTCTGTCCCCCCGAGGAAGTATTGCGGAAGTCGGGCAGCAAGGTCCTTCAGCCGGGCATCTGTGATTGTGCTTGCGGCTGAAGTCTTTTTCCGTCCGAGGAAGTATTGTGGAACTCGGGCAGCAAGGTCCTTGAGCTGACACAAGCGGCTGCTGTTGTAGCCTCTGCCCCCCCGCACATGAAAGAAGAACAGCATGGTGAGAGAGATCTGCTGCAGACAGTGCTGAGCCAAGTCCCTTGGGAGACGAGTACCATGTGGCTGCTGGCCCTTACACTTTTTAGTTATACTGCTAGACAGCCTGATATGATCTAGCTGCAAAGAACTACAAGTCCCAGCATGCCTTTAGATGACAAAAGGCTGCTGCAGCATGCTGGGTGTGATGGAGTATACAGAGGGGAAAGCAGTACAGGTGTTAGTGTAAGGCAGTTAGTGTAGATGGTGGGGCAGGAAGGGCTAGTTTAGGGTAGTTATCGTAGCTAGTAGGGCAGCTTAGATGAGACAGTTTGTGGGGAAAAGATCCAGAAGACACCCCTGCACCATGGACGCACTTAGGTTTAGTATGTATTATTTTTTCCTGTTTTTTGCCCTCTAAACCGGGGTGCGTCTTATGGTCCGGAGCGTCTTATAGTCTGAGAAATAAGGTATCACATTAAAATGAAAAAGCACCAAAGCATGTTGGATTATAGAAAATTGCTAGGGAAGTAAAATGTGGCAAAAACTATTCAGCGCTATAAGGTCACAAAGGAGCTTGAGATCGGCAGTAAATGCAAGACCCTGTCACTCAGGAGGCTGACTCTCGGACAACTCCCACATACCAATCATGACTATTTCAATGGAATGGCATGTTATTTTCCCACCCTGTCATTGGTCAGCAGTGTCACAATTTTTTCAAATCATGTGACCAATGTCACATGTCAATTAGGAGCAAGCCAAAATCTACTTCTGCATTACAAGCAGGCCACTTAATGTAATTTACTCTATGTTATTGAAAATACAGATTTTGGGTGGACTGATGATTTAAAGCGGACCCAAACCAAACATTTTTTTAATTCAAAAGGGGTTTCTCCAATAAATGTCAACTATTTTATATTTGTCATCATGCAGCTGAAAAAAGGCTGCTATGTATTATTATAATTTAGAAAATAGATTTTACTTCTGAAATCTTGTATTTTTAATCTGGGTCCACTTTAAGTTGGACAGTGTACAGAGAAACAACACAAGCGTTTTACACTCAACAACCAATCAGATTTTAGGGTGCTTTTCTCTAAACACACTAGGAAATTCAATGAAGGCAGCTTACATGTTGCTATGACAAACGGCTTATAGATAGCTGTGACAAAAAGCTTAATAAATCAACCATACTATAGCCTCTTCGGCCTGGAGCAACATTTCAGTGTTCTTTCATGACTTTAACAGAAACAGATCTAGATAATATTTATTGCCAAATAAACAATGGTGACATATCTATGACATGTAATGCTATCTTTTTCTTTTTGCTAGATATGCAGGAGAGTTCAGCAGGAGAGATTAAGATGTGACAGGTGATGCATCCCTGAAATTATAATTGAGCTTCAAAACAAGCTGTTAAACAGAGCTTGGTGTTCTACCAGATGTATCTCACAGGACATGACAGGATTACTAATTGTTTCTCTACATGCAGGTCAAAAACTTACTGTGCAAAGCAAACGCAGTTACTAAAAGCATCCACCTACACCTTCTAATGTGCTGTTTGAAAATGAAACTAAGGAATAGTATTGTTTACTATACATGGGCAGTCCCAGTGGGGAAAAGGTGATTGTTGGGCCATAGTGCCAGCAAGATATTCATAAGCATCAGCAAAGCAAGCCCATAATTTTAAAGTGTACCCAAGGTGATATGTGACATGAGGAGATAAACATGTGTATGTACAGTGCAAAACATAGTAATATCCAGACTCTTTTTCTTTTTTCATTTTGCTGCCTGAAAGAGTCAATTTTCAGGCATGCAAGTGGCAGCTCCTGTCTTGTCATTACGTTGTCGAATATATAGTAAACCTCACTGATGAGTAAATTAAACCCATAAAAGTTTTCCTGGAAGAATACAACTTCTGAGGGCAGGGGAGACACAGAAAACCAAAATTAGCTTACCTGGTAATGCTGTCTTTAATAACCCTCCAGGACAGGTGCTACATATGAAATTTGGGCTCCGCCCTCAACAGGAAACACAAAGAACTAGCTCTCTATAAGTTCCACCCCTCAGTATCCACCTGCCAGTACGTTCCAATTAACTGTCCTGATACCGATTCTTCTTTTAAACAATTTAACAAAAAACTTGCATATACATAATCATCCGTATAAACACACAGAAATATATGCTTCAGTCAATATTATACATAAATATTATATACCGTATTTCGCGCCGTATAAGACGCTCCGGAATATAAGACGCACCCAGGTTTAGAGGGCAAAAACCAGGGGAAAAAAATATACTAAACCTGGTGCATCCATATTCCAGGAGCGTCTTGTACATGTCGTCCTGTGTGTCCTCATGTGTGCTCCTGTGCCCCCCATATCCTCATGTGTCCTTCTGTGTGTCCTCCTGTGCCCCCATGTGTCCTCCTGTGCCTCCCATGTGTCCTAATGTGCCCCCCATGTGTCCTCATGTGCCCCCATGTGTCCTTCTGTGCCTCCCATGTGTCCTCCTGTGTGTCCTCATGTGCCCCCCATGTGTCCTCCATGTGTTCTCCTGTGTGTCCTCATGTGCCCCCCATGTGTCCTCCTGTGCCCCCCATGTGTCCTCATGTGCCCCCCATGTGTCCTCATGTGCCCTCCATGTGCCCCCCATGTGTCCTTCTGTGCCCCCCATGTGTCCTCCTGTGCCCCCCATGTGTGCCTATATGTTCTCCTGTGCCCCCCCATGTGTCCTGTGTGTGCTCATGTGCCCCCATGTGTCTTGCTGTGCCCCCTCATGTGTGCTCCGGTGCCCCCATATGTCATCCGGTGCCCCCATGTGTCCTCATTTGCCCCCCTTGCCTGAGTCTCTTGGCCCCCCATAGGGTGTCAATAGCGGCGGCAACTTACCTTTGGCAGGCTCCCGCGCTGATCCTAGATGATTGCGCTGCCCCCCGCTAGCCTCCTCTGCCTCCCCCCTGCTTATCTGGCCCCCCTGGGTGTAGCAATAAGTATCGGCAGCTTACCTCCGCAGTGCGCCCGCGATGACTGCAGACGTCCGGCTTCCAGGCACTTCTCGCTATAGTGACCGGCTTGAACTGATGACGCGCAGTTCAAAGCCGGTCACTAGAGCGAGAAGTGCCTGGAAGACGGACGTCTGCAGTCATCGCGGGCGCACTGCGGAGGTAAGCTGCCGATACTTATTGCTACACCCGGGGGGGCCAGATAAGCAGGGGGGAGGCAGAGGAGGCTAGCGGGGGGCAGCGCAATCATCTAGGATCAGCGCGGGAGCCTGCCAAAGGTAAGTTGCCGCCGCTATTGACACTCTATGGGGGGCCAAGAGACTCAGGCAGGGGGGAGGAAGGCAGGCACAGAAAGGCAGGGAATCCCCGACGTGGCGGCGGGTCGCGGTTTGTATCGGCGGGCGTTATTAAGTCGGGGATTCCCTGCCTTTGCCGTATAAGACGCAGGGACTTTTTCTCCCCATTTTTGGGGGAGAAAAAGTGCGTCTTATACAGCAACAAATACGGTATATATATATATATATATATATATATATATATATATATATATATATATATATATCTCAAAATGGGTGGGTCACCTGTCCTGGAGGGTTATTAAAAACAGCATTACCAGGTAAGCTAATTTTGGCTTTTTCCAATAACCCTCCAGGACAGGTGCTACATATGAGATGATATGCAATAAATACCAACCTCAGGGAGGGACAACAGCCTGAAGAACTTTTCTTCCAAATGCCTGTTCTTCTGCTGATAAGCCTAGTCGGTAATGCCTAATGAAGGTGTTCACGGATTTCCAAGTTGCTGTCTTGCAGATATCCGCCGCTGTTGCTCCAGATCTATAAGCCCAGGAAGTTGCCACTGACCCTGTTGAGTGAGCGGTTACCTCTAGGAATTTGAACTCCTTTTTTGATTTGTAACTGACAAACAAAAAAACTAATAACTAGAGGTTCTAATTCTAACCTCTCATCCAAGTATAGTGATAAGGCTGCCACTTGGATCTTTAGGGTACTCAACGCTAGATTTTTGTCAACGTATTCTTGCAAAAATTCTAACACTGTAGCGAGCTTATTGGATCGGAATCCTGTCTTTCTCTTCCATTGACAAAAAGTTTTCCAATAGTTTTGATATATTGCTCTAGTGACTTTCTTTCTACTTTTAATTATATTCTCTGTCAGATAACCATCTATCTTTTAAGATCTTCCTTTCACCAAGCTGTCAATCGAAGATTCGGAAGCTGAGTCCATTTGTCTTCTCTTTTTGAGAAGGTTTAGTATTTCTGTTAATGGCATTGGTCTGTCCACCAGCATCAACTTAATCATTGGATACCAGATTGTTTTCAGCCAATCTGGTTCAATTAAGATTAGATACATTGTTGTCGATTTCAGCTTCTGTAATACTATTGGTAACAGCGGTATTGGAGGAAATGTATAAGATATTTGATAATCCCACATTTGAGCCAAGGCATCTACTCCCGAAGCGCCTCTTGGGTCTAGAGAGAAGAACTGGCGGCACTGAGTATTCTCCAGATTGGCGAATAAATCGATCTGTGGTTGTCCCTACTTTTTCGCTAATAACTTGAACACTTCAGGACTTAGCATTAGTTCAGAGTTTGATAGTCTCTTCCTGCTCAACAGATCCACCACACCGGCGTACCTACCGGGGATGCGACCCCCTCAGCTGCAGGGGGGCCGGGGCTGCTCTGGGGCCCGCTCACTGTGCGCAGGGGGAGCGCTGCTATGGACCCCCCAGCAAGGTGCTAAACTGGCCGCAGCGTCTGATAGACGCTGCACCAGTTCATTCCCCGCAGCCCCGCTCCAGCAGCCTGCATAGTCTCTGGCAGGCAGAGCAGGGCTACGGCAAGATGGCCGCCGAAGCCCTGTACTGGAGACTATTTGTGTCTCCAGTACAGGGCTTTGGCAGCCATCTTGCCGTAGCCCTGCACAGTGCCTGTCAGCGCGGGAGATGTGCTGCAGTGCACAGGAGGATCGTCGGGGAGCTGAGAGGCCTGGAGAGACTCCTGACAGGTAAGGAATGTTTTTTTACAGGGGCATTTTTTTTCTGGTGTCTGCTGCCCACATTACGATATTCTGGTGACTGACTGCTGCCCACATTAGGATTTTCTGGTGTCTGCTGCAGTGCTGCCCACATTAGGATTTTCTGGTGACTGCTGCCCACATTACGATTTTCTGGTGTCTGCTGCCCACATTACGATTTTCTGGTGTCTGCTGCCCACATTACGATTTTCTGGTGTCTGCTGCCCACATTACGATTTTCTGGTGACTGCTGCCCACATTACGATTTTCTGGTGTCTGCTGCCCACATTACGATATTCTGGTGACTGACTGCCCACATTGCGATTTTCTGGTGACTGCTGCCCACATTGCGATTTTCTGGTGACTGCTGCCCACATTACGATCTTCTGGTGACTGACTGCCCACATTGCGATTTTCTGGTGACTGACTGCCCACATTGCGATTTTCTGGTGACTGCTGCCCACATTAGGATTTTCTGGTGACTGCTGCCCACATTAGGATTTTCTGGTGTCTGCTGCCCACATTACGATATTCTGGTGACTGACTGCTGCCCACATTAGGATTTTCTGGTGACTGCTGCCCACATTACGATATTCTGGTGACTGCTGCTCACATTAGGATTTTCTGGTGACTGCTGCCCACATGGCGATTTTCTGGTGACTGCTGCCCACATTGCGATTTTCTGGTGAACTCTGCCCACATTACGATTTTCTGGCCCACATTACGATTTTCTGGTGAACACTGCCCACGTTACGATTGTCTGGTGAATGCTGTCCACGTTACGATTTTCTGGTGAACGCTGCCCACATTACGATTTTCTGGCCCACATTACGATTTTTTGGTAAACTCTGCCCACATTACGATTGTCTGGTAAAATGCTGCCCACTTTACAATCAATTTACAGTGAAACGCTGCCCCATTACGATTATTTGGCACCTATGGGGGGGGGGGGGCATCCAAATATTCGCAGGGGGGCCCAGTGATTTCTAGTTACGCCCCTGATCCACCATGTTGCTTAATGAACCCTTTAGGTGAACCGCTGAGATCGATTGAAGATTGTCCTCCGCCCAATCTAGCAGCTGCAGTGTCAAATCAAGAAGTTGTGATGACCTGGTACACCCTTGTTTGTTTACATACATTACTACTGTTATATTGTCTGACCTGATCTTGAACATGCTGGTCTTTTAACCTGTATTTTGCATGGTCTAGGGCTCTCTTCACTCCCAGATGCTCTCTGAAATTTGAAGATTGAGTCGTAATCTGCTTTGACCAAGTTCCTTGTAGATATATCCCATCTATGTGGGTTTTCCCAACAATACTTGCGTCTGTTAACACTTTTGTCATCTGAAACTATCATAGTCGTCCCTGAGTGACATTGTCTGCTATTATACACCAACTGAGTGATTGTTTCACCGGTGTTGGAATAGACACCATGCGGTCTAAAGCTGCATGATTTACTTTCCAACTGCGCAGGAGCCGTTGTAATATTCTCACGTTTCAATCAAGGATGGTCGTAGTCAGCCAACTTCGCTACGCTGGAACTACACGTGGTTTTACTCAATTACACTTCGCCAAACTACGGCTGCGAATATCAAATATTCGTTTTGTATGCATCATGTAGACTACGCATTTAAAATACGCAATTACGCGTAGTGTTTGCGGATGCTTGTGCCCATATGCAGAAAATTTTACGCATTAATTTCTCTATAAATGCTTATACCGGGACCTCTTCAATGCATACACTCCCCTTTCCCCTGCGTAAATTTGTAAGCATACAATCGCACGCTGAAAATTAGACGCGAGAAACGCATTCGTAGTTCACTACGCAATACACCCGTTAACTATACACAGTGGGAGCAAGCTACGTGTAGCAGTACTTCATTACGTGTAAATTCGTAAGCGTTGTTTTGAAACTTCACCTATGAACTACGATGCGTAGATGCGAACTATTCTGCTCATCCCTGGTTTCAATGCCCAATACACTGCCGGTGCTGTGGATGTCAAAAATCCTATTAGACTCATCACTTGTTTGACTGTTACCATTGATTTTTGCTGGAAATTTTCCACTAAGGCATGAATCTTGACTAACTTGTCTTGTGGAAGAAATAATTTCTAAGCTATGGAATTGATTCTGAACCCCAAGAACTGAATAACCTGTGTCGGAATCAAATTTGATTTTTGTCGGTTCCCTAACCAACCTGCTCGTACCAACTGCTGGATGACAAGATCTCTGATGTTTCCACTTCACAATACTGTGTCACTACTAAAAGGTTGTCTAAGTATGGAATTATCATAACACCTTTTTAAATGTAGGGTTCCCACAATTTCTGCCATTACTTTTGTGAAGATTCCGGGTGCTGACGTGATTCTGAATGGGAGCAGTAGCAGACCATGCTTTCTTAAGAGAAAATTCAACGTATTTTCTAGGTTTTTAAAGAGAGTCTGAAGCGAGAATAAATCTCGCTTCAGACCTCATAAATAGCAGGGGCATGTGTGCACCTGCTAAAACGCCGCTATAGCGCGGCTTAACGGGGGTCCCTTCACCCCCAAATCCCCCTCGATACACCCGGGGAGCGCTTCCTGGTTGGGGCAGGGCTAACCGGCGCAGCCCTGCCCCACGCGCGTCTGTCAGCGCGTATCTCCGCCTCTCCCCCGCCCCTCTCAGTCTTCCTTCACTGAGAGGGGCGGGGGAGAGGCGGCGATGCACCGCTGACAGACGCGACTGGAGGCAGGGCTGCAGCCGTTAGCCCTGCCTCCAGGAAGAGACAGCCAGCGACCTTTTCACGACACACTTTTGCGGGGGGTGGGTTGGGGGTGAAGGGACCCCCGTTTAGCCGCGGGATAGCGGCGTTTTAGCAGGGGCACACGTGCCCCTGCTATTTATGAGCTCTGAAGCGAGATTTATTCTCGCTTCAGAGTCTCTTTAAGGCGGCCTTAGACCTCGAATGCTAACTCATTCACCTTCCAACCTGACTAAATGTAGCATCAAGTCTAGAACATGAAGCCCCAGGCTTAGCGTCTTCCTCAGAAAATGGAAAACGCCTTTTCAAACCGAGGCTACTTTCACAGTGGGACATTGCGTCTTGATGCAACGTTACAATCGCAACCCAAACTTACAACGCAACACCCCCAAAAAGTTGCATCGTACGTTAATGGCTAAGGCAATGAAAACTATGCTTCTAAGTCATTACTGAGCATGTGCAAACCGTCTAACGCAGCTAACAACATGTATAACGCACAGCATGCAGCACTATCTAACAATGATACACGTTACACACAAACATAACGTGTGCACTGTGAATGTCCCACAGACTTAGTATTGCTGTGCGTTAGTCTGCGTTGAATCATTCATAACGTGCCTTTTTTTAATGTCGCATTGTGAAAGAGGCCTTAGATACAAATAGTCTTTTATCCAGCTCTTTCCATTGAGCTGTGATTACGGTTTTAATAGAGGAATATGAACTGGGAAACATAACTGCTCACATGGTTCCATTCCTGTGTATAGCATGTAAAGATATTGCAGATTTTTTTTTATTTTTTTTGGTGGTGGCATATCCAAAGTTGAATGAATTGCCTTCAATAATTCTTCAGTTTCTTCCAGCAGCAAACTTAAACTTTGAGGACTTTACAGTCTCCTCTGCTTCACTCTGTACAGATAAAGCCTCAGAAGATTTGTAATCAGGATTAACAACTTCCTGCTCACTATCATCTTCCTCTTCAGAAGAAAGTATTATTCTAGGAGATTTCCTTATTGCTTTCTTAGGTTTTGTAGATTGAATTTAAGCAGTCTGAAGCAGTTGTGAAACTGAAGTAGAAGGAAGGCTTTCTCTAAAAGCTTTAAACGTTTCCACCATTTCTTGCCTAATGGATAACAAACTCCTTGCAAGATCTTGTAGTATCTTCATTATTTACGCTTGAAATGCATTTTTGACAAGATACTTTAGACCAGTCTAAGGCCTTTTGCACACTGCATGCATTTGCAGTGTGCAGGGAGCCCAAGACTTCTTTCCCACCAGGACGTTGTGTTTTAGGGACGTTATAGGTTGCATAACGTACCCCTAACGCAACGCCTGGTGGTGCTGGAGGAGGACGCTACCAAGAACAGCTCTTGGTGCGCCTTTTTCGCGCTGTGCAATGCGGAGACCACGTGATCCGCATCACGTGGTCCCACCAGCCAATCACCGCACAGTGCGGCCGCTCCAGGAAGTAAACACTGCACATCACAGTGCAGTGAATATTAATTAGCCATGTGGCTGGCCGCGGAGGAGGAGGGGACCTCTTCTTCCAACATAACTGCGCATGTGCAAACAGTCTAACGCGGCTTAGCCGTTTATAACGCACAGCATGCAGCACTTTTGTCTTTACCTGCTGCGTTACAATGCAGCCCATTGATTTTTCATTGCTGTGCGGTGGGCTGCGTTTACAGGCTGCACTAACGTGCGCCTGTAACGTCTTACTGTGAAAGCAGACTTATGCTGCATACACACTTGAGATAAAAGTCTTTAGAAAAGGCAAGATCACAGACCAATTCTACCCCATTCCATGTAGTATGAGAGCCATACTCTACACAGTCTATTCTATGGAGCTGCACTCCCCATCAGATAAAATCTTTGCAAGATGCTGCACACAAAGATGCCTGTACACACTCAAAAGATCATTATCTGCAAAAGATCTCTTCCTGCAATAGATCCATTCCTGCAAAATGCATTCATAGTCTATGAGATCTGCAGATCATCATACACACCTTGTTTAACAGGCAATCATCTGCAGATCAGATCCACCAGGATGGATTTTCAGATCTGCAGATGAATGCCAGATATGCAGATGAAGTCTGTTAAACAAGGTGTGTATGAGGATCTGCAGATCTCATAGACTATGAATGCATTTTGCAGTAATGGATCTATTGCAGGAAGAGATCTTTTGCAGATAATGATATTTTGAATGTGTACGGGCATCTTTGTGTGCAGCATCTTGCAAAGATTTTATCTGATGGGGAGTGCAGCTCCATAGAATAGACTGTGTAGAGTATGGCTCTCATACTACATGGAATGGGGTAAAATTGGTCTGTGATCTTGCCTTTTCCAAAGACTTTTATCTAAAGTGTGTATGCAGCATTAATATAATTTCTTATTACAGAGAAGGCAATTGCTGGACCCATCAGAGCTATCAGAAGGCTCAATAGCATCCTGAAAAACATGCAAATGATGATTTAATCAATTAAGTCTGCTAACCAGCATGCATAAGATAGCTATTTGGCAAAATCAGTAAAACCCAGACTTAGCTCCACTCATAAAGCTAGGCATATATATTAAGTATAACAGTGAAACTTAATCCAATTTCAAAGTTTCAAATTCAAGTAAATTAAAAATCATGCTGCCCATTTAAATGCAAGATGCATATGACAAATTAAATGTGCACAGAACACATTTTGCTGGGCCAATTAATTGATTTTGTCCACCTGCATGCACAAACCTCATGATGAAGTTATCTGTAGCAAAGTTATAAAATCCAGCAGTTTAAGTAAAGACATGAGACCATGCTTAAGTTAAACACCCATAATCCAAACAATTTGGGTAAATAAACATAGTGCTGAATCCATGGGCAATAGTAGACAAAAGACTTGGTACTTATCCGTTAGCCGGGCGCATCCGGCAGGTGGCGCTAATTACTATTCCCCCTCCAGGCCGACATGGATAGTAGGGAAAGATGTAACTCTGGTGGAGTTTTGTCGCCACCTAGAGGATGCGCCCGGCTAACGGATAAGTCCCAAAGACTTTATACAACCATCAGCGCTGTAAGAAATTAAAAAAAAAAAATCTTCCCCTGCGCCAGGTTTAGGAATAGACCTCAGAATCAGACGGGCAACCATCCTCCGATGTCCGCTGCCACTTACTTGGTCTGCCATCCTCTGTCTCGTGTCCATCTCCACCAAACACCAACCGCGGTGTGGGGAATGGACCTCTCGGCGTTCTGACAGCTGCGCGTACCGGATACCGGATCTGATGTCACCGTAAGGGCGGAAGTGTCGTGTTCACAGCGCTACTGCCCTTGCCTCCGCTCTGGACACGCTGGGAATCACACTACCGCCAAAGGAAGTCACCTTTCCGCCTCCGCAAAGTGAAGCTTCCCTCCGACACGCGATCGGTCTCCACCATGCTGCCTCAAACACCGTCTCTCCTTACATAGCTGACCTCCAGCATGCTTCAGAGATCCACTACTGTGGAAAAACAAGGTACACCCCCAGTAATCCTTCCAGGACAGGGCTACCTATAAAAGTTCCATGGCCTCAGCACTCCCTGGCTGCTGACCATATCTAGCTGTAGAGAGCTAGAGGCTTCCCGGGACAGGAAACACAAAGAACTGGCAGGTGTATACTGAGGGGAGGAACGTATAGAGAGCTAATAAAGCAGAGGGACACCAAGAGCCCCAATAGTGTAATTCGTCTTGGGGACAACAAAATAAATGAGAAGTTAAAATTATACTCACAAACCAGGGTTACCAATAGGCAATCACTGTATAGGCAGGTGGGGAGAACAATCCTGACCCCACTCAGGAATAAAAGGTCGCTCTCTGTAGACAGGGAAATAGGGTAACAACCCTCCACCCAGGGTGGACTCAATGTAGTGTACAAGATACAGAGGTGCCAAAAGAATAAAAGGTAATTAAATGAACTTAAAAAACCAACTGGTTAAACAGAGGAGGCAGCGGTGGTCTTACCCCCTCCAAACAGACACAGGCAAGGACTGCGATTCAGACAGTCAACAATTTATTCGGAACTCCAAAAAACAATGCAACGCGTTTCACGGGCCATACATCCCGCTTCCTCAGGCAAAATACAGTAGGGGTCACAGCATCTGTATTATATCAGCGAGCTCGGCGCCTCTATCAAGAGACCTAGTTCTTTGTGTTTCCTGTTGAGGGCGAAGCCCAAATCTCATATGTAGCACCTGTCCTGGAGGGTTATTGGAAAAAAAGGTCAATAATTTAAGTATTTTAACTCTGGGACTCTTGATAGACTGTCATTGAGCAGAGACAAACATTCAAATCACTTTGTAAATGTTTAAAGTGTACCAGGGACGGTAATATATTAGATTTGATACTTACTCAGGGCTTCCTCCAGCCCCATAATCATGTCTGAGTCCCTCACCATCCTTTGGTAGTCTGGCGCTCAGCTGTAATCAGCCCCGGTAACTGGTTCAGTCGCGTCAGTCAGGGTCTTCTGCACATGCGTGGAAGGTGCATGTGCAGAAGACCCCGACTGACGTGACTGAACAAGTTACCAGGGCAAAGCCATGTGAGGTCTATAAAAAAAGTCATTTTTAGGAGTAGGAGGATACATTTAAATGTTCATCTCATCAGTTTCACCTCGGGTTCACTTAAGGCCCGGTTCACATTAGCGTTCGCTATCCGGATTTTCCGGATCTGATCAGGACCGCATACTGTACAAACGGAACGTACGTTCCGCATAGCAATGTAAAGTCTATGCGGACGTTCACACGCGTCCGTTCCGTACAGTACGGAGCCGGATCGGATCCGGACTCTTTTCCAACATGCGCTATTTTTTGGGTCCGGATCTCCGGCCCACGCACCCGGACCGGAGCCGGACCTGAGCCTGACAGCACCATCAGGAACACAGAAACCAATGGGGAATGGAAGGCACAGAACACACTGCCTACAAAAACCTGACGTTCTACCCCACTTCCTATGCGTATGCAAGCGGCCATTTCGGATGGGGACACATGGGCCAAGCATGTCTGGAGTGGAGCAGCAGTGACAGACGTGCTGGAGCTGTTTGGCAGAATGTCGGAGGTGGAGGTGAGGCCTACAGCGGAGGAAACTGTTTCTACACGTGCACCAGGTGAACCTTCTGCTGACCCCAACATTTTTTTTTCAAATTTCGCTATTTTTTGCCCACGGATCCGGATGGCAGCCTGATGCATGCCTGATACAAACGGACCGGATCCGGATCGGAACCGTACAGTTCTGATCAGGATCAGGTCAGGATCCGATCAGGATCCGGTCCGTTTATTTGCCAAAACACAAGTGTGAACGGGGCCTAAAGTTTAAGCTGTTTCTGACACTCTCCTCCATACCCTGAGAAACCTAGCAACCTCTGCACGGTACTGAAGCAGCCCAAGCACTTGTCTGTCCATAACAGAACTGTACCAAACAGGTGACTGGTCCTTCCCAAGTCAAGCCTGCCACTGTCGCTCTTTTCACCCCAGACGTAAGCTTGCCAGGTATCCCTAACTTGACAAGTAGAATACTGGTAGTGCACAGCCACAGCCCATATTATTCCAGTCACTTATACACAGGGATGGCCCTTCATACTATTGACTTAAGTGTCATGATAATCTGTGTAATGGGGAGAGCCTGCTGTCAGCAGCAATTATCAGCAGAGGCGTCCCTTTCCTTTCCCCCAGCACTAACCTGTGATCTGAAGCCAGTTGCCCCATCCCCACTGCTCGTTCACTGAGAATAGCTCCTGCAGGAGTTTAGGGCTTGCTACCATATATGACAGCATGCACAGTGTGCTGTCACGTGGAGAGACTGAAATTTCGACTTGAGCAGTTCCCTTACATTACACAGAAATGATTAGATTGGATGAAAAAGATTGGATCAATAGTAACCACTCCACTTCTGAATTCAGCATAATTCATATACTGAATGCTCATCTGTAAGTAATCACAAGTATAATTTGATCTTTCAGCTGTGTCAGCACAGAAATTTAGCAGTCCTCATCAGACACAGCTAATATGTAAACAAAGAATGTTGACCCTTTGTCTGCTTCCATGAACGCAGGAAGTAGACACACTGCAGATTTATTGCAGAGGTTCGGTAAGCTGTAAAACTTGTTTTTGGGAGAGGTGTGTTGCCTCATTGTTATTTGGGGGACATGGGGCTTGATTCACAAAAGGGTGCTAACACAGTTAGCACACCTAAAAGCTTTGGATGTCCAAACTAGGGTGCTAAGTAGTTTGCCCGACCAAAGCTGTTACTGATCGCGCGTTAGGTTGGTGCGCCCGAAACGTCGCACCGTTCGCGTGTAAAATAGCTTTTCAGGCTATTTTGCACGTGAATGGTGTGACGTTTTGCTCGCACCATGCAGCACTAAACTTTGCGCGCATTTTAGCGCGTGATGGGCCATTTTTGCGTCCTAAGTGCCTTTTCACTGGCGTGCTACCACTTAGCACCCTTTAGTGAATCGAGGCCATGGTGTCTAAGCATGCTATTTTGGAAACATGGCAGCTTAATATGCAGTCATGTTGTTTGGCGGTTATACTGCTTTGGTATTCATACTGGCCAACTGGTGTTTGTGGAGCATGTCCGGCTATTTGTGGTTGAGAAGCATGCTGCCTACAAGCTCATACACACATGCAAGTTAGGTTATCTAAAATGATTATTCATGATCAGACAGTGAATAACTGATGCAAGGTCATTTGTGTTACATGGCCTTAATGACATTGCACACACCCACAAAGACTGTTGCCCGCAGGGATCGGGACTCGAGTGGCATATAGATGTGCATTCTGTTGCTATGGAGTGTTTGCAAAAGATATCAACACACCAGTTTTGTAGGAAAAAGCACATTTTATTGTGCTCAGCTTCCCCATGACAATTGTTTAGGTGCTCCCTTATTCAAGCCACATGGCATGATAAATGAGGACCCTGCATGGCCCCCAAAACAATGGTCAGTATCTTGTGGAAGCTGCGCACAATTAAGTGTGCCTTTTCCTGCAAAACTGGTGTGCTGCTATTTCCTGTGAACAGTTGTACCTGTAGCACTGCCTATGCCACTGTATCATGCACCCAACCTGAGAGTGACCACTTAAATCATGGACTGCTGTTGCCATGGAGGAGGTGGCAACAGGAAATTTGGGTGCCTGCTAGCGGCGGAAGTTTGGCCACCACCATGGGAGTGGTGGATAAGGTTAGGCGTGGGTGGTTAAGGTTAGGTGTAGGTATTAGGAGGGTTTAGGGTGAGAATATTCGTATACAGCTGTAGTAAGATATCTGTATTTTTTGCTGATATTTTACTATCTTCATTTGCACTGAAGTGTAGAAGATCAGTAAATTCACAGTTATTCTGCCACCGGGTTTTCGGGCGCCCAAATTTCCCCAGCACCCATTTTGCAAGTATGAAGAGGATGGTAGAAAAGACAATGATGTGATTGCACAAAAGAATAACTTATAGCAAGCCGGGTAAGGAGGGGGGAAATGGTCTTCTGCATACTGCATGTTACGCAATGTACACCCCCTAATTGTAGGCCAAAAACAGCCACCTTAGCCAAGAGTCATTAAGCATGTAGGCATAGCTTTACACCTTGAGATTGGCTTATTTTGGTGTTAAAGCAATTAGTGGTTATAATATGAATTTTGTTTCTATCAAATGCACATGAAAAAAAAACAACTTAGTTGCTAAGTTACCAGCAAGTAAAATTTACCAATTTTCTGTGCAAGCAACACATACTACAGAGATGAGTTTTTATTATAATTATCCATGTATTGCTACCGTGGAAGAATTTTTAGTTACAAACTTGTATTGTAGCCAACTACCTCAGCAACACTGACCTAGCCACAAACTGTTAATGAGAGAGATATGTAGCTAAAGAACCCCTATGTGAATAATGCCATACATGTTTATACTAATAAAAGGCTATAAAAGTAGTGTGTGTATTGTGGGTTTTATCGCTCATGTGCCATCATAAATGATAAACTTTCAATGATTCTGGCTGGGGCCACACTTACACCTGTGCATGCTTCTGAGCACCCCTTAAGGCAAATTATGGTACTGCAATTCTCCACTTTTCATTTGCCAGATCATCAGGAAACAAGACCTGTTCCCACTTTTATAAATGTGACATAACTGTGGCAAGTAGGCTTTGAACAGATGTAGAAAAAAAAAAAAAAAAGACCATGGTGATATTTTGTTAGACAATTATTGATAAACAAGCCCTTATGTATACATGTAATGTTATTTTCTTTTGTAAAGCAACAAAAATCCCGTAATGAAGGCCCTACTGAGAGGCAATGGAGCATAATACAGCTTTGTTTATCCTGTCTAGACTGAAGGGTGAGTAGTCTTCAGGAACCCTGGAGATAGAGCTTCAAGTGAGCACACTGATGCACTGGTCTTTTGCTCTTGCTGGAAATACACGTTACATTTTTTGTGTTCGATTCTCCGCACGATCTATTAGCCATTCGATCCTCTGCTTGATTCTCTTACCTTCCGCTCATTTTTCTTATCTTTTTTCCATTCACTTCTATGAGAACTCGAGCGGAACAGAATCCAGCGGAGAATCGGACATGTCGAAATTTTATCTATCGAAGGCATCTATTGGAACCATTCTCTGCAAAAACGTAACGTGTATTCCCAGTGTAACGAAAAATTCGCAACGCCGGCTGGATTGCGGAAATATGGTTGCATCCAATCCGGCAAGCGGACTTTCCAACGCGGGATGCGAAAATTTGTCCGCATCTGCTGCGCAAACCCGTCCGAGCACTCTGCTCCAAACTCACCAGCATGCTGCTCACCAGGGCTCTGCCATCTTGCCTCTAGGGGGCGGGCGCGCACGACAGACACGCCTTTATACTCTTAGAAAGCATGTCAGCTGACCTGGAGGTCAGCTGACATTTTAGCCTGCTCTGATTGATTGCTGCCTGGGGTGGAGACTTCTCTCCCAGGCAGTATATAAGGAATAACTTTTCAGTCACACTTCGTCTGTGTTTGCGATATCCTGTGTCAGCACTCAGACCTAATCAGCCTTGTCTCTGATTTTGTGTCATATATTGGTTTATCACCAATATATACACATATTATACTGTTTGATTTATCGTGTATGATTCTGTGCCTGTCTTGACTACTCTTCTGCTTCCTGATTCTGTACTTCGCCAGCCCGTACCGTTATCGACTATTGGCTTGGTTTCCGACTATTCTCTTGTCTCACGTTTCTGTACTGCTGCCGTCTGATCTGTTGCCAAACCTCATTTTGTCTGACCTTTCTCCCTTCAGTGGAACGTCTCCTACTGTAGGGTTCTATCAGAGGCTTGCCTCTTTCAGACGACCGCCACTAGCAAACCCTTGCTGCTAGAGGCCGAGACTCCTTCACTCCGTCCTTTGGAGGGTCTCACACACAGGGTTCCCATTCAGAGGTAACCACACCTCTGAGGAATTACGGTGTGGTGGATATTTCCACAGACTTGTATTTACACTGTATATTATTATTGTTGTTGTCTGCTGTTCCAGCTTGCTGGAGGTTGTATCTCTGTGCCCTATAGAGATACTCTATTGTACCAAGCACCCTCTTGCTTACGATTGTATCGTGTCACGCTATACTTGCATTATTGGTGAGTCTGCAGATCACCATATAATCAGGTATAGCATCTGTATTATGGGTTATACTGCAGATCACCAATAATCAGAATAGCGGTGCTTGCTGACACCAATCGTTACACCCAGCATTAGTTTGACTCTCCTGAAAAAGACCGCACAGAGAGAGACAGGAGTGGTCAGTGTCTAATTAACAGTGATCACAGATACTAAACTAAGCAAAACATCATTCTTGATGACAATGATGCTAATAATAGGCACACCCAGGGAGAGGCAGAAAAATTTAAACAATCGGGAGACAAAGACAGCAACAATTTAGCTTTGGTTCGTTTTCACAGACCTTTGAGTTCAGTTCTATGTTTGCAATCAATTTAATACAAAAGTTACTGTGTGTACCAGTGTACATGGACCTTTGCCTTCAGTACAGCTTTAGACAATTTTCCCATTCCCTATTATAGCTTGGCCCTGAATTGTACACACACTTCAACTCAACTGACCTGAAAGACCTGTACACAGACCTAAGGCTGATCAAGGAAGTCAAATACAAGTTTTATTTGTAATCTCAAAGTATTATGGTGGCCACTAATGATCCAATCTTTTTCATCCAATCTTACCATTTCTATGTAATATAAGGGAACTTAAATTATCTATTCAATATATTCACTCAATTTACCCTTATTCTACATGCATTTGGTAAAACTGGATAAAAAATAAAATAAAAAAAAAAAAGGATTGGATTGTTAGTGGCCACCTCTAGAGTGCATACACACAATTGTGATTGGTCAATCACTGACCAATTTAACCACCTTCATGTAGAGCCAACAGACTTTGAATACTTTAAACAGATTGTGTAGGTACAGATTGTGTAGGCAAGCTCTCACACCCTGTGGAAGAGGTAAAATCGGCCAATCAAAAGTGGATGTGTGTACCAGACTTTAGAGGCAGAGGAAAAAGAATAAAGATGGCAGCCTCCATATCCCCTTCAATTCAGGGTCTCTTTAAAGCAGAAGTGAAGGAAAATGTATGTGTTCGGGATGCATTTTACTTACCCTGGCCTCAGTCAGCAACCCACTGAGTTTGACGCAATCAAATAATGTGCTCCAAATTCAGCAGTAGAAATGGCCATGTTTGGAAAAACACTACCCAAGCATAAGTCTAAAACTTGGAATATAAACTCGTATGTATTTTTTTCTAGGCAATATGACCACTTTGAACTAATCTGTTAGAAATCTATCACCTCCACCATTTCAGATTGATTTATTTCAGGTAGTTTATCAGCTGAATGTGTAATCAGGCATCCTGTGTAAACTCCATACAAGAAGGTGGGGGAAAGAGCAGAGGGGTGTTGAGGATCACATAGTGATACATGACATCAAGCACTAATACAAAAAAGTATTAGCAATATAAATGTTGATGCTGTTTCATTCCATTTTTCTACTATATGTAATTAAAATGTGCATGCATTAAGGGCTTTAATAGGTATTCAAAGTGTTCAAGAAGTGCAGCTCAAATGCAAAAAGACATCTGTGTACATATCATATCTGAACAAACCCTGCCTAATTCCCCAACCACTCCAATGCTGAATACACACCATGAGTTTCCGCGTCGCACACGTCCGTCAATACGCTTCGATTCGATTATTTCCGAGCATTTCCGAGCGCATTACGATTACTTTTAGGTCGAATGTCATGTAAAGTATGGCAAATCGACCTAACGATCCATCGAACCGCGAATCGGACATGTCGGAAATAATCGAATCGACGCGTATCGACGGGCGCATCGAACGCGTAAACGCATGGTGTGTATCCAGTATTAAGCCTCATCTACACGGGTAGATGAGGCTGCAATCCGGCGACTCGATTAGCCGCCGGATCGCCTCTTCCGCGTCCCCGCTCGCCGCGCATGCGCCGGATTAGATTCCCCGCTCGTCCCCGCGGGCGCCACTTATCTTCCGCTCGATTCCCTGCCATTGTCCCCCCCGCGGGGAGCGAGCAGGGAATCGGCGGTGCGGAGATCCGTCCTGTCGGATCTTATCAATTGATAAGGAGCATCGCCACCGCATCTACGCGTGTAGATGCTGCTTAACGCTACACTCCCCTCATACTCACCCCCACAGGGGGTTTAAGTTTTGAGATGGCACAACCCAACTGTCTTGCTGGACAGCGATTGTCCAAGGCTCTTGGGGTTACTTTGCATGCATATAATAATGGGTCAGTTAAAAAGGACGCCAGATATAGCCGATATTCAATTTGTTTTCGAATAAAATAAGCGCCAGGAAATGCCGCAAAATATAGTTTATAATACCAATATTCTACTATTCCCCACTGAACCCTTTATTTTTGCATCCATTAAACGGTAATCAGTAAAAGTGCTAAAATACCAGTAAATTTACTGATAGTATACTGCCTAATTTATTTAGTAAAATATTGGTAATGTTTATCAATATTTTACTATGACCTAGCCTCTCCCTATTCTCACACATGAAACACCCCCCTCCCCCATCCATGGTGGTGCCTTTTTAATTGGAAGACATTATTACATGTTTTGGCCACTTCACCTGTGGGGTGAAGGACTCAAGCAAAAATCATAGTAAGGCTCCCTGCACACTGCAAATCCGTTTTGCGATTCCGTTTCCGATTTGCAATTCCGATTTTCCCTGAATGCAATCAACAGAAAAACGGAGGAAAAAACGCAGCATGCAGTAACGATTAAAAATCAGAATCGGATGTAAAAACCAGTTAAAAATCGGAATCGCATGCAACGTGCAGGGAGCCTAAGTGTAGTTTGGCTTAAAACTACATATAATATTAGGTGGTATACATTCTGTTTCGTCTGATCAAATACCACTTTAAATAATAAGCATAATATATTTAATTATATAAGTAAATTAACATTTCTGCTTAAGACAGTAATTTTTGGTCACTAGTATTTCCCATCTTCAAGTTTCCATAGCAACACCATACACTAATCTAGGAAGATTTCTTGTAAACGTTAGGCTTCTCCACAATTATCATAAAGTGTGAAAATGTTATTTGCTATGTCCACCAGGAAGAAAGAGATACGTCTTGGCATTGGCAATCCTGTGTAATATTCCGTAAAAAGGATTTTAAATACAGGCACGTGTGTTTATTTATATATAGCAATGATGTGTACAAGAGTGGTGGTGAGTAATGCAAAATATTCAGTAAAAATAACCTAGTAACCCCTGAGCTGCAACTGGAATATACAAGATTAGCATGTGAAAATGTGACAATTTGCATTATAAGAAAAAGTCTGTCCTCTTATTAAAAATAAAAAGCATAATTTAGATTATTACAGAAAAGGACTTTAAACATTAAAGAGAACCTGAACTGAAAATAAAAAGTCAAAATAACCATACACGTCATACTTACCTACCGTGTAGTCTAATACTCAATCTCTTTCTCCTCTCCTGCGTCCCATTTGTCCACTGTGATCAACTGATTTCTCCGTCCTCCTCCACTTTTAAAAATGGCCATTACCCCCTAACAGCTTCCTGGTCAGCACACTGTTAAACTGTAATATCACCTACTTGAGTCATAGGGAAACATGGACATTACCTTGCACATTCAGTTGTAACTGACAGCTGCTGATATATAACTGACAGCAACTGGTATATTTCAGTTCTGACAAAATATTGTCAGAACTGGAAGGGATCACTGTAAGAAGAAATTGGTGAGCTTCTGAGAGGAACTGATGGTGAGGTTAGTATTTAATATTCATTTGCAGCTACATCATGTGTTTATTTTAAATAATTTCCCTTGCTTCATGTTCCCTTTAACCCACCTTAAACTGATAGCTTAGATGAACCTAAAGCCAATCCAAAAAAGCCAGTTTAACTTACCTGGGGCTTCTACTGGACCCTGCAGCCGCCCTGTGCCCGTGCTGGGACTTTTTTGATTGACTTTAAGTTTCCTTTAAATTTGGTTATTTTACTACTGGAGTGAATTTGGGGGGCATGGGAAAGGGGGGGGGGGGAGGTGGGGTCCCAAGGACTGGGTTAAAATGAATGGTCAGCTTCTGACACTACTGTATATACACTATATACTGAAGTTCATGGGCATATGGAAATTTGCAATGGGGCTTAATATTTTCGAACCAGCTTGAATTCCATTTTGCCCAGCAGTTACCAGACCCTGTCTTTCTGTATTTATTATAAAAATCTCTATTCTTTTTTTTTTAAATAATTCTTAAAGTTTCAACATTCTCGGTTCTCTGCAGGACATAGCACATGATAGCACTGACCATTCTGAACACTCACTGACAAAAATAAAACCTGATTATAAAGGCCATGCAGCTTTGTGCCACAAAAAGAGTTAAGATCAGGCTTGCAGATGAAATCAATATCTCGTAATGAGGTCAGACACAGTCACTATCTGAGCAAGTGATGTTCTGTCTATTCAGAGAACCACATACAAAATGAATGCTGGAGAAGACAGCAGGGAGTGTGGGTTCCAGCATGCTATAAGTGATTACAATTCCTGATCAATGGTGTCATAAACAATAAGCTTAGAAAAGCATTTAACACAATGTAGCAGATTTTGCAAACCATTGCAAGGGAAATTTGACCCAAAATGGAGCAGTGTGTTAGGGCTCATTCACACTTCTGTGCAGTGCTGTCTGTCATGACGCAACACAGGCAGCATGAAAACCTATAGACTTTCAGGTTACCATTCACCCTATAGTGTGTGTTCCCATGCGCTGTGTTATAAGGTGTCCAAGAACATCCTAGCGTATGACACATCATTTCCAAGCATTTATTTCAGTGGATTGTTAAGACGCTGTACTATGCAATTAAGCGCACGCTTCCATATGCTGCTAAGCATGCGCAGAATCACATCCGTGCATGCGTTGCCCAGTGTGATCGCGCCTTTATAGTGACCATTTAAAATCTTAATCTAGGCACGTACTCCACTTTTGCTTCAATTTTTCTTCTACAGGCTTAATAAACCTGTCTCAATATTTTGCTTATCCTATTTAGCTTTATGCAAATATCCACTTCCTTCTTTCTTACCTAAAGCAGATCTACATTATACCAGGCAAATTTAAAAATAACATTTGTTACATGACCGCTGATCAGAACTGCAAACCCCAAAGTAAACTACTTACTTGGGACAATCTTTGATGGGGTAGCCATTTTGTCTAACGTAAGAATCTTAGCTTAAGTCTTCCTCCTGGTGATATGTTCCATGCAAGTGCCTAGTCAAAGTATTTTGATTGGAACTGTGTACATACTGTTTTTTAGAAAAGAAAACTTACTAAACATTTTGATATGGAAGCAATATACACTATATTTATACAGACCTGGAATGCCAGGCATCGGATTGGTGCAAAATCCATATAAAATACAGTCTGGTGACTGCCCATGTAAAGGAAATTAGTACTATCAAGCTTGCTGGTTTTAAAGAAACAACAAACGCACATAAAATACAGGCTGCTTCTAAAGAGAATTTCATCAGTAGACACATATTTATTGTTATGTGGTCATTTGACATAACCACGTTATTGAAGGAAACATGGTTAGTGAGCATCCAGCAATATTGCACTACATGCAAGGTACAAATGTTCAGTGTAACTGGAAAAAGATTACAACATTTATCAGTTAAATGTATGTGACAAGCAAACAGCAATAAGTGTCAACACATGACACATTTTTATAATTACAGTGCCAGTGGCACTACAAGGACCATTTATTGTAGGATATTGATTATCACTGACAAATGATGACGTGTCAGACTCGGTCACTATATAATAAGTACACATCTGTTCTCATTTGATTTGCAAAACATTATGAAATCTACCCTTGTTGTTTGTAATATCAACTAATGTTTTGTTTAGTTGTTTTGTTTTTTAGGCTTAATCTTTTACATGGCTATAAACACACGCAGAAATACATATACACTGTGGGCAGTGACTCTGCCTACCGTAGAAGGTAAATATTGTTTCCAATCATGTATACCTTTTTTGTTCTTCTAGGATCTTCGAGGTGAACTGACCTGTTTAAATAGTGGCTACAGGCATGTGAAGCAGGCGTCCTCATGCTTTCCGCTCCCCTCGTTAACTGCTGTCCTCCTTCGTTTATCTGTATGGGGCCCTATTAGCGTGTGCAAGTCAGCCAGGCCGCGCACTGCCACGCATGCGCTAGCCCGGCAGCACACCACCTTGATCGCACTCCAGTGGCTGGGAGCACTCTGCACATGTGCACTACATTAAAGGAACACTATTGATTAACATGTTTTCTTCAACTGAGAGAGGAATTGTTTGGGAAGTGCTGCTAAGAAAGGGTGTACATATTAGAATTCTTATCTCTTTGTTTACTGTAATCAAATTCCTTTCACACTGCAGTGAAGGCCAAAATCTGACCACATCATGAAGACAGGTGGGGAATCCCTCACACTGCATCTGTTAACCCTGTGTGTGTGAGAAAGCTCTCACTGCCTGTCTCAGAGCTCTCTGCAGAATGCAGAGGAAATGTATTTTATGTGCAACATAAACACTTGTAATAATGAAATGTGTGAAAACTGATACCAGAGCTATTGCATATAACTCTGCTTCAATATTACACTGTTCTTTGCATCAGACTGCAGAAATTCACCTATGCAAATGAGACATTTCAAACGTAGCTAAATCCTACACACAATGAATTAATTACAGCTTTTTCCTCTGATATTTAACATAAAGTAGAAAATTGTTTACACAGCTACTTAGACATTATTTGTACATTGTCAAAAAAAAATTGAAAAGCTGATTGGCCCAATTATGCATAGTATTGGATACAAGAGGATTTGTATCAAATGCAATGTTGCCAGTTGTTTCCTGGCTGCATCTGAGCTAAGTTGCTTGTGTGATCTGCTGATCTGATTACTTTTCTGCCTACCTGTTGCAGATTTTTGCCTGGATTTTGACCATTCTCTCTGCCTTCTGCCTGCACTGATGTGTTGCCTGGACTTTGATTGCTTTACTGTTGCCGATTTTTGCCTGGATTTTGACTACTGTCTGCCTGTCGCCTGCCCTGACCGCTGCCTGGGTTTGACTACTCTCTGCTTGCCACCTGCGCCGACCTCTGCCTGCCTGTCATCTGCTATGGTGTCAGCGTCCAGAAGGCGTATCACACCGGAAGTGGTGGTGGAGTTTGAGGACAGCCATCTGCAGTCACTGGCGGACTCGAGTGACAGGGGCGCACCTGGAGATCTGTCATCTGACCCAGGTAGCGAGAGCAACAGTGACTCCTCACCACCGAGGTTAGTGATGTCTGCATTTGTTGCCCCATAGACCTTACTCAGGCTCCGCCACCACCCCACGTTTCCCTTTTACTGGGGAGCCTGGCCTGAAGGTAGACTGTGAACACAACCCCCTGGCCTACCTGCAGCTCTTCTTTACTAACGCATTCATTGAAAACAAATTGGAGACTAACTGCTATGCCACCCAACAACTGGCTGCTCCACAAGGGCCTTTTTCCAGGAGCAAGACAAGGGAGCCGGTTCTCAGGACATTTGTCTCTTTTTGGGCCTAATTCTGCAGGGAGTGGTGGGAAAGCCCCTGCATAAATGGCATCGGACCACCAATAAAATTATTGCGACCCCTTTTTTTTGGGGAGGTTTTTTTCGGGGAGGGGGGAGGCGGTGATGTCTGAATATGGCTTCAGTTTCATCATGAAGTTTTAGCACTTCACAAACAATGACACCTTTGAGGATTCCACCCACCCTGCATCAAAACTGGAAACAATTTGGGAGGTCTATCAGCTCATTGTTGAGAACTTCCGGAGCACTTATGTACCACAGAGAGATATAAGTGTTAACGAAAGTCTGATGGCCTATAAGGGGAGGCTGAGTTGGATACAGTATTTAGCATCTAAGTGGGTCCGCTTTGGCGTAAAGTCATATATGGCATGTGAGTCGGCAACGGGTTACATCTGGAACACTGAACTGTATACTGGCAAAGGCACCAAGTTCAACCCCAGGTTCAGGAACTACGCAGTGGCAAAATCCTCTGTACTGTGTCTGCTTGAGCCTTTACTGGACAAAGGTTACTGTGTGACCACTGATAATATCTACAGTTCCCCTGAACTTTTTGAGTTTCTCATAAAGCATAAGACTGAGGTCTATGGCACAGTTAGGCCTAACAGGCGGGAAATGCCATCAGCATTTTGCAAGCAGAAGCTAAGAACTGGGGACATGGTTGCTTGGGAAAAGGGGACAATGCTGGCTCTCTGCTGACATGACAAAAAGGATGTCTGTCTCCTGAGCACAGTGCATGACACCTTGTTTGTTCCCAGGACAAGAGGAGGTAAAGAAATCCAAAAGCCTCGGGTTGTGGTGGACTACAACAGCACCATGAGTGGTGTGGACAGAGCTGACCAGGTGGTGACTTTTTACCCGGAAGTAAGGAAGCATCAAAAAAAGTATTACAAAAAGATCTTTCAC